>NC_000080.6:7695000-8012500 GCF_000001635.26 Mus musculus | reverse complement strand
TTCTACCGGACTAAAAGGGAATCGAAATAGCCCCATGTGTGCTACAGTAGAGGCCTGGAATGGAAACTGAGTACCCCAAAACACTGTCCTGTTGTCCAAACCTACTCTCAAAGAACCGGGAGTTTAAAGAGGATTATCTTCAGCAAAGGGGATATGACTAGTAACACTATTTCTGATTATAGGAACAAAGCCAGCTTCACATAGAAAAACAGCCCTGTCAAAATAATCAGTGTCAAAGTTTGAGGGGCACAAGTCGTGCTAGACCTCGGTGAGCTGATCTCCATCCTCTCTTTAGACAAAATCTCCGCCCCAGAACTCTCAGTAACCTAAAAACAATGAACACCAAAAAACCCAAAAAAACCCAAAACACACACACAAAAACCATAAAACCTAGTGGTGCACGCCTAGAACCCCAGAGTATTCAGAACGCTGAAGCAGGGGGATCACATTCAAAGTCAGCCTGAGCTTCAAAAAGAGAAAGAAAGAGAGGACGGAGGGAAGGAAGGGAGGAGGGAGGGAGGAAGACAGGCAGGCAAGGAAGGAAAAAAAGGAGAGAGGAAGAGGGAAGGAAGGAAGGAAGGAAGGAAGGAAGGAAGGAAGGAAGAAAAGAAAAGAAAAGAAAAGAAAAGAAAAGAAAAGAAAAGAAAAGAAAAGAAAAGAAAAGAAAAGAAAAGAAAAGAGGATGGAAGGGAGAAAGCAAAGAAAGAAAGAAAGAAAGAAGGAAAGAAAGAAAGAAAGAGAAAAGAGAAAGAGGAAAAGGAAAAAGAAAGAAAAAATTTAAGAAAGAAGGAACGAAAGAGAAAAGAAAGACAGAAAGACAGACAGACACAAGATAAAATCACAGTCAAAATTTCACAGTTGGTAGACAGCACTAGAAAATACTACATAAAGAACCAGGTTCAGGAAGACCACACAGTGTCTATGCAGATCCTATCTTCTAGGTCCTGTATTGTGTGTTTGTTAAGGGATGAGTGTGGGGATCCGTTATGAAACTTCGGAGGTGAGAGGAGAAAGGGCAGGAGGCAGAGTCACAGAGCACATGTGACATACAAAGGTGGGAAGAGGAATACTGCAGGTGAAAGGGAGATAAGGCAGAGAGAGAGAAATCAGTCTAAACAAAGGGGATTCACAGACATAAAGAAACCTGCTACTTTGTATACTGATTAAAAAGATCAATATGCAGTGAACAGGGTTTTGCCACTGGGAACCCATACACTCTTTCATAGTAAACTTTTTTTTTTCCTTTTTTTTTTTTTTTTGCTGCATGTAGCTCAGCCCACACAAAGCTCTGGGTTCCATCTCCTGCATTCCATAAAGTGGGCATGACGATGCCCATATGTAATCGCGGCCAGAAAGGTAGAAAACACAACATCATCTTCAACTACATTGTAAGTTTGAGGCCAACCTGGGATACTCCAGACCCTGTCTCAAACAAACACAGGAATGGAGTAACAGACACTAAACAAAATTTGTATTTTAATTACAACCCTGTGCTAATTCCTAGGACAAAGAATAAAGTCCCTTATATTATTAGTAGCATGAAGGATCTACCTATTTGACATCTGGTTACCATAGTGATAAAGAGCCCCCCCCTTTCAAAATATCTCATAGCTTTATTTCTCAAGGGCCCCTCAATCCTCTAATTTTCCCGAAGGGGTGCTTATCCCTTCTCTTTAAACGTTGACAAATCTTAAAGCTCAGACCTTGCCTACCACCACAACACAGCAGCCAGGAGGCTCTCAACCATCGGATTTCAGGAAATCCTGCCTCTCTCGGTTAAGAGTAGTGATTTTACAGCCCCCCATCTGGGAAACATTTATAAATATCTATGGCCTGGAAGACACAGAAGAACAAGCTGTAGCTTGCCTGGCCCCCAAGTGGAAACCCACAGGGGGATTGACAGACTAGAACCTAACACTGTATGGTCAGGAACCCACCAATGAGGATTCTCTTGGTATGAGAACTTTCAGCTCCCCTCTCTAAGCTGGACTCTTTAGGGGATTGAGATCAATGAGAGCAACTAATGTCCTGGTCCTCAGGGGGCTGTCTGCACTGGCTTTCTCTTCTTCTCCACTCACACATCTTTCTAACTACAGGACATGTTACACACCTCATCTCTTTCACAGCTCTTTCTAGTAGAACAAGAAAGTCAGAACCAGGAGTTACAAAGTTTGGAGCTGAGATGAAAGGATGGACCATCCAGAGACTGCCATATCCATGGATCCATCCCATAATTAGCCTCCAAATGCTGACACCATTGCATACACTAGCAAGATTTTGCTGAAAGGACCCTGATATAGCTGTCTCTTGTGAGGCTATGCCAGTTCCTGGCAAACACAGAAGTGGATGCTCACAGTCAGCTATTGGATGGATCACAGGGCCCCCAATGGAGGAGCTAGAGAAAGTATCCAAGGAGCTAAAGGGATCTGCAACCCTGTAGGTGCGACAACATTATGAACTAACCAGTACCCCGGAGCTCTTGACTCTAGCTGCATATGTATCAAAAGATGGCCTAGTCGGCCATCACTGGAAAGAGAGGCCCATTGGACACCAAATTTTACATGCCCCAGTACAGGGGAATGCCAGGGCCAAAAAGTGGGAATGGGTGGGTAGGGGAGTGGGGGGGAGGGTATGGGGGACTTTTGTGATAGCATTGGAAATGTAATTGAGGAAAATATGTAATAATAATAAAAAAGTCAGAACCTCAGCTAGGGATTCCTATGCACCCCCCACACCACTTCACTCATTTTTCCCTCCCCAAGAGCTTTTGAATAAGCAGCATCATACTTTTGACTTGTCATGAGCACTTAAGACCCACTGTGCCTTGCTCTTGATGGGCACTTGGTGAATTCCAAACAGTAAGCTAAAGTCAAAATACAACCAACTCTCAGACCGAGAAAAAAGAACCTGCTGCAGCCACCAACCAGACTGTCTCTCGTGAGGGAGTTATGAGTCCATAGGTTTGCCCAGCCAGTGTCAACTCTGTCCCTATAGCTACCAACCCACCACCATTCATGTCAGAACAGTGTACTAGCGGGTACAGGTTGGGGGGCAGCTGAGACCCACAGGGTCGCACTGTTTTCCTCTCTTCTGCTCCTTGGTTCGCAAGGGCCTTCAGTACCAGGTACCAGGAGCTTGGAGTCTGCCATCCCTCAGGAGTCATTTTCTATCACTAACCACCTGCCCAGTATCACTTTCCTAGATGAGTCTACAAGCCGTGGATACATCAGTTCCTTCCATGACTCTAGGGCACATGTGGTCCTTCTTGTCTTTAAAACCCTGGCTTACCTACAGGTCATGTCTGTGAGCACTGTACTCTGTCTGCTCATGCCCACCAAGGGCCAGGTTTACATTTCATAACCTGGGTTCACATCTCTGCTCTGTCACTGACCAGCTTTGAATTTAACATCATAGAACCTTACTGTGGAGATGGCTTGATGCAAGACAAGTTCAGAGTGGCAACTGGGAGCTCCCTGTGCACAGCAGGAAAAGACCAGCCTGCTGTGCCAGCAGTCAGGCAGCTGCATACCACACCTTTACCTCTGCCATGCCCTGCCCTGCTCAAGGCCTGGCCAGCTGCATAAGCTATATAGAGAGGGTAGGTGTTTCTGTCCTCACACTCAGGGGTTAGCTTACTTGCTGTCCAGTCCTCAAGTGTGTAAAACCTAGACTCTGCACGACAAGGCCAACTTCCTAGGCCAACAGACAACGCTTCTGGAAAACTCTCAGGCAAAGGTTACTGCTATTCTAGAAAATTGCTTAACAAGAGGATCCCATACTGCAGCAGTTAGGGACCTCAGCTCACCCCTTCCAGCACTGTCCCTCCCTGCAGTACCAGAGACCTAGCCAACACAGCCCATCCAGCCATAGGAACAACGACTACCTGACCCCCAGGGCTCCTGACCGCCTCCTGCTCTTCCATGAACAGACAACCACACCCAAGGTGAAACACCTTCGAGTTCTGAGAAGCATGTCCATGTCAGGTTTCTTAGCAAGTGACAATGGGTGACAGATGAGCAATGTTGGCTATCCTGCCTTCAACATCCCTGGCCTTCACCTAGCCATGCCATTCACAAACTAGGACGAGCAGAAAGGTCTCAAAATGAAACAAAACTGACATCTCCCAAGGGACAAATTTATCCTGATTGAGCCTTCTGCCCATCTCATCACCATGGAAACTCAGTGAGGAACTTGGAATTATGCACGAAAGTTACCCAGAAATGATGTCTTCCATTGTCAAGGGTTCTAAATTTACAGTTTTCCAACTCTTCAAACCTGGCTTCACATCAGCATCTCCCTCAGAGTCGGCAGGCACAATACTGATTTTAAAACTCTTGTGGGTTGGCTGGCCCGCAAGAAAGCTCAAGCTGGCCTCAAGCTGGCCTCAAGCCTGCTCTGCGTAGCCAAGGATGACGTGGAACTGCGCATCCTCCTTCCTTCACCATGAAGCAGACACTTCAGCAAGTGAACCCTATCACTTGCCCAAACGAGATATATGGGTCTCAGAGCACCTGCCCCTCACGGCGGGTAGTCTAAATACTCAGAAACTTACAAAAGCTAGGAAAGAACGGTACCACTGATCTACACTGGAGCCTGGTCCATATGTGGCTCTAAGTGTGCACAAAATGTAGCAGTAGATAAAGCTGGGGGGAGGGGTACAGCAGAAACAAGTGTAAGAAGATTTCTGATGCTCCTGCCTCACAATGACACACCCTCTGTGCATTCTGTTTCTTGGCCTGTAGACAATTTAGCAGGAGATATTAATGCCACCAATAGGCGGCTTTCTTGAGGTCTAAGTTATACAGTGTTGCCATTTGGAACTTTCCATGAAAGCCTGCCTCACACAGCTGTTGGCCATATTTGAAACAGGAACTGAGTTTTAAATTTAATTGAAAGCCCTTTTTAAAATAGCAACATGTGGCTAATCGTTAGTATATTAAAAAACCCCAGAAAGTGTTTCTGTCCCTACAGGGTCACAAAATAAAAGTTTTATGGCCTCTTACATTTCCTAGAGCAGGGAAATGTATAAAGATTTATGTCTTAAAGTATCTAAGCTCAACATATTTGTCAATTTGTATTCCAACTAAATGCAATTTCAGAGAAATTAAAAAGTAACACATTTTCCACTGGCCTTGCAGTGCAAGCTTGTAATCTGAGCTGCAACAGGGTTGCAACTAGGACAGGAGATTCACCAAGGCCATGCCTTCCAGCACAGGAAACATTCAAGGCCAGCTTCAGCCAGTCAGATGCTCAAAATTAATAAGAAAAACTGATGGTGGTGGTGGCAGTGGTAGTGTGTGTGTGTGGTGTGTGTGGTGTGTGTGTGTCTGTGTGTGGTGTGTGTGGTGTGTGTGGTGTGTGTGTGTCTGTGTGTGGTGTGTGTGTGTGTGTGTGTGTGTGTGGTGTGTGTGTGTCTGTGTGTGTGGTGTGGTGTGTGTGTGTCTGTGTGTGTGTGGTGTGTGTGTGTGTGTGGTGTGTGTCTGTGTGTGTGTGGTGTGTGTCTGTGTGTGTGTGGTGTGTGTCTGTGTGTGTGGTGTGTGTGTGGTGTGGTGTGTGTGTGTGAGTGTTATGTGTGTCTGTGTGTGGTGTGTGTGTGTGTGAGTGTGTGTGTGTGTGGTGTGTGTGCATGTGTGTCTGTGTGTGTGTGTGGTGTGTGTGTGTGTGTGTGTGTGCATGTGTGTGTGTGTGGTGTGTGTGGTGTGTGTGGGTGTGTGTGTGTGCGTGTGTGTGTGTGCGCGTGTGTGCTGGTAAATCATTCAGTAAGGAAGCACCTGACATGAACTTTGACAACCTGGGCTCAATCCCTGGGGCCTAGAAGATGGAAGAAGGGAACCAACTCTTCATGTGTGTGCCATGGTATATATGTAGAGATATACACAAATAAACATGTAATTAACTTTTAATTAAAAAAAAAAAGGGTGGACTTGCACACTCGATAACAGAGCGCTTGCCTAACATGTACAAGGCCCCGGGGTGAGCACCCACACCCCTTCCACCCTGGGGAGTGGGGAATACAGCCTGCAGAACTTGCCTCTCGGTATACTGCAAACACGGAGTTTTAAAGGTGACACCTCTGCCCTTCTTTTTGAAGTCACAGCACAATAACTGATCTAGTCACCAAAACATCCAAAAACTAGTAAAGAGTATTCTTTCAGCTGCTCAGTTTCTTTTTCCCCTCCCAACCCCAAATATGATCCTTGGTTCTAAAATCTTCCCCCAAGACAGAGCTGTGGCAGCAACACATCCTGTGAACCAAGGCCATCTCTAAGGCAGCTTTTGCTCCTCACATGAAGTTGCATAGGGTTAGGGTTAGGGTTAGGGTTAGGGTTAGGGTTAGGGTTAGGGTTAGGGTTAGGGTTAGGGTTAGGGCTAGGGCTAGGGCTAGGGCTAGGGTTAGGGTTAGGGCTACGGCTAGGGCTAGGGTTAGGGTTAGGGCTACGGCTAGGGCTAGGGTTAGGGTTAGGGTTAGGGTTAGGGTTAGGGTCCAGTTGCACAATCTCTGTGTCCACACTCACTCTCCCTATGCAAATCCCCACAGAGCTCATGGCCTACCAGTTATAGGAGCTCAAGAAAGAGAAAGTCAATCTGCTCTCAATGCAATCTTAGGAGATGGGTTACAGTTTACAAAACTTCATAGGCTTGAGTTTAAAAAAAATGTTTACTTCTGCTTGGCCAAACTCACTTTCAAGTACAAAGTGTGAGTTGCTTATTTGTGATTGAATATAGCTCATGCAATCCCAAGTAGTGGTCAGCAATCTCAACCCATGTTGGTGACCCACACACCAGGCTCCTCTAATGTAGGAACAGTTACTAAAAGCTGAAGCTCAGGGGGTAGGTAATGTGCCCAGGGTCATAGCAGGCAGAGTGGGAATGTGCGCTCAAGTCTTTCACTGTGGGGGAAATCTTTTATGTATGAACAAAAGCAATTACAGTACCAATATAGCAGGAGCCTTTCTCCTTGTGGTCCTGCTGGGCTGCAGTGAGGGAATTTAGTGTTACAGGGTTTAGAAATAATGAGCCTACTATTACTTTACAAACCAGTCTACCTGCTGTCTTCCATGGAGAGAGGTGTGTGTGTGTGTGTGTGTGTCTGTCTGTCTGTCTGTCTTGGAGAGCGCTAAAGACTCCCTGATGATCAGAGAACCATAATTTGCTTATTTAGCTATGCCAGGGATTAACCCAGGGCCTATCACTTCCTGGGTGAGCGTTCTAACACTATCTTCCTTACTCCCCAACCCATAAAGGTGAACTTTAGAAAAATTAACTGGTACCAAGAACACAGGTGCCATATTTCTATTCCCTATATTACAAGAGTATTAATAAATACTTCTTATTAATAAATAAGAAGTTAGCCACAGGGGCTAAACCTGGCTAAACAGTTAAGAGCACTGGCTGCTCTTGCAAAGAACCCAGGTTCAATTCCCAGCACCTACATGGTGGCTCACAAACATCTGTAACTCCAGTTCCATGGGAATCTTACACCCGCATATAACTTCCTTAGGTACCAGGCATACACATAATATACAGACATACATGCAGACAAACCATCCATATACATTAGTAAAAATTAAAAAAAAAAAGGAAGTTCTTAAAACTAGGTAGAAAGTCAGTGGCTCAGTGACACTGAGGTCAAACTCAGTGTCTTGGGAAGGGACATTTTTGAAAGTCTCAGAGAACTGTCCCTTAAGAATTGTATCAACCAGACACACACCTTGTGGTACTATCAGGGCAGTAACTCCAGTGACATTCTTTAAGTGGCTTAGGACAGAGCCAGGAAGTCAGTACTTAACTTTATGTTAGCCATTATAATTACATTCAATTTTTCAATACCAGCTAGGAGCAGCCGGGCAGTCACAAGGGATTTTTGAGCAGGGAGTGAAGCAATGGTTGTTTTCAAGGTCCCAGCTAGAGCAGGACTTCCTTTTGTTAACCACCTAGCACCTAACTCAAAATACTTATCCCCTGCACACACAGCTGACTGATTGTGCCCCACTACGTGGATGTGGTCTCTCCCTAGATCTGTGGACCCGGGAATGAATCATGTGCTCTGTCCTGCAGCTAGCATTTCACAATCTGCATCTCTAGGATGACCAGAAAGCCTCGGGGATGATAAAACGAGTTCTGGCTGTCAAAGTAGTTAGACCAGCATCCTGACTCCGCCAAAAGCTGGGAAGCACAACTTGAAAGGAGGCACATTTGATATTAGTGGAAGAAGAGAGATGTTAGGGGAAGTACAGAAGTCTGGTCATGGTAGGGGAGGTGACATGAGACTAGGTCATTTGGGACTAGGTCATTTGGGACTAGGTCATTTGGGAGTGTTAGACAGCCAGACAGGACTTGGAGAATGGACTGGCCCCTCCCATCATGAGTTTTGGGTTCCACCTCTGGTATCCCTGGCAACGCATTCTTTTTTTAAGAAAAGGAAGCGTCATAATTGCCTTTCTTTAATATTTCAAGTGCCATATGCAGGGGAGGAAGCTAGAGGCAGGTGGTCTTTGTTGATTCCCAGAAAAAGACCGCGTTTCCTCCCGGTAAAGCACGGTCTTTAAGAATTGATCCAACTGGACTTGTCAGTCACCTAGCCAGGAGACCGCCTCTTAGCAAAGCTGATATGCCTGAAGACTGCTAAGGTAATGGTACGTACAATAATCACCTTCATGAGATAAGTACATACAGACCCCACAAAGCGGCTGCTTACACGTCTTCACTGCTCAGTTTACCCGCTTTTCTGAGCTCTCTTTCAAAAATCCAATTTTCCCCTTCCCCCCTTTCCGCCTCTTCTTCAGATCCTAAGCACGCTTGCCCTGACATTCTGAACACTCACTCCCAGACATTCGGAACTCCTTCCATACAGCTGCTTGCAGACTTCCCATTGCTGCGCCTGTTTTGACCCTACTTCAAAGGACACGAGGTAGGGTCTTCCTCTTCCTCTACCATCAGCCACAGAGATTTACATCTTGCCTGCCCAGTTTTCTCTCAAACTCCAAAAACAAGGTCTTTAAGCTTTGACATTTTTTTTTTAAATCAACGAGACTACGAATCCTCAAAAGGGTGCCGAGATTCCCTGGTACCAGGAGAGCGAGTTGTAGCCCTGCTCCAGGGTGGTGTAGGAAGCAAGGAGTTGGGGGGAGCGCGGGACTAAATCCATCCTGGCACTAGGAGAAAGGCACCGCGGCTGCTACAAGCGCGGAGCATCCGGAGGAGGAAGAGAAATAGGATGCAGATTCCACTTCTCACTCTATCCCTGGGTTTAAGGAGGCTGGCAGGCGGCCAACCAGTGGCGACGAGACCCGGCTTGGGGACGTCTCAGGCCTTTACCCGGGATTTGCACCTTAAGAGAGAGCGGGAAAATGGAATACGAAGGGAGGTTTGTATCTGGGACTTATCTGCATTCACCCTTGCGATGCTGGGGTGAAGAAGGGACTGGTCTCGGAAAGTGGGAGCAGGTGGTCAGGTCGTAGGAATGGGAGGCTGCCATCCCTCTCCTAAGAGCGTAGCCACCGTCGCCTTTCCTTCTGCCTCGCTCACCAGACCTACCTCAGTGACCGCGGTCCTGCTGCCCGTTCGCCGCCCTCCAGTCCCAGGTCCCCGCACCTGCGCACTCTCGCTCTCGGCAGTGGGCTTGGCTTGACTCCTTAAAGGCGCAACGCACTCGCTCGCGCCCTCCGACAGAAAAACCCTCCCAGCCCGCATCAGGCGTCGTCTCAGCAGCTGGAATTTGTTTGGAGGACGCTCTCCAGGGGACGCTCCCCATCCCCGGTTCAAAAAATATCAAACCCGGAGATACAGTCAGTATCCCTCCCCGGAGCGCCTCTCCGCACGAGCACCCATTGGCCAAGCCGAATCATCCCTTTCACAAAAAGTGCTGGGGGGGGGGGGTCATTAGGGCGCAGGCATAGCCACTCTGCCCTGCGAAGCCACGAAGCACGTGGGGTACTGTTTCGTTTATTGAGCATCTACTGTTTGCCTGGCACTACTGAGTATCACACCAAAAAGATTTATGCAGGGTCTTGGCCCTGAGAGCTTAGGAAATCCAAAGCAAATCCAAAACTCAATCCTGACTTACTTCTCAGCACCATATAAAAAAGCTCCTGGTTGAAAAAGTCCTCCAAGGGGAACGCGGTTCAGAATAGAATGAAATGTACCCAATAACGCAATTTAGTTCAAGTGACCAGATCAAGAGAAAAGGCCACTCATCGTGCCAAATAGAAACATCCCTGTGGTCTTCAATAGCCTATGCTTTTGAAGGTCCCACTTCAGGTAGGGCAGAGAGGCAAGCAGATCTAGAACCCCTGAGGTGTGACTCTGATTTCTAACAAAGGGCTCCCCCTGGTTACTAGATGCAGCCAGAATCCAGGGCTCAGGAAAGCATTGAAGTTAGACTGGGGGTAACTGCAGCACTAGTTTCAACAGCACTTTTCAAGGGACATAAGATTGTTCTAAAATCCGTAGGAATGAGCAGAGTCAAGAAAAGCAAAAACATCCCTAATTTTAAAAAGGGGGGGGGGAGCCCTCAGGACTTAGAACAGGAGCACAGTAGTTCACACATGAGGCACAGCACAGAGATGGATTTTTAAGAAGCCGATGAGGGCAGTGGTGGGGCACACCTTTAATCCTAGCACTCCAATGGCAGAGCCAGGTGGATCTCTGAGTTTGAGGCCAGCCTGGTCTACAGAGCAAGCTGGATCTCTTGAGTCTATAGAGTGAGTTGCAGGACAACGAAACTGTTGAGAAAGAAAGAGAAAGGAAGGAAGAAAAAGGAAGGAAGAAAGGAAGGAAGGGAGAGAGAGAGGGAGGGAGGGAGGGAGGGAGGGAGGGAGGGAGGGAGGGAGGGAGGGAGGCAGGCAGGCAGGCAGGCAGGCAGGCAGGCAGGCAAGCAGCACACCTACTTCCCTCTCCTGTGAACTGAGGTTAGAGGGGACAGTGAATCACAAAGCAGCATAGGACAATCTGTGTGGGCGGCCAAACAAACAAGTAACCCTATCACTGCAGCTGGCGGCACAGTGGGCTGCACGGGGAGTGGAAACAGCTCCAGTGTGTGAGCCACTTGATCCCGAAGTGGCAGGGAACAGGCTGAGCTCAGAGTGAGAATGGTGACAGATGCTGAAACACAGCCAGTGAGGTGCTGTGGAAGAGAGCTAGAAGAAAGCAGCTGGTAGAGAGCAGAGTGATCGGCTTTCCGCCCTTTTCAGGCCAGGTCCCAAGCAGATTGGTCTGGTTAAGGGCAGGTGAGCAGTTAGCCTTTGGCGGAACTTCTCCTCCTTCCCTAGTTTGGGCGTAACGTTTCGGTTTGTGTGCATTAACCCCCTTGCTTTCAGCGGCAGCCTGTGAGTCTGCTGTTTAACCATAGGGAAACCGAACCTCAGTTTTGGGTAACTTGTCCAAAGTCACTGCAGGGGTGATAAGGGCCTGTCAACCAACCTGGCGCTCTGGAGGACCTCCGAGGCTTTGTGAGACACATGCTGCAGGCTGAGGTAAAGACTCCACTGAATTCACAACCTGTGGGAGACATTGGAGAAACTGGGGGGACTGTTGGAAATGCACCTCATTTTAGTGACGACGCCTCCTCACCATTGCGGCTACATTTGAACACAGCTAGGTTGGATGTGAGTGGGTCTCCATGGAAACAGCTTCCACTGACTTTCTGTAGAGAATTGGCTTTTAGTCCCAGAATTAATTCTAAATACAGTTTCTGGACTTTCTCTGTACCACCTTTACACAGGAGCTCCTTAGGGCAATGCAAAGCAAAGGATGAGGGCACTGGTTGGTCTCTGGCATGTCAATTCTGCCGATCACTCAATGGACACTCTGAGAATTTGTCTACTCTCTCTCAGCTCCAGCTTATACCCTACTATACAATAGGGACAGTATAGCATTTACCTCTTACATTTATCCATGTTAAGAAATTCTTAGGTAAAATAAATATTATGTCTACTACTTCTTGCTTGCCCATCCTCTGCGTCCTAACCTAACCCTAATGCCAGAATGATCAATTAATTCCGATTTGCCTGTGACTTGTTTATTTAGTGTTGCAAAACTAGTACCCTAGGGACTGAGTTGATATCACGCTTGGGCAAACTGGAAAGTCTAAAGTAGCCAATGGGACGCAAGGCGATTTGAGCTAGAGATTTAGTGTGGCAATTCAAATTTGTGACTGACTTTTGGCCATTGGATACAGATATTTCAGAGACCCAGAAAACTCAGTGAAACTGAAGACAAGCCCATTAATTCCTTAACTCTGAGTTAAGGCAGAAGGCATTTTGGTCATCCTTTCATGCTTTTCTTAGTCTGAGTTCTGTTGGTATAACAGAATACTGGGCTGATTTATAAAGAAACAAGAGCCAGGTGTGGTGGCTGCTTGACTTTAATCCCAGCATTCAGGAGACAGAGGCAGGTGGATCTCTGTGCGTTCCAGGCCAGTTCTGGTCTACAGAGCTAGTTATATACATATAGCTAGGAAATGTAGGGCTGTTATACAGAGAAAAGCCTGTCTTGAAAATGAAACAAATACAAGACAAAACAAAACAAATAAACAATTCCACCATCACCACCACCACCACCAACAACAAAACTAGGTTCATCTTGTCTCTCGGCTCAGAAGGCTGGAAGGTCCGGTCAGGGAGGTGCTGTGTGCTACTGACTGCTTCAACACATTGCAGAAAACATGGGGAGGAAGAAGCAGAGTGAGAAGAAAGCAGAACCCAGTGGGAGGATTGGTTTGTAACAACCTGGAGGTGAGATAGTCTTCCATGTAGCTTAGACTGTCTCACTCAACCTGCGTACACCTGTGGAGTCCTGGGATGACAGGCATGTGACATCACACCTGGCTTAATGTGTCGTTCTTGCTAGAACAAGCCCAGTCCTGTAGAAGAGGACTGCTCCCTCTTAGTCATTAATCTTGTTTTAATGGTTCCACCACCTCTTAACACAGTTCTATCAATCATATTCCGTAACGCAACCTCCACCCTTGTGAGGGCAAACTGTTGAGAAAGTGTCTGGAAAGCCCCACTGTGTACAATGATTCCACATACCACATCAAGAACTACTCGTGTCAAAGTGTCCAGAGCTGATGTCTTAAATCAGAACACTATGGACTGGAATGGCACTGACCTGCATCTAAGTTTGGTCTGGGGGCCTCTTCGGAGGCTCTCCTCTACAGAGGAATTCCCTGTCTTAGAGTGTCATTCCCACCTGGAGAGTCACTTGTGAGTCACCATTTAGTTGAGGTTTGACAGCTGCTCCAACCTGCTTTCCTACTCTGCCTTTTCAGCTGGTGTGGCTTCTGATGGATTAACCTATGGAAGCCTAATGTAGGATGACTCAGAAGAAGATATGATGCTCCGAGAACATGACTCATAATCCACTGGGGACCCCTATGCCACAGTCTGGGTGTCCAGAGAGCTTGGTGTTTCTGTGTATTTGAAACTCGTCAGAATCAAAATGGAGCTTCTTACCCTAACACAAACCAGGAGCTTCTGAGGGAAACGCTCCTGGCTCTGTCATTTGGCAGTGATTACCACCAAAAACACTCTTCTAGAACCGCTACCATACACAAAGGCCATCACAGTGACTCACAGAATTATTTCTAGACAAGCACGGTGGCACATACCTGTAATTCCAGTACAGGAAACATTGAGACAGGAGAATGGCAAGTTTAAAGTCAGCCTAGGCTACCTGAGACCAGAAAAAAAGTGGGGGAGGGGGAGGAAGGGAGAAGGGGGGGGAGAGAGAGAGAGAGAGAGAGAGCTAGACACATTCAGAGAGCTTTTACTATATAATTGGACTGTGTGCTTTCAGATAGTCAAAGTTATGATGGAGGGAGGGGTCATATAATGTTCGAGTGAGAATAAAGATGTTCTAAGGGAAATACTGTCAGACCAGTCTCCTGTCAGGCAGAGGGGGGCGACTTGCCTCCCAGGAAGTGATTTCATGGAGTTCTGACAAAATGTGGGACCACTTTTCAGATCAGACTAGACAGTGATGCATCTGTGACAGGCAGGGTCAGACCTTAGCCTGCACTGGTTTTTTTTTTGTTTGTTTGTTTGTTTGTTTGTTTGGTTGGTTGGTTGGTTTTTTTTGGTTTGGCTTTTTTGAGACAGGGTTTCTCTGTATAGCCCTGGCTGTCCTGGAATTCACTTTGTAGACCAGGTTGGCCTCGAACTCAGAAATCCGCCTGCCTCTGCCTCCCGAGTGCTGGAATTAAAGGCGTGCACCACCACCACCTGGCTAGCCTGCACTGTTAATGATGCATATCTTTTGCCTTCCAGGTAGTCACTGTCCTAGTTGTCCCTCTTCCCAGTGTGACCAACTGAAGGGATCTCCTTTCTCTGCTTTTCACTTTCACTTCTCTTTAAGGCCCATTGAGGACAGGTGGCGAGCCTGGCTTGTCAGGAATGCCAGTGCGCAGTTGTGACATTAGAGGGGACCCAAGGCAAGACTGCTACACAGATGCGTAATTTAGATGGGATCCCGGGGGACGGGGGGTACTATGAAGGACATTACTAAACTGGCTGGCAAAACCGGAGTAATATTATAGATTAGGTAACAATACTGTATCATTGTTAAACCTGGTTTTGGTAATACTCATCTGGATATAAAGAAAACATACTTGTTCCTGGGTCATGCACCCTGATGTTTAAGGGTAAAAAGTCACACTGTCTGAATCCTGCACCTGAATTGAAAAACTTGTACACAGAGCAGCTAGCAAAAAGGAAAGGTTAGGTAGAGTATATGATTTCTTCTCACCGTTTTTGAGATTTGTATGTACATTTGGGATTATTTCAAGGTAAGAAGATAATTGTAGGTAGGTGAAAGAACTTCATAATTTTTAGCGTACCTCTGCTTCCAGGCCCTCACAGCGCCCTCTTGTGGTCAGGCTGGGAAGGTCAGCTTGATGCCAACAAGCTGCTTTAGTATCTCCAGAGGCCTTGCCCTGTTTGTTTGCAAGAAAGCTGTGAGAGAAGAGCAATGGAGGGAGGAAAGTGAGAGAGAAGAGCTGCCAGAGGGAGGAACTGGAGAAAGAGCTGCAATGGTATCGTTTGACCGACTGCGCTCTTTTGATTAAAATCTGAGGGACAGTGTTTAGCACTGAGGGGGGAGACGCGAAGGCACAGCCAGCTCATCAGCCAAGAAACCGTGCTCCCACCTGCCAGACGAGGGCGCTGCTTCCTCTAGTTTCTACCCTGAAGGGCCAACGCGGAACTCCGGAATGAGATGCCAGCTGCGGAATTAATGCGAAATGAAGAAGATAGAGTCACGCCAAAGCAAGGTCCCATTTGTGCCCTTATTTAAGATCGATACTCTGTTCACTATGGTTTTTTTTTAATAAATTTTGATTTTTACAAAATATGTAATGAAATTACCTTGATTTTTTAATTTGTTTGGCATTACCTTGAAATTTGTACCCCAAACCAGCATCTTGTTGGCCTCTCCCTAGCCCAGCCTGGCAGATCTAATAATCTATGCATTGCAACATCACCAGCTCCAAGTCACAGACTGGTCAGGCAAAGTCTGAAGTTATACGGGTCTTTTTGTACCTATAAACAAAGAATTAGCCAAGAGAATTCGTTTTGAGAAAGCAAATGAAAGTCTTCGATGTCACACCATAACCAATGGCTGGGCTCAACGCAATGTCTTGTCTCTGACTTTCTGTTCCTTCATCTGAAAACTAGAAATAGCAATGCTTTTCCTATGATATTTTAGAAACTGCTTCTCCAATTCTCCCTCCCTCCCTCCCTCCCTCCCTCCCCCCAACTCCCCCCCCCCCCCCCGTGTTGCATATGTGATGAGTGTGGTGAGTGCAGCATGGGCTCATGTGTGTGTGTGTCAATAGATGTGGAGGGCCAAAGAGTGTGTCCAGTGTCTGCCTGGACCACTCTTCACCTTATTCCTTTGAGGCAGGGGCTCACTGAGCCTGGAGTGCTCACAGTTTTTGGCTAGACTGACAGCCAACAAGTCCCTGTCTCCATCCCTCACAACCCTGGGGCTATAGGTATATATGAGACCACGCCCAGTCAGGCGGGCTTAGTGGACCACGCCTTTAATCCTAGCACTCGGGAGGCAGAGGCAGGCAAATTTCTGAGTTCGAGGCCAGCTTGGTCTACAAAGTGACTTCCAGGACAGCCAGGGATATACAGAGGAACCCTGTCTCGAAAAAACAAAAAAACAAAAAAACAAAAACAAAAAAAACCACGCCCAAGTTATTACACAGGTGCTGGGCTCCCAAGTCAAATCCATGCTTGCATAGCAAGTTCTCTTGACCACTGGACTGGCTCTCCAGTTCACAGATAACAATATTTTGTTCACACAGATGAAAGGCTAGGCATTGTGCTAAGTTAGCGTTTTAGTTAAAAACTAACTTTCACAGCTGTACTATATGGGAGCAAATATTGCCCATTTTTAAAGTGAGGGAACGGTCACAGAGGTTTAGTTATTTGTGTGTGGTTGAACAGCCAGTAACTGGAAGCACACTTGCTCTGACCTCCACACCAACATTCTCAACTAGACTGATCTAGTGTTAGGGGGGTGTTACACCTGGGGCTGGAAGCAGGGGTGAGGAGTGGAAGGGGCGAGAGGGAGGCAGTGGGAGAGGAAGTGTGCATGATCTGGAGCACCTACCAAGAAATATGGCCGTTCTGCCAAACAAGAGCCCCTAAGGGGATGGAGAGGTCGTTTGCTTGGTTGGATGCTTGCTAGCATGCTTGGGGCTGTGGGTTTGACCTCCCAAAGCACAAGAAGGGGGAGCAGGGGCCCTCAGAAGGTGAAGGCAGGAGAATCCGAAGTTCAACGTTATTTTTGGCTACATACGGAGTTTGAGGTCAGTCTGAGCTAGGGGTCCTGTTTCAGAAAAAGAGAAGGAGAAAAAGGAAATTTCAAAGAATTTTGAAAGCATGACACGTGAGCCTTCTCTTCCTATGGTGGTTCTCTTCAGTGCAAGTACAGCCTGCGTATACTCTGTCCTGTGGGGCTGAAACTGAGAGCCTGTTTCATCAGCTGGTACAAAGGGGTCCACAAGAATACAGCTCCCACTGTGAGAGAATAGGGACTAAGAGAACCAGATATGAATGATGGTGGCCTAGAAGCATAAATTTAGGCTTCCCAGATACTGAGTTTCTACACGATAACATCTTGGGGTTCTGTTTGCTTGTTTATGCGTATGGGTGTTTTGTCTGCATGGGTGTCTGGCACCCTGTGCATGCCTGGTGTCTGTGGAGGCCAGAAGAGGACCCCTTGAACTAGAGTTCCAGACCATGATGAATGGCCATGTGGGTGCTGGGAGTTGAATTGGCACCCTCTGAAAGATCATTCGGTGCTCTTAAGCTCTGAGCCATCTCTACAGCCCCTAGTTTCAGGATGTTTTTATAGGAACAAAACAAAAGAAAACATTGGTGGGAATACCAGGTAGGTGGCTTCAACAAAGCAGAAAAACCCATGTTATTGGCCTTAGTTGCCACCTGATGACATTCTTGGATTCCTGGTTAGAGGGAGCTAGGGCTCTGCCCATGTATTCCAACAGGGGTTTACCTGACTGTCACAGGATGTGAGGTCAAGCACAGGTGTTGGCAATGGGTGGCCTTTAAAGGGCGCTGAAGATGGCTGCAGGAGAATTTGAGTTTTCAGTCAGAGCGGTGGTATTAGCCAATCAGCTTTGTAGGATCTGGAACGTGGGTGCGGCTCCACCACCCCATCCCTGGTGCTTTGGTTTACACACATGAGTTTTGCTAGAATTACACAACGTTAGCTTGTGCTTCTCACCGCAAGCCTGAAGCTGCTGATGAGATGTGATGACACAGTAGTGTGTGCATGTCGCAGGATTGCTGTCTGGCTGCTCACACATTGCTTCGCACAGCTGCGTCAGACACTGGAAACACCTGTTTGGGTCACACGACCCAGCCCTGCCCACCCTGGGACTTTCCTGCTGGCTCTTTATCTCTGCTGCCTCTGAGGGCCTCAGCCTGTGACGCTTCTGCTCCTGGGATCTCCACCTCACCTTCCTCAGATGCCAAGGTATCCTTGCTTCACTGAATTCAAACTAAACCTGACCTTATGCACCCACGGGGACTGCTAAGGAGACACTGCATAGATGTGTCCAGTGGTGACTGTTCACCAGGTCTTTGTCCCCCAGCAGGTGGCTCCACCAGTCCAGTTCCTTCTGTGTGAACATTGCCAAGCTCATCAACTCTCAGGGAGAGGCCCATGGCTACCACAGGAGACATGCCTAGAGATCAGAGCTAACCCCACCCCACCCCTGCCCACTGAGATTATGAGTGGCTTTTAAGGAGGCTGGTTTGTAAATGCAGCATGACGTTTTCCTCATGAGGACAAGAAAACCAGAGGCCTCTCTAATGGCTAACCCATTACCTTCATTTCCTTGGGGATTGAAACGCGTGATGGTGAGTTCCTCAGAGAAGTGAAAGTGACCTAGAGGGATCCAGTAATTCCTGTTATCAGCCTGCTTTATAAGTCAGTGAGCCAGGCACTGTCTTCATCCAGCCTGAAGTCCCAGGAGTGCAAAGATGTCCCTGCACCCAGCTTCCCCACGCCTGGCCTCCCTGCTGCTCTTCATCCTTGCCCTCCATGACACCCTGGCCCTAAGGCTCTGCTCCTTCAATGTGAGGTCCTTTGGAGCGAGCAAGAAGGAAAACCATGAAGCCATGGATATCATTGTGAAGGTGAGTCATGTTCCTGTCCTGGACACCACTCGCACCTTCTCCCAGCTGTGGACTCCAGGGGTCTGAAGTTGCCCTGGAGGTGAGGGGGAGGTAAGGACAGGCTTAGAAGGTGGCTAATGATGATGGTCACTCCATTACCATCATCACTCAGCTCTGGGTATTCTCTGTTCCATCTTCAGACTGGGTGGATCTGTGCTTCCCTCGGGGGTGTTGCAAGTTTGCTTGAGCAGGTAAATGTGATGCTCTTGCCAGAGTCTGGCTGGCAGTCAGTTCCAGGTACCGGCTGCTGTTCTGACGGTTTTAATTGAACATACTGAATGTCTGTGTCAGTCACTGTAAATACATAGTCTCATTTGTCAACTTTTCAAGCAAGGGCTGTTGAAGAGAATGAACTCAGAAGGGCTATGAGGTGCTGGGGAGCTCCAGGGGCTGGTGGTGAGGGAGCTGGGGCAGCCCTGCCTGCCTCCTCTTCATAATCTTGGTGAAGCAGGGGAGCCCCCTCCTGGCGCTCTCTCCCTCCCTCCTCCCCTCCCTCCTGCGTTCTCTCTCTTTCTCCCTTCTTCATTCTTCCCTTGCTGTCTCTCTCCTTTCATCCTTTAATCCCTTCATCCCTCTCCCCCATTGATTCCCCAACTCTCAGTTCTGCTCTGTCTCCCTTTACGAATATTTCTGTCCTTGGGCAATATGACCTGTCTGGGAAAGCTGCTTATAGTTTTCTGGAGCCAACTGACTCTCTGTCCCATGGGTTTTGATCCTGGGACTCTGTGGGGTGGCTAGTACTTAAAAACAAACAAAACAGAGTGGGATTGGGGTTTGCTTCCTTTGGTAGGATGCTTGCTTTTTATGAAGTCCAGAGTTCTATCCTCAGCCCTGCACAAACCAGGCATGGCGTCCAACACCTGCAATCTCAGTACTGGGGAGGTACAGGTAAGAGGGTCCAAAGTTCAAGGTCATTGTTGGCTGTAGAGTAGATTAAAGGTCAGCCTGGTCTACACAAGACCCTATCTTAGCACAACATGACACACACACCACCACCACCACCTCTACCAGTAACAGCAGCAGCACCAAAGGTCCCAGTGTGTGGTGAAAGTGCCAGCAGCCCTGGGTTCAGACCCCATCTCTCAGCTGAGGGAGCTCAAGGTCCCCGCTCTTCCTGATACTTCACGTAAAGTGGGTGTGGCCGGTAGTGCTAGTCGGTGAAGCCCACCTGAGGCAAGCTGAGCCCAGCGGAGGACACTGCTGTGCTACTGTCCGGCAGAAGACCTGCTGGGCTCCTGCCAAGATAGTCCTGGGCCCCAGGTGACAATGCCCTTTAGGTGACAGCTAAGCACCTCTGGATGTGTTTTTAGCAGGGCAGCTGTGCTAAGCCAGTGGGAACTTTGACACCACAGCTTAATGGAGAAATCTAACACGCAAGGAAACTATTTCCCAGCATCTTCACACGTGGCCCAGGGACCACGTGCCTATCTACATTCCTGACTTATTCAACCCTGAAAGTTTTGCTACACTCTTGGGGGCTGTGTTCTGTTCTCGGGTGGTTCTGGTTCTCCACACAGCTTCTTCCCAGAGCTGAGTGAGTCCCACGAGGTCTGCTTAAAGCTTTTGCCAAAACTTCATCCTATCCTCACAAAGCCAATCTCCCCAAACTCTCAGAGCCGTCTAACAGAACAGTGGCAGTTGACTCCAAACACCTGGTGCTCAATCAGGATCCTTAGTGCTTGTGAGGATCAAGGAGAAAGACACATTTGCCGCCCAGAGAATGCAAGCAACGTTCTTTGTAGCAGAGCATTCAGGTTAGTGGTGTAAGTGTGCCATGAGAAGGGCGTTGTGTGACGCTACAAGTTAGGGTTTAGGCAGGGCAGTGGTGGCACACGCCTTCACTTCCAGCCTCCCCAAACTTGGAAGGCAGAGGCAGGTAGATTTCTGTAAGTTCAGGTCAGTCTGGTCTACAGAGCAAGTTCCACAACAGCCAGGGCTATGTAGAGCCTGTCTTGAATAAAAAAACAAAAACAAAAACCAAAAAAACCCTCCCCTGAAAACAATCCAAAACAAAACAAAAAGTAAAAACAGAAGTAAAACAAGAAGTGAGAGTTAGAAGAATATTATCAGTATTTCTTATGAAGCCTATGCTGGTCAAACTCTCTATGTAACCAAAGGTGACCGGAACTTCTGATCCTCCTGGCTTTACCTCCTGAGAGCTGCGATTAAAGGCATGTGCTATCACCTGGTTTATGTTGGAGACTGGTGTGCAGCAGGCAAGAATTCTACCAACTGAGCTGAGTCCCATCTGCTCTGTAGTCCTCTGCACATAGCCCTCTGTACAGCTGCTTCCTCTATGGTTCAGTGAGCATTGGTGACCTGAACAGCAAGAGAATGTGAGTAGTGGGGGTCTAAACTTCAGATCCCCTTTCTGGCCACCACACTCAAAAGCCAAGGAGATCAGCATGCCAGAGGCCAGGACCCTCTCTTGAATGACTGACTCACCAGCATAGAGTAAGTGTAAGCCATGGGCTCAGGTTCCCTTCCCAAGAGCACAGTCAGATTTCCTGTTGACGTCCTGTTGCTTGCTTACCAAGCATTTCTGAACCCTGCATCTCCAGCTGATACTGGTTTCTGGCTTCCTTGCTTTATCTCTGGGAAGTTTTCCTCAGACAAGAATCTGCAAGATCCTGTTGTCCGAATTCTTAAAAGAGCATGGTCCCAGGAAAAAGCCATGTTTCCGGGTCCTACTACTCGGGAAAAGACACCCAGGCAGCCCTTTCAGAACCAAGCTCTGGACCCTTTAAGATTTGGCCAATGCCAAATTCCTGCCTTCACAGAAGGTTACCACAACCTGGAAGGCAGTTATGCCAACTACTCTGCTGCCAAAACCTCTAAGGGCAAGAGTTTGTGGAGGACTTGCATGGCTAGTATGGATGGAATCCAGATAAGGGTGTCATGTATGCACCGAGGGAGGCGGAGGGGACAGTCTGGAGAGGTCTAGAGAGGTCTTGGGTGAAGAGAAGCTCTATCTGATATCTTTAAGCAGGGACCAGCATAACATCAGGGGGAAGAAGCAGAATTCAATCCACCTCCCTACCACTTACGAGCTTCACTGCATTGGGTGGCTTATTCCTTGAGCTCCAGCTATCCCATCTGTAGAATGGGCTTAAAAACAGGATGATTGCAAGGCTGAGGATTATTGCAGGCTTCTACCTGTTAAGAACTCAGTATATAGCCCTTCAGAAAACCATCATTATCACGTACCATAAGGCTTGGGAAGGGTGACAAACCTCCCCCACGCAAGCCCAGTGCCTTGGCACAGGCTCTCCCTTCGGAGATGACGTGACTGATGCAGACTGAAGAGCACAGGACACTCACTAAGCTGGGCTCAGAATCCATTCAACTACAGATGGTTAGATAGGGCAAAAACAAGATGAGGAAGGCAACCTTCCTCACGCTCTAACCATGCCAGCAAAGAGCACAGTCATGACCAAATATGGACAACTTTGCCCCCATGTGGTCTGTCTAGTGTAGAAGAGCAGGAGGGACGTCCTAGCTTGTGTAGTCAGCATTGTGCCTGGCTCTTCCCAACTAGTTATGAAAACCTGCGAAGTTCCTTTACCACTCAACACATTGGCTTCCTCGGTGATAAAGAAAGATAAGGCCAGGCAGATGTTTAGTCAGTAAGGTGTTTGCTGACCCAGCACAGGAAGCTGACCTTGGTTCCCCAGGGCCCAAGTGAGCAGGCCAGGTGTGATGGTGCATGCTCCCAACCCCAGTGCTGAGGAGGCAGAGACCACAGGATTGCTGGAGCTCATTGTGTGTTCACCTGGCCTAATGGTCTAAGGAGAGACCTTGTCTCAGAAAACATGATGGAAGGCTCCTGAGGTTGACCTCTGGTCCCCACACGTCCTCACATATATAGGTATATGGAGAGCCACAAGCACAGATACTCAACCCCCCCCCCCCCACACACACACACACGCACACACACACACACACACACGTCTATGTGGTAATATTAAGCAAGAAGTTGAGAGTTCTGGTACTCAGCCACTGGGCCTTAGAAACAATAATCTACCTCTGGCCACCTGCATGCCTGGTGCTTCCCCAAACTCTCACACCATCTATTGTATCATTGTGAAGAATCAGAGTGGAAAAACTGAATCAGAGTGTGTACACTTGTTTGTCTCTGTGTGTTGAGGCAGGGCCTCACTAGGTAGCCCTGGGCTCAGACTATGCCACTATGAGGCTGGCCTCAGATTCACACAGATCTGCTTGCCTCTGTCTCAGTGCTGGGATTACAGGTGTGTGCCATTACACACACTGAAAGTGTACATTTTACAGTCATTTCTAGAAAGGTGTGGTAGTTTCCAATGACTAACCAGCAGGCTAGCTTGAGCACAAGGCTGCTAGTGAGTCCTGGGTGGCCAATGCTGTGGGTTTAAACTAGAATCCCAGCTTCCCCGAGCAGCCAGTTGTCAGTCTTCAGTTCTCTAAAGGCTGCATCCCTGGTCTCTGGGAACCTGGAATTCCACCCTGCTGCAGTTGTGACGAGATGCTCGGGAATCCTGGCTCTCCCAGTTGTACTGGCTGTTTGACTTCAGGAAAATTGTGTAACTACTCCGAGTTTAGTTACTATTGTGTTTATTAAAAGATAAAGAGAGGGGGGATATGTTCTATGGAGGTGTAGTTAGGTATGGGGGGAAGGGAGTGCCTTGGCGGGCCCATACCAAAGCATCCCTCCCCACTGAGGGACCAGCCACAGGACAGTATAGCATAGAATAGAGTTTATTCAGGGCATGGGGAGAGGAGTTAAGATGTTAATAGAGGCAGAGAAAGGCAGAGAGAGAGGGGGGGGAGAGAGAGAGAGAGAGAGAGAGAGAGAGAGAGAGAGGAAGAAGGAGGAGGAGGAGGAGGAGAAGAAGAAGAGGAGGAGGAGGAGGAGGAGGAGGAGGAGGAGGAGCCACCAGTCATGGTCATGAACATGTGGAGAGAGATAGAAGGGAATGGGGAGGTGGAAAAGGGAAAAACAAGAGAAAGAGAGAGCAAGAGAGAAAGAGAGCAAGAGAGCGAGGAGGGGGCAAGCAGTCCCTTTTATAGTGTGTCAGGCCTACCTGGCTGTTGCCAGGTAACTGTGGGGTGGAGCTTAGACAAAATGCTAAGTTACCATCCAGATTTAATGGGCTAACATCATAACCCTCTCTTAGTGTTCTTGTGAAGTAGGTTCACAATAAATGTTAGCTTTTAGATTTGTTATCATTGTAATTAGGCCTTCTGATGTCTGCAAAAGCCAGCCCAGAGCCTTTCCTCATTAAAGACACAGCAGGTACTTACTGCTATCGCCACTGCTATAACCACAGAAGCTGACCCAAACTTAGATGTGGCAGAGGGTCATGGCTACGGCTCTGGACTCCGTTCCTTAGATTCAGATGCTGCTGTGGATATGCTCTGGCTGCAGGACTGGATAATGTACTTAGCCTTGTTCGATCTTCAGTCTCCTCATCTTTAAAATAGAAATACCAGCCTGGTTTGGTGGTGCACACCCTTAACCTCAGCACTCTGGAGGAAGAGGCAGACAGATCTTTAAGTTTTAGGCCAGCCTGAGACTGTCTCAAATAAACAAACTAATTTAAGAAAAACTAAAAATGGACAAAAAAAAAATCAAAGGAGAGCAACAACCAAACCACTGGGCACACAATGTGCCCTGCAATCCTAGCTACTCAGGTGTGAGGCAGGAGGTGTGAGCCCCTAGAGTTTGGGACTAAATAACAGCCTAAATAACAAGACAGCATCTCAAAACAATAGCAAACATCAATAAAACTCGACGGGATATAACCACACTGAAGGCACTGCTCTCGGGAAGCCCTTTTAGTTCGGGAAGAGATTAAGCCATGTTAGCAATCTCCTGACTATGGCGCTTGGAGCCCAAACGATACCTAAACTCAAATAGTATGCAATAGCAAAGAGCGTTTATTCCAATGAATTTCCTGCATGCAGGGTTCTCCCCATTTGGGAATGGGGACACTTAGTGGGCTCGCAGACGCAGCTTTTTATGGTCAGTTATGGGAATTCCAGGGAGGTGCGTGTGCCCTTTTACCTAGATTGGTTAGCTCTAGCTCTAGGAGTCTGACTCATTCTATAATTGGTCAGGCTCTGGAGACCTCCCTGAGGGCTTCCTTATTCATTCTAGATATCTATCCTTACTTCAGGCCAGAAGACATGGTGTCCTTGGATTGGTCGCTTACGGCTGTGGTTGGCTGATCCCTGGTTCCTGGATCCAGGTTCTCTTTCTGGGAAACAGAAACTCAGGCCTAGTCTCCCTAACTGTCGGTTTGCAGCCTGTCATGGAGTCAGCCTGGCTCTGAGCTTAGCCCTCTCACAGCAAGTGTCTGGTGAAAGGTTTGGTTATTTACAGTAAACAGCCTCAAACTCTGAGAATTCTCTCTCTGCAGATCATCAAACGCTGTGACCTTATACTGTTGATGGAAATCAAGGACAGCAGCAACAACATCTGTCCCATGCTGATGGAGAAGCTGAATGGGTAAAGGGGAGAGGGATGGGCCTCCAGACATTGTAAAGTGCAAGAGTGCCTGTGGTAGGGGAACAGGAACCAGTGTCATGGCTGGCATTTACTCTAACCATCGGGCAGCGTGACCAGGGCTGAGTAGGCTCCCACGGTGAGCTTTCGCCTGGCTGGCTTTAATATGACAGAGTAAAAACTGGAGGAAAAAAGGGAAGAAATGGGACAGAAAGTGAAAGGAGTAGGTAAGAAACTGAGCTAAGAAATCTTGCTGCAAAGTGAAACCAGAAGGTAGAGGAAATGGTTAGCATGGGAAAATGGCTACAATGTATCAGAAACAGTGAGTTCAGGTCACCGTGTTACTTTCACATGAATACTGCGGGGAGGGGTATGTTTGGATGATCATGGAAGAAAGCCTTGGAAGGATGAGTTAACAACTATTAATGTTTACATCTGGGGTTATAAGACTGAGACCAGGTGGGTGTGGTGGCGCATGCCTTTAACCCCAGCACTCGGGAGGCAGAGGCAGGCGAATTTCTGAGTTTGATGCCAGCCTGGTCTACAAAGTGAGTTCCAGGACAGCCAGGGCTATACAGAGAAACCCTGTGGGGGAGGGGGGAGACTGAAACTCCACCATGGAGCTAGGTCAGTGAAGGAATAGGAGACTTTTTGTTGTTTCAATACTTCTGTATGATTTGAGTGTTTTACCCTCAGTAAAGCTGGTTGTGGTAGTATACATCAGTAGGATTTACTGAAGGAGGCAGTGGCAGAAGGATCACAAATTTGAAGTCAGCCTGAGCTACACATTTTTTTAAAAAAAAATCATCGTGATGGTGGTGGTGGCTCACATCTTTAATCCCGGCATTCAGGAGGCAGAGGCAGGCAGATCTCTGAATTTGAAGGTCAGCCTGGTCAACAGAGCAAGTTCTAGGACAGCCAGGGCTACACAAAAATACCCTGTTTTAAGGGAGAGGGTGGGAGGGGAGGGAACAAGCAATGGAAATAAAAGGCAGTCTCTTCCAATAGTTTTAAATGACACCAGTTAATGTTGATGATTTATATTCCTTCTGAATGATCCACAAACTACCATGTTCATTAGCTTTTCATTACTGTGATAAAATACCTGAGAAAGACATCTTAAAAAAAAAAAAAAGAGGAAAGCTTTTACTCACTGTTTTGGAGGCTTCGCGTAGTCAGTTGGCCTGTTGCTTTAGGGTCTGTGCTGAGGCAGCATGCCATGGAAGAGGTCTGCTCATCTCATCTACATTTAGACCTGGATCCTGGCTTAGCCACTTCAGCCTTCAGGGAAGTTTTTAGGAGTGTAGGGGCCAAGAGGAGCAGTAGAATCCAGATTTCTCCCCATAGTCAGCCTGGAGCCAGTCTGGAAGTGAGAGGTTTCAACACCCTCATACCCAACCTGCCTAGACTAGGATGAGCACTCTAAGCAGAAAAAAACCCCACCCCACTGGTCTCCCAGTTAGATGAATGGATGCTAAGACATGTTGTACATGTACATGTTGTACAACTCTGCAGCTGCCAGCACATCTCTTTGTCCTCTGTAAATCGGGAAAGGGTCCAAGCCACCTCACAGTACAGTTCTAAAGCAATATGCTGCCTTAAAACCTAGCAGGCTAGAGCTAGTGGAGGGCCAGCCTTCCAAACTGAATGCCTAGCGAGGTCTGCCATCCTCACTCCTGGCCTCCCATGGTTGGGTCTGGTTTAGAGCACACATTTGAAACCCAAGAATTTCTGTAAAATTTAAGTTGGTTCCTGAATTAGTCCCTCTGTCTTTTCCAACTGACCACAAGACAGCCAGATAGCAATCAGGCCCCAGATCCTTTTGGGGGTCGATGGAGGGAAACAGTGTAAGGCTGTCTGGACTAGGTTGTCAGCAGATTAGATATATTCACAGAGGGTCAGGTTATCTGCAGATTAGATACATTCACAGGGGGCCAGGTTTCCTGTCCAGGGCAAAGATAGTCTGCTGCCGCCTCCCTCCCTGCGTGGTGGAGCTCTGGACCCCAGGAATAAATAGTTGATTGTTGGAAATCAGTACCAGAAGTTTTGAGCAGGTCCCGGGCTTCAGAAGAGGAGGCATCTGGTAGACCTCAGAAGTGGTATGTGGACAGGTGACATGAGAGACTTGACCTCACCAAGAAACAGGAGTTATAGTAATGGTGGTGCGCATGTGTGTGTGTGTCCCATGATACACATCTAGAGGTCAAAGAACAATTTTCAGGGGTCAGTCCTTTCCTTCCACCCTTTGGGTGCTGGAGACTAAACTCAAACTGTTAGGCTTTGCAGAAAGCATCTTTACCTGCTAAGCCATCTTAAGAATCCAAATCAGGAGTTTCTGATTCTGCCTGGACCATCTCTGGCTCCTGTGATTCCTACAGAAGCAGGCCAAAGCTTATGGAGTTTGAAATGAAAAGGTCTAGCCTCAAGACCTAAGCCCCCTGCACATATGAGCAGCTTGGTCTTCATGCAGTTCCCCCAACAACTGGAGCAGGGGCTGTCCCTGAGTCTGTTGCCTGCCTGCCTATGGATCCCGTTCCCCAAAATGGTCAGCCTTGTCTGCCCTCAGTGGGAGAGGATGCACCTAGTCCTGTAGCAACTTGATGTGAAAGGTGGTAGTGATGTGGGGGAAAGCTAACACCCAGAAGAGGGATCCCCCTTCACAAATGAAAAGGGGAGGTGGAAAGGGTGTGGTGATCTACCTGAGAGGGTACTGGGAGGAGAGGGGGCTAATACTTGACTGTAAAGTGAATAAACAAATACAATTTTAAAAAATTAAGAAAATGTCTACCCTCAAATTCTAGCCTTGTGTTGTTAAATCATACAGTGGGACCCAGGCAATAGTGGCACACACCTTTAATATTAGTACTCAAGAGGAAGAGGCAGGTGGATCTCTGAGTTCGAGACCAGCCTAGTCTACAAAGTGAGTTCCAGGACAGCCAGGACTACACAGAGAAACCTTGTCAACAACAACAACAAATAATAATAATAATAATGGAGTGGGAGGTAAAAATAGTAGCCATCTTTTTAGGACAAGAAATAAGAGTAAGCCATGATGCTCTATGCCAGCCCTGGGAATGCGGAGGCAGATGCCACAGGCATGTCTTTTGTGTTTACAACATGCTGTAATATTTTGTTTTCTAGAAATTCACGAAGAAGCACAACATACAACTATGTGATTAGTTCTCGACTTGGAAGAAACACGTACAAAGAGCAGTATGCCTTCGTCTACAAGTGAGTGTGAGCTGACCCTTGACCTGACTGAATCGAATCCAAATGTGTATCTTCAAAAATCTTTAAAAATAGATTCTAGGCAAGGCATGGTAGCACATACCTTGAATCCCAGGGCTTGGGAGACAGAGGCAGGGAGAGTTTATGAGTTTGAGGCTAGCTTGGTCTACATGGTGTTAGGCTAGTGAGAGTTGCATACCGAGACCCTGCTCAAATAAAACAAAACCATTTGATTCTGGCCTGTAGGCACTTATCATTATCAATCAGAATTTTTGCTGTCACACTGATGACATGTGTGTTGGGGCTGTACACACTGATGTCACACTATGTGTTGGGGCTGTAGCTCAGCTGATGGAGGGTTTGCCTAGCATATGCAAACCTGGGTCAATCCCTACCTAACACTGTGGTGCCACGGGCCTTAAGTCCCAGCACTCTACTCCAGTGGTGGAGGCAGGAGGCTCTTCAAGCAACACAGCAAGTTCAAGGTCAGTCTGAGCTATATGAGGCAAGACCCTGTCTCAAAGCAAATCACCTAAAACCCTTAATAAGAAAACGACTCAGTCACTAACTAGAAGACACCACAGCACTGTGACAACTAATGACCTGCTGGGGAAGGAGTTCTTTGTCCTTTATGGGGAAGGCCTGTCCCAGCACATGAGTGTAGCACAGAGGACTCTCACTGGCTTCCTACTGCCAATCTATTTAAAGAACATTCCCTTGATGTGCCCCAGATAGCAGGTATAACACAGACCCTCAACTCTGTGGAGAAGAGCTGACTGCCTGTTCTTAGAGAAAAGAGCCTCCACACCCACCACCACCACTTGAGCCTGCTCTGGAAGCTACTGAAGTCAAAAGAAACCATGTTCGCAACCAAAAGACTCAGTGAGAAGGAATTTTTTTTTCTCTTCTAGGGAGAAGCTGGTGTCTGTGAAGACAAAATACCACTACCATGACTATCAGGATGGAGACACAGACGTGTTTTCCAGGGAGCCCTTTGTGGTTTGGTTCCATTCCCCCTTTACTGGTGAGACCATGACCCTATTCTTACTCTTGAGGTTGCCATGACCAAATACCTGACACAAATACCTTGGAGGAAGGGAGATTTATTTATGTTCCAGAGAGTTCAGGTCATGTTCTGTGCTTCATGGATTCTGGGGCTGTGGTGGGGCAGAACATTATGGCAATGAGAACATAGGCCACAGGGCTTCTTCACCTCATGGTAGAGAGGTGGGAGAAAGGCACCAGGTTCCAAAGTCACTTCCCAGTGACCCAGTTCTTCCAGCAATGCCCACATACATGTCTTAAAGTTTTCACAACCTCCTCAAATGTTGCTGCCAGCTGGGGACCAGGCATTCAACACGTGAAACTATGTGAGACATTTTATATTTAAACCATAACAGTCCTTCTCCTGGTTACCTCCCCGGCAGCCCATGGAGAGGCAGAGCCCTGAGCTTGTGTGAGCCATGCTCTCAGACTCATGCATTGTCTTATGGGATGCCTGAGCTGAGAGTTAATACTTGAGAAAAGAAGCTGGTTTGGTAGGACCAGGCTTACTTTTCCGAATGCTGAGATGCAGGACCTCCTAGCCTGAGTACTACTCTCTGGGATCGTTGATAGCTCTTGAGTATTTAGGGTCATGGAAATGGTTTATCACAGTTCTTGATCCCTGTCACGTACAACTACTCCTTCATTTTCAAAAGACATAAGTAGGGGTCACCAAAGGAAAACCCTGAGTCTCACTCTTCCTACAGTGTAGCAGCTCACTCCATAGTGTAACAGCCTTCTCCACAGATTGTCAGGAGGGAGAAAAGCCATATCAGGTACACTCTGATCCCCAACAACTTGGCTATGGGTCCAGAATTAATGGCCAGTTTCCTGAGGATTGTCCCTAACTAGGATTGGAAGAAACTGAGGTTTTAAAGGCATTATCTTTAAACTTGCTCAGAATCCAGATACTAAAGTAGGCAGGCAAGCTGTTAAAGACTGAAAACTAAGCTGGGTGTGGTGGCGCACGCCTTTAATCCCAGCACTCGGGAGGCAGAGGCAGGTGGATTTCTGAGTTCGAGGCCAGCCTGGTCTACAAAGTGAGCTCCAGGACAGCCAGGGCTATACAGAGAAACCCTGTCTCGAAAAACAAAAACAAAAACAAAAAAAGACTGAAAGCCACTAAAGATGAGCCAGGGTTGTAAGTCAAGCCACCAACCCAAAAGCCCATATTCTCAATTACCACTGTACTCAATATAAGGTGGAGATTTCACCAGACATGGTGGCATGTACTTGAAATCTTAGCACCCAGGATAGCAGAGATAGAAGGATTGGCCAGCTTTAAGTCAGCTTAAGCTATATTGTGAGTCTCTGTCTCAAAATGCCAAGAGCCACCAGTATAAATCAATGAGAGGACACGTGGCTAGCATGCACAAGGTCCTGGATCCACTCTTCTGCACTGAAAGAAAATAGATAAAAAGAATCAAGCATTAAAATGTAAGTTGCAGCATGCACCACCAAATGCTTTTCACTACTTACTATGTGTCAGAGCATAAGATTGACAGAGTCCCTGCCAGGATGACATCAGACTGTAGCAGGGAGACAGATGTGGGCACATGGATATATGCAGAATTAAAGGAAGTATGCCTATACCCATCCCACACTGTTGCAACATCCTGAACTACATCATTAACTATTGCTGCCCAGGGTTAATTAACTTAGAGGAGGTCCTCTGGGAAAATGATTATGAAAGAGGTGTGGGAATTCTTAGTAGAAAAATAAGAGAGGCTACTGAGGACAGTGAGTGCAGCAATCCTCTTGTACATTATCCAGTTTGCTTATGCCAGGCAGGGCAGGGAGAGCCTCCGCCTGTAAGCGCCATTTCTTCTCAAAGGGAGGCAAGGCTCTGCATTGCTAAACAAATCTGTTTTTACTGAGCCTCCACCTTCTAGCTTTTCTTACCCTTCCTCTCCTGGGACAAATGGCTTAACAGTCTCATTCATTTACCTAATCATTTTTAAAAAGATTTATTTATTTATTTTATGTATGTGGGTACACTGCCACAGTCTTCAGACACACCAGAAAAGGGCATCGTATCCCATTACAGATGGTTGTGAGCCACCATGTAGTTTCTGGGAATTGAACTCGGGACCTCTGGAAGAGCAGTCAATGCTCTTAACTGCTGAGCCATTTCTCCAGCCCCACCTAATCATTTTTTTAAAAAAATTATTTACTTATTTTTATATTTACTTATATATGTGAGTACACTGTAGCTGTCTTTGGACACACCAGAAGAGGGCATCAGATCTCATTACAGATGGTTGTGAGCCACCACGTGGTTACTGGGAATTGAACTCAGGATCTCTGGAAGGGCAACCAGTACCCTTAACCACTGAGCCATCATTTCTCCAGCCTCCTAATCATTCACTTATGTATTCAATCAAAAAATGGTTTTGGGCACCTCCAGTGTACCAGGAGTTGTGCTAGGTAGAGCAGCCTAGAAGGTGGATTGAAAGGAGAAGCCTGGCATCGTGGAGGGGGCTCCTGTGTGCCAGGCACGGAAGAGAGGAGAATGATTACCGAGGATGAAGGAACGGGCGGCACACATCAAATAGTGAGGAGGGACCACCTTAGAGGGACCATCAGCCATAGCTGTTGGTGGCAGGCATGGTCTGTGCCCATGCAGATGGCCAGAGAAAGGGAGACACAGAGAACACAAGATCTCAGAGTTGGGGTTCAGGGTCGAGGTGAGGGGGGAGCGGTGATGTGCGTGCGTAGGGAGATCAGAGAGGCAGAGACACAGGAGCTGGGAAATGGAGGTGTAGCAAGGAGTAAGTCGTCAGGCTCCAGGGACATCCTTCGGGTCTGAGACCTGGCTCCCTGTTGGAAAACAAGAAACACATACAAGCTGGACAGTAGTGATCATGCCTTTAATCCCAGCACTCGGATATCTGAGTTCGAGGCTATCCTGGAACACAGTGAGTTGCAGGACAGCCAAGGCTACACAGAGAAACACTGTCTTGAAAACAAAGAAACAGCAACAAACAAACAACCCCTTACCCCCCAAAAGTCACAACAAACCAAGAGTAACCTGGAATTTTGCAAAAAGCTGTGCCACAACCCAAATTAAGTGAGCAGGTATCCTGGGGAGGGGCGTTCACACCATGGGTGGGAGCTTGGCTTCCTGAGCTGATGGGATTGGCTAGTTCATAATCAGTGTAAAGGGAAGGGTATGGCAAGGGCTCAGTGATGTTCAGGGCTTGGGCAAACTGGCATGTCTGAGAGTTCACAGATGGCAGAGGTTTATGGAATATTGTCTCATTGCAGGCTAGCCACCATCATTTCTGTTCTCACATTCCCACTGTGAGGCTTGACAGGGGCTGTCTCACAGCCTCCCACATGAAGCAGGGTGGGGTCCGGGATGAGAATGAGGGGGTGCCTCTCATCACAGTTCCTGCAGGCATGGCAAGCCATGGCTCCCAAGCCCACCACACTGCTCTCTCTCTCTCTCTCTCTCTCTCTCTCTCTCTCTCTCTCTCTCTCTCTCTCTCTCTGTGTGTGTGTGTGTGTGTGTGTGTACACATGTGCCCAAGAAGGCCAGAGATGTTAAATGCCCCTGGAACAGAGTTTAGGCAGCTGTGAGCCAACATGGGTGCTGGAAAACGAACTCCAATCCTCTGCCAGAATAGTAATGCTCTTCATTGCAGAGCCCTCCCTCCAGCACCTTCTTCCTTTGTTGTTGTTTTTTGAGACAGGGTGTCACTATATAGACCAGAGGCCCCACACTCACAGATAGAACTTGCCTCAACCTCCCATGTGCCAGTAATAAAGCTGTATGCTGCCATGATCTGCTTTCTAATTTTTTGTTTTGTTTGTTTTGTTTTGTTTTTTGCTTTTATTCTTCCTTACATAAGGACTATAAACTTGCCAGCCTCCATTTTTCATTTTCTTTTTAGTACAAAAGCCAAACATATTATCAGAGTCCATAGTCAGGGTCTAGGACTCACAAAAAATCAGGTCTGCCACTTGGCACCTAGCACCTAGCACCCCAAGAGTCCCACCTGAGATGGTGGTGGGGAAACAAGAAAGGCACAATTGCTGCTGTGGCAACAGCAGGAAGCAGGTGGCAGTGTCCTGAGCCCTGTCCTGGGGGACTCTGGCAAGACCCCCAGAAAGCAGAGAGAGGCAGCAAAGAAGAGAAGCCAGGGGAGGTAGAGCTGGACACTGGTCAGCAGTCCTGGTCATGATGTCACATGAGTGTTGTGACTGGCCCCAGGGGGCAACTTGGGTGTCCTGGAGGACATTGCTACTACCTGGGGTTTCTGCCTAGGTTTCCGACAGGGCTTGACCTGCCTGCAGGGTTCACTGTTTCTGGAATGATGAGAACATCTGTCTTCAGTCTCAGGGGATGAGAGACTTGTTGACTCCTTAAATGGTGATCATGTCAACTCAGAATCGGAGCCAAAGTTTAAGGTAGCAGAGGAGACAAAAGCAAAATAAATGCACATATGCCGGGCATTCATCTTGCCTTAGTCACCTTGGACACCTACAGCCCCAGAAGGCCACTTTAAACAAAGTAGTCACTAAGGCCCTATCACAAGTTACCTTTTGTCTGTCTGATCTAAGTCACCCTTTTCATTTTTGAGGCAACAAGAAGACCTTAGATATCCTGACAGTGCAGATCAAACTTGTTCCAAGGATCTCAACACCCCTAAACAGCAGGAAATAGTCTGACAACCACTTCCTGTTAAGGGCCCACTAATACTGCCTGAGAAACTTCTGATCCTTCTGTCTCAGCTTCCCAAGTTTAGGAATACAGATGTGTGCCCCCCCACCCAGATGAATTTATTACTCTTAGAAAAGAATGATACTGCCATAAAACATAAACAGTTTTTATTACTCCAAATAAACCAAGAGAAAAATTTTGAAAAAGAAAGAGCAGGTGAGACCCTCAGAACCCACATAGGAGAAAACCAACTCTTCAATGTGATTTGTCACACACACACAGACACACATAGTCACACACAAACATACACACACAGACACACAAACAGACACACAGTCACACACACTCATTCACATACACAGACACGGATACACACACACAGATACACACACAGACACACACAGAGATAACACACACAGAGACACACATATAGATTCACACACACACACACACATTTAAAAAGAAAGGAAAAAGAAGGAGAGGAAAGAGAGAACGCACAGTGCCAGCAGGTGCCACCAGCTTCCTTTTAACTGGAGAGAGTACAGATGGGAGGGAGGAGTCTTCTATGTCCTAAAAGAAAACAAGTGTCCTGGTGGCTCTAAGTCCTGAAGTCCCAGCCACTGGCTGGAGCCTGTCTCCAGCCTCCACATGTAGCAGTGCCTCCTAGAAGGGACAGTTTCTCAGGCAGTATTAGTGGGCCCTTAACAGGAAGTGGTTGTCAGACTATTTCCTGCTGTTTAGGGGTGTTGAGTTCCTTGGAACAAGTTTGATCTGCACTGTCAGGATATCTAAGGTCTTCTTGTTGTTTCTTTCTTGCACACAACTACTTAACAAACTGTGACTAGCAGCAATCAGCAATGGGCCAACAACCAACTACGCCTCTTGGGGACCTAACTTTTATATACCCCTCTGAAAAGTCCCCAGAATTCCAAATCAGAATCTATCTGCAGCTGGCAAAATCACACCCCTCACAGAGCACGAGACAAGTCACAGTCAGAGGCTGTGGTCAAACTAAAACAGCCCCATATCTCACACCTGGGATTAAGACAAAAACATATTCTCATAATATTTCCGTGTTTTAAAAAAGAAACCAGAATTCTCACTGTGCCACCTCCTATTTGCCATTCCTCAGCTGTCAAGGACTTCGTGATTGTCCCCTTGCACACAACTCCCGAGACCTCCGTTAAAGAGATAGATGAGCTGGTCGATGTCTACACGGATGTGAGAAGCCAGTGGAAGACAGAGGTGAGGCTCTTGGTGCTTGTTTGTTTCCATCAAGCAACACCCAGTTACTGAGTAGGAGGGCAAAGGGACAGGGTATGTGCGAGCCTCCACAGATTCACTGCCTCCTCCTAGGCGTATCTTCAGCCCTAAACATCCTTCTTGCTAAAGCTGCTTGGGCCTGTCCCAACAGGCCTTGGGAATCCATGCTCTGCTGCATGTATAATGGAGGTCAGCACTGGGCACTGGGGCCCAGGCAGTGTGCTGGGACTACACAAGAACAAGTGAGTTTAATCTTCTCAATAATCTAAACAGGGGCTGGGGAGAGGTGCAATTGATAGAGTACTTGCCCTGAAAACACGAGGGACTGAATTCAATCCCCAGAAACCGTAAAGTAATAGACAACCCCCATACACACACACACACACACACACACACACACACACACACACACACATACAGAGAGAGAGAGAGAGAGAGAGAGAGAGAGAGAGAGAGAGAGAGAGAGAGAGAGCAACAGCACCTAAGGAACACTCCCCAGGTTGCAGGCTGGCCCCCACAAGCATGCCTATATGTGTGCTTGCACATGTGTACAGCCTGCCACACATAAGCAATTCTACAAGTTGTCCCAATTCACAGCTGAGAACTGTGAGGTAGAGAGGTCAGGAGTGTTTCAGAGGCAAGATCATGAAAAGGAGAAGCAATATGGAGGCTGCTCCTCAAGGCAGCCATCACCTCTCCATTTGGAAGGCTCTGAGCTGAGGGTTTGAGGAAGGACCTGGTAAATGCGGAAGGGCTCAGATGGCTCTCCTGTCAAATTCCTCTTTTTTTCCTTTCGGAATATGATGCTGAGAGTCCCTCTTCCTTCTTAGTTCCTCTGCTAAAGGTATGAAATGAGTCAAGTGTGGACACAGCTGGCCAGAACTGACCATCAAGAAGCCCAGGAGTGTATTTTATTGCTTATTTGTAAGTTCCAGGACAAATGATAAATCCCATGCATTCAGCAAGAGTATATTGAGCATCTATCGATCAATAGACCCCGAGGAAGAAACCTTGGATGAGGAACCTTCAGAAGGGCAGATTGAAGTTTGACCCCTAATGCTTCAAGCTCCTGGCTGGTGGCCTAGAGCTGCCCATCCGATCCCTTTAAGGGTTAGAGTCTAACCTGTTCCTTCCATGGCTAATGGTGCTTTCAAACCAAGCTGAATTGAGTTTGTAAGTCACTCCATGCAGGTCAGAGATGATGTTCTGTCCTTGACTGTGTACCTTAATCTCAAGGGAAACCCTAATTGCAGATATCAAAATAAATTGTTCTTAAGGAAAACTCGAAAGTCAGCAATCATCTCAAACAATAGCACAAAAAAGGAAATAAGCTGTTTCCTCTGTAGTGTGGGATGTTAAAATTCTCTTCCTTTGGCCCTTGGAGATGTCATGGGGGCACTTCCAACAGTTGGTGGTATAGGGTGGAGAAAGACAGTTAACTCTTAGGACTGCCTCCCTTAGGACTCTCTAAGGACTGAGTGTTAGGCTTTAGTTTCTGCCCTCAAAACATACAATAGGACACAGAGAGATACCAAAGCAACTACCATCACACTACGCAAGTGCATTTTGCCTCTTGGGTGCTGAGGTGTATATTCATTCACATTTGCTGCAGTGTTTATGGGAGGGGATATCTTAGTTGGATTCCAGTGTTCTTGCCTACGTGTGCACAACCGCCTAGAGAAAGACGGTGACTAAGAATCAGACAGCACAGTAGGTGAGCATCCTCTCTCCCACTCCTTCTTCTCACTGTCACATCCTTGTCAAAACTGTGACTCACTTGGAACCTGTTTTCTCTTCTCTTAAAAGGGAGGCAAAGATGCAGGGCTGGAGAGATGGCTCAGGGGTTAAGAGAACTGACTGCTTTTACAGACGTTCTGAGTTCAATTCCCAGCATCCACATGGCGGCTCACAACTGTCTGTAACTCCAATTCCAGGGGACTTGACACTCTCACACAGACATACATGTAGGCAAAACTCCAAGGCAAATAAAATAAAAATGAATTAAAAGAAAGGCAAAAGATATGGGAGCTCTGTGAGTTTGCTGTAACGTAGCAGTGTAGCGAAGACAGTATCTGAAGCAACTCTGGACTGTTTGCTACCCTGGGGATCAAAGCCAAAAGCCAGGATAAATCCCCACCCTGCTCCTGTATAAGGGGCCACCCACCTGACTTTTTTGTTTGTTTGTTTGACCTTAGTTACAGTTTTAAAGTCCCATTCCCAGCTGGCTGTGGCAGTGCATAGAGATCAAGAGATGGCTGTGGAGAATCAGGGGTTCACGGCCATCTGGGGCTATAGAGCTAATTGAGGCCAGCCTAGGTTATGCAAGACTCTGCCTCAAAACAAACCAAACAACAAAAGGTCTAACTTCCAAATACAGTCACATTCTAGTGTGCTGTGGCCAGGAGTTAAAACTGGGATGGATGGGTCAGTGAGATGTCTCAGTAAGTAAAAGAATTTGCTGTGTAAGCCTGATGTCCCAAGTGCCATCACTGAAACCCAGAGTAGGACAGGTGAGATCAAGCTCTCGAATGTTGTCCTTTGACCTGCACACGTGTACACACACACACACACACACACACACACACACACACACACACATGCATGTGCATGCTCTCACACACATACTATATAAAAATATATTGGAAGGGGTCCAATTCAGGTCACAAAGACTTCTTTATACTCTGTGGCCAGGCGGCTGTGGTGCATGCCTTTAATCTCAGCACTTGGGAGGCAGAGACAGGCAGATCTCTATGTTGGAAGTCAGTCTGGTCTATAGAGGAGGAGTTCTAGGACAGGACTACACAGAACTATACCATCTTCAAAACCAAACCACACCAAGCCAACCAACCAGACAAACAAACAAATATAACTGTTCGTTCACTGGGTGTGGAAGGGGAGTCCTTGGTGGTGGTGGAAAATGAAGGCATCAATGTCTTCCAGTGCTTACCAAGTAATGGGTCTAAAACATGCCTTTCAGAATTTCATCTTCATGGGTGATTTCAACGCCGGCTGTAGCTATGTCCCCAAGAAGGCCTGGCAGAACATTCGTTTGAGGACGGACCCCAAGTTTGTTTGGCTGATTGGGGACCAAGAGGACACTACGGTCAAGAAGAGTACCAGCTGTGCCTATGACAGGTGAGACCTCTGCATTTGTCCCAGGGCAACCTGAGAAGGAGTCAGCTCCCTTTCAAAGCTGTTAGCTAAAATGTCTTCCCTTGAAGAGATGTAAACACTGCATACCCTACAGTCCCAATACCAAACCAAGGTAGGGTTCTGCCAAAGCTTGGCCCAGGGAACTCGTGAGACTGTTGGGTTTCCTTATAGATCCTACGTGGGGGCTTACTTACTAGAGTGTGGGTGCTTTCCTGCCAGGTGGCCACACCAGGAAGTCTTTACCTAGCACAGATTTCCACAAGTGTATAGATTAAGCCTGCATCCCTTAATCTTACTAGGTTTATACACACCCTATCCCTTCCCTCGGCCATGGGCAGTTGGGGGTGAGTTGACTCAGCAGGTGGTAGAGAGGGCCTGGAACCTCAGGAACTTGTGTCTTGTGGCCCTTCTCACCCTTCTTTGTGGAGGTGTAAAACAGTCAACAATCCCAACTGACACAAAGAATCAAACAATCCCAACTGGGATGATCACACCGACACAGGTGACTGTCCAAGGTGGTGGTTGTGTGGCTTGGAGGCTAGCCCTATACAAGGGCCCTCTTGTTTCTTATGCAGTATTTCATTATGTGGTTGTAGAAAAACTTCTCAGTGGCCAACACTGATGTCAGAAGGGCCCGAGTTCAAGTCACAACTCCACCACTTCAAGTGTTGTGACTAAGAGACTCATACTTTGTGTTGGTTCTCTCACTTGTAAGTCGAAATTGTTAACATTGAAAGTCATTCAGTTGTGGGGATATAAAGAGAATTAAATGAAATAACACATGTAAGATGCAATACCTGTCCTATGACCAGTGCTAAATACATTTGTGTGTTCTTGGATGATACCTGGAACGTTCAGGAAGCTATGGCCACAGGCAATTCCTGTGCTGTCACCAATTTTATCCCAAACATAGACCGCAGTAAGTCACCCACCGCCATCACGGGCCATGCAGCTGTTGCCAGAGCTTTACTGCTATAAACACTGATGAAATGTACAGCCAACCTGTATGTCTTGAGCCAATGTTTATGCCCCTCGGGTACTACTTGAAAAATCAAAGTAAGGGGCAGCGAGGAGGCTCGGCAGGTAGAGCACTCTGCACAAGCATGAAGAACTGAGTTTGATTCCCTGAACAGGGAGGGGAAATCCACTTGCACAAAGCTTGTTTTCTGGTCTCATATGCTTGCAACAGCTCGATCCCCAATAAGGAAATAACTTTCAAACTTAAAATGAGAGTACTTAATGCAACGGTATTTCTTTCTGTTTCAAGACAGGATTTTGTCATGTAGTCCAGGCTGGCTCCAGACTCACTCTTTGGCCCAGGATGATCTTGAATTCTTGGTCCTTCTTCCTCAGCCTCCCAAGTGCTGGGATTCAGCATGTGTCACCATGCCTGACTTGAATAGTTTTTAAACTATTGCTACACAGAAACGTAGATGCGTGTGTTTAAATAATGACAATCATGTGCACTGCAACTTTCCCTGGGATTTTTCAAGCAGTGTCAGCTCTGTTCTTCAGGTTAGGGGGAACATTGGAGTGCATGAAGTGTGTGAATGTCAGTGGCCGTCCACAGCAGAAACCACAGACAACCAATGGGGGAACCTGAATACCAGGGTGCCTGCTGTTGCCATGGCTCAGCCTGCTGAGAAGGGAGCAGGGCAAGGCCATGCTCGTGGCACGTTTCCTTCTCAGGTCTGAGGTCTGGACCCTTCTCTTGGCCACCTTTGTTCCTCTTGGGGCTTTTTGAGGCCGCAGTTTCCTTGTTGGCTCTTATTGTTCCAGCCTTCACAAGTGGAAGCCCAGACTGAGAAGTTACAGCATCCCCAGCTCCCAGGCCTCTCTTCCCATTCTCAAGCGCCTGCAGCCGAGCTGGGGAAATGGCACCAGCTGGGCTGACTCAGCCACGCCAGCTATGGGAACCCCCGGCAGCTCAAACCCAGAAACCAAGCCATCACGCGGAATTAGAAAAGCTCAGAGCCATGCAAGGGCAGTTTGTTGCACTTTCCACAAATCAGGCAGGGCACTAAGACCACATAGACCATCACCTCCCTTGACAAATGCTAGAGGCCACTTACTTGGTTTTTGTTTTTTAATTTTAAACGTGTGTGTGTGTGTGTGTGTGTGTGTGTGTGTGTGTGTGTGTGTGTGCGCGCGCGCGCGTGCGCGCAAGTGCTGGTGAATGCAAGTGAGCATGTAGGTGCATGTACCTGGAGGTCAGAGATATGTCTAACTCATTTTCTTGAGATAGGGTTTGTACTGAATTTGTCTTGTATAGTTTAGCTTACTGGTTATAGTCTATTATCAAGGGAAACCAAGACAGGACCTTGAAGCAGAAAGTGAAGCAGAGACCATGACGGAGCTGCTGACTGGCCTGATCCCTCTAGCTTGCTCGGCTACTTTTCTTTTCTTTTTCGTTTATTTATTTTCTTTTATTGAAAGTTGATTTTTTTTAATTCGATGCATTCTAATTATAGTTCCCCCCCCCCACACTCCTCCCAGTTCCTCCCTTCCTTCCCCTCCTTCCAGATCCTTTCTGTTTCTTGTTAGAAAAAAAATAAGGCTTATAAGGAATAATAATAAAATACAGTATGATAAACCAACCAAACAAAAAATCAGAATAGGACAAAACAACCAAACAAGGAAAAGAGCCCAAGAAAAAGCACAAGGAATGTATATAGATTCATGTATATACATCCAGATACACAGGGGTGTATACAGATGCATACATTCAGATACACAGGGATCCCATAAAACCCCAAACCAGAAGCCACACTATATACAAAGGAGCTGTACGGCTGAAGGGGGAAAATGCCCCGATTGAACATTATGACAGAAAGAGCCTCCAAAGACTCTGATGAGTTTGTTTTGTGTTGCTGAATAGAATCCTATCAGCTGCTGGGCTTGAAGCCTAGCCTTACCAATAGTTTGTTTTCCCAGTGAGATTCCCTTGGAGAAATCTACATTTGCAAGTGACTGTCAATTAGTGATAGTTTCAGGTCTGCTCAGGTCCCATCTGGTGCAGACCCATGCAGGCTCTGTGCGTGCTGCCACGGTCTCTGTGCGTTCATACATGTATCAGCCCTGTTGTATTTAGAAGGCCTTGACTCCTTTCTGTCCTCCACTCCCTACGGCTTCTTATACACTGCCTTCTCTTCCTCAGAGTTCCCTGAACCCTGACAGGAAGGATTTGATGGAGACTTCCTTTCCAGAGCTTTTCCAAAGTCACTCACTCTCTGTGTAAAGTTTGACTGTGGGTCTCTGTTCCCACAAGAGGAAGCTTCTCTGATGATGGCTGAGCAAGGCATGGATCTATGAATATAGGAGAATGTCAGGAGTCATTTCATTGCTACGTTCCTTTAGCAGAACAGTAGTAGTTGCTTCCCCCCAGGTCCCTGGCCTATCTAGTCTCAGGTTCTAGTCACCCAAGCAGTTTGAGTATGGGTTCCAGCTCATGGCATGGGCCTTAGCTTAAATAAGATTGGTTGGTTATTCTCACAAGCATTGGGCCACTATTATGCCAATGTAACTTGCAGGCAGGTCACTCTTGTAGGTAGAAAGTTTGTAGGTGGATTGGTGTTTACTGTTCTCCTTTGGTAGCAGGCAGAGTAAATTCCAGTATTAATAATACTGGTCGTTAAGGGTGAAGGCTCTAGGTAGGCAGGCTCCAGCTTGACTTCTCTGTGCTCAGTGAGTTGTATAGGTGTTTTCTTCAGCAACAGGGCCTTACTGTTGACCTGTGGAGAGCCTTGGCCATAGCCTGGATTGCTTGGGTGTTCCCATAGAACCTCTTTAGCTAACAAATTGATTGGGTATAACCCATTCCTAGTACTAGACGCTTCACTTGGTGATGAGAGATGTCCAGTTGGGGTACATCTCCTCCAGTATTTGTCAATTTCATTTAGCACCCTCATATATGTTATAGTACAGGAAACTTCTATTGTATTAGGTTTCCAAGTGACCCTTCAAATGGCCCTTAGATTTAGCTCTTCCTCCCTCTATTCCCTCCTTCTCCTCTTTCTCCCCTTCCTCTCCGTTTGATCCTCTTACTTCAGTTTCCCCCATGCATAACTATCTGTTCTAGTTCCCCTTCCTAGGAAGGTCCTAGGAATGTCCACCCTTCCCCCAGTCCCTTACTCTCTACCTAACCTGTGCAGTTATACAAATTGTAACTTGCTTATCAATGATTTAACAGCTAACATCCACATTTAAGCAAATACTTAAGTAAATACATACCATACTTGTCTTTCTATATCTGAGTTACCTCACTCAGGATGATTTTTTTTCTAGCTTCATTTACCTGCAAATTCTATGATTTCATTTTCAATGGCTGAGTAATATTCCATTGTGTAAATGTGCTACATTTTTCTTTATCCATTCATCCATTGATGGATATCTAGGTTGTTTCCAATTTCTGGATGTTATGAATAGAATAGCAGTGAACATGTTTGAGCAACTGTTTCTGTGGTAGGATAAAGCATCCTTTGGGTATATGCCCAGGTGGTATAGCTGCATCTTCAGATAGATTGATTCCTATCATTCTGACGAACCAGCACATTGATTTCCATAGTGGCTGAACAAGTTTGCACTCCCACCAACGATGGATGAGTGTTTCTCTTACTGCACACCCTCGCCAGCACGAGCTGTCGCTTGCATTGTTGTTTTAGCCACTCTGACTGCTGTAAGATGGAATCTCAAAGTACTTGCATTTGTATCTTCCTCACGGCTAAGGATGTTGAATATTTCTTTAAGTGTTTTTTTTTTTTTTCCAGCCATTTTTGTTTCATGTTTTAAGTTGTTCTTTTCTTTTTTTAAAATCTGTATCCCACTTTTAAATTTGGTTATATGTTTTCTTGATGTCCATGTTTTGAGTTCCTTATATATTCTGGAATCTTTTTATTTTCATGAATGAAGTCCCATTCATTAATTTCTTAATTATTGGTCTTAATGCCTGTGCTATTGGTGTTCTATTTAGAAAGACTTTTCCTGTGCCAGTGAGTTCAAGACTATTCCTATTTTCTCTTCTGTCAGATTCATTGTACCTGGTCTTAGGTTGAAGTCTTTGATTCATTTGGAGTTGAGTTTTGTACAAGGTGATAAGTATGGATCTATTTGAATTCTTCTATATGCAACCATCCAATTTGGCCAGCAACATTTGTTGAAGATGCTGCCTATCTTTTTTCCAGTGTGTATTTCTGGCTTCTTTACCAAAAATCAGGTGTCCATAGGTGTGTGGACTTATTTCTGGGTCTTCTGTTCTATTTCCTTGATCAGTAAGTCTGTTTTTATGGCAATACCATGGTAGTTGTATTGCTATAGCTCTGTAGAGCAATTTGATATCAGGGATGATGATACCTCTGGCAGTTCTTTTGTCATTTATAAATACTTTGGATAAACAAAACTGAAGTAGTCCACTACTAGGTCAGGCCCTCCTGCCCAGGAGTAATACTGCCCACAGTGGGCTAGATCCTCTTATATCAATTAATAATTTAAAAATAATGCCCCCCACAGACATGCCCACAGGCCAGTCTGATGGACGAAATTCTTCAAACTGAGGTTCCCTCTTCCCAGATATTTCTAGGTTTTTAACAAGTTTGCAAAAACCAACCAGCAGCATAGGTAGCAAACTAAACTTAGCTGTGAACATGAAACACTCACTACAAAAATGAGTTAGACTGCTCAACAGACTCCAGAATCAAACTTAGACCTCCCCTTTATCGCAAGTCTATAGCTTGGACGAATTCATGCATCTATCTTCTTTGTCCTCACTCCAGGATTGTGCTTTGTGGACAAGAGATAGTCAACTCCGTGGTTCCCCGTTCCAGTGGCGTCTTTGACTTTCAGAAAGCTTATGACTTGTCTGAGGAGGAGGTAAGTGTGGGAGAGCTGCTCTTGAGTCTTACGATCTACAGATTTGAAGACCTGACAAAATTTCCCAGGAGCAGGACCAAGAGCAACATCTATCAGTTTCCACTGGGTGGCCCCAGATGTTTCATCCATCCCTGAACATAGTCATTGATAAAGCCATGGTGTGTCCTGGGCATTCCTTAACCTCAAAATCTACTTCCATTTCCCCCTTATAGGCCCTGGATGTCAGTGATCACTTTCCAGTTGAGTTTAAGCTACAGTCTTCAAGGGCCTTCACCAACAACAGAAAATCTGTTTCTCTCAAAAAGAGAAAAAAAGGCAATCGCTCCTAGGTATCACGCTGCCTTTTTTTTTTTTTTTTTTTTTTTTTGCCACTCCTTGCAAATGGCTCTCATAGGTCTAAGCTATCTGCATGCTCAGGAATTAAGACTGGCCAAGCTGCTTTCATTGTCCACTTGAGTTAATTTTGCCTGGAACCAAGCTGGGAGGAGAGTCTTCTGTTACATCACCTTGATCCCCAATATCATCACTGGTACCCTGCGAAACATTGCCACTATTTAGGCAACAGGACAGATTTGGCATGGTATGATACTTTATGATGGAGGCAATGAAACTCAGTTGCCTGGGGTCATGCGTGGAAGAAGAGTGAAGGACACTTCCACTGTGCTGTCCTGCCCGTCCCTACTCACAGCCCACCCCTACCCACACCTCACTCCTATCCACACCTCACTCCTATCCACACCTCACCCCTAGCTACAGCCCACCTGTGCTCACAGCGCTGTGCTTAAGCCATCAGCATGTCCTGAGCTCAGTCTTCGGATATATGAAGGTTTTCATTATCTGACAGCCAGCCTCACTTTGGATGCATGCTCCAACAGTGTCTTCCCTCCCTTTCTCCCTTCCTCTTCCTCCTGTGCCCCTCCCTGAAAGGGCTCAACCTTGCATGCCTGTCCTGTTCTAACTGTCCCCAGTCACATATCCCATGTGCAACACTGACCACACAGTGTCTGTCACCACGGCCAGCACTGCAGCTCGCCCCAGCACAAGCCCCCCTGGCTGGCTTGGACCTGAGTGTTTGCTCCCTTCCTGCCACTCCTGGAATCTGCAATGTGGCGCCATCTTGCTTGTATGCAGGGCACCCGTTTTTGTGCATTTCGCTTTGTTTTCCTGGATATTCTTTACTCTTGCACATGAGCACCTGTACTTAGGAACAGTGGAGAACAGTGACCCGTCTGGCCCGACTCCCAGTCTCAGAAGCAACCCCTCCACACAGCTGTGGGCTCCCCAAAGGCGTCTGCACACAAGCAAGCACCATGTGTAACCTGAAGAAATACAAAGTCTATTACACTGTAACTATGGGGTCGAGTTGTTCCTTAACACACTGGGAACTGTGTGACTTTGATGTGAGAAAGAAGACTGTGAGTCTTTGTGCTCGTCAGCTCCGTCATCCTGACATGTTCTGAGATCATCCTCCTCCTAACAGACATCCCAGATCATCTTAAAAGGAGGGGCTGGGTTTTGACTTGTGCTTCCAGAAGTTTCAATTTATGGCCCTTGACTCTGTTGTTTCTGGGTCAGTGAAAAAGAGTGTGTGGTAGAACACACACACACACACACACACACACACACACACACACACACACACGCACCACATGCACATGAGGTGGGCTCTTCTGGCCTCCACAGGCCAATATACAAGGAAGAAAGGCACTCATACACATTAAATAAAGAGACATGGGGTTGGGGAGGCATAAACCCAGTTTCTGTTCCAGAACACAGTCTCTCCCATGACCTCCAACCAAGCTCCACCTCTTACAAGTGTTCCATCTCCCAACAGCATCCTGATCTGGTATATCAGCAAGTCTTTTCTATGTGAACCTTTAGAAACCACTACAGTTCCAAATGGTGGAGCTAATAGGTAGGATTATATACCATCTTGCCAAGGGAATAAAATCAAAAGTGCCCGGTTAAGTTGGAGGAGATAATGCCCGGCTCATCTCTTACTGAGATTCTATTGTCTGGCGATGACGTAGTCTTTCGGGGAAGATGGCAAAGCTGTTGAGACTTTGGAGGAGTTCACCATACCTAGAAACCTTACAGTCCCCAAATGGTAAAGTATGCTACTCATATATGAGACAGTTCTGGAGAGATGGGTCCTCTGACCTCTGCACCCAAGCACCAAAATTTCCCTGGCTGATGTGGCTAGGAGAGGAACCCCAGGTCCCAGGCAATGGGCTTGGGACTCACTAACAGGGAGATGGGGAGGAGGTGGACTGGACATCAAAAGGCCCTTTCCATGCCTCTGGCTTGGGAGTCAACGGGTCCAGACACCCTGAAGTTTCGACCCATACTAATGCTCTTCTGCCTCTGCCCAGTGGCAGGTTAGAGATACAAATGAGGGTCTCTGCAAGCTGTCACTCTGCCAAACTCAGACAGACAGAGGAGTTATTTTCACTCTTCCTGACTGAGTGTTGTACAAACTCCTGCTTTTATGTCCCCCTCCCTTCCTTCTCTCCTTTCTGAGGATGACCTTGAACTCTGACCCTCCTGTTTCCACCTTCCCACTGGATGAGTGCCAGCCTTATAGATGCCAGCCACCACTCAGCGTTTCATGCAGTGCTCAGACAGGACTAAGCAAGCACTTTGTGTGTGCTACACAAGCACTCTACTTGCTGGGCCCCAGCCCCAGCCTCTAGGCTGTGCCCTAAAAATGTGTTGCCTGGGCAGTGGGATGGCTCAGAGGGTAAAGACCTTCGCTGACAACTCTGGCAACTTGAATTTGATCTCCAGAATGGGCACGATGGAAGGAAAGGGTCAAGTCCATCACGCCATTCTCAGATCTCTCCACATGTAAACATGCCCCCAATAAATAAATGTAATAAAATTAGAATATCGATGTAAAAAGTTGTAGCCTTAACCATCTCATGGAATTCTGATCACAAGTGATGTCTGATGTTATTCACATTCTGTAGTTGAGAAGTCAAACAACTTTCCCAAGATCACACAGCTAGAGAATACAGAGCCCAGAGCTGACGTTTACTAGACACAGGTAGGCACAGGTTCTGGGTGTGTACTGGGGAACACAATAATTTTAGGGGGTCACAGAAGTGATACATTTCTAGTTGAAGAAAAAAATGCATTATACAATGCTAATTTTTTGTAACCAACATAGATATAAAATATAATTTTTCAACTTTTTTTTTTGATAAAGGAATGAACCTAGGAATGGAAGTCCAGCTAGGGCCCAGGAGAGTCCTAACAGGATACCTAATTGCCTTTGCCAGCAGAGCCAAAATCAAATATAGGTCTGTGTGCCTCCAAAGGTCATGTTCTCCTGAGCATCCTCTAACTCGGGTGAGGGAACCCAAGTTGAGCTCCAACAGGGAAAGTCTGGGCCAAGACCAGCATACATGGTCTTCTATCGCCACCTGGTGACTTTTCTGGGAACTTCTGATTAAGGTTCAATTCCTAGCACCCACATGGCAGCTCTCAAGAGTCTGTAACTTGAAGGTCTGACACCCTCACATAGACATGCATGCAGGCAAAACGCCAATGCACATAAAAATAAAAATAAATAAAATAACAAGGTAATTTAGGATGACGATCTAGGAAGCAGCCAGTGCCCTTTGTGTCGGGACTCCATGCAAGAGTAGGGCATAGGGAGTCCTCTCTAGGCTCTCGTGCTCTGGGCTCTGTATTCTCTAGCTGTGTGACCTTGGGAAAGTTGTTTGACTTCTCAACTACAGAATGTGGATAGCATCAGATGTCACTTGTGGAAATTCACACGTTTGTCCCACACATACACGCACATGTTCTCACATGCGTCCTTCATCGTCGTCAACCCTGAGTTGTATCAGATTAGATGTGTCTGAAACAAACACCCACCAGCCAATACACAACCTGAAATGATCTAGCAGCCATATTTTTTAAAAGTAAAAGTAAACAAAAAAAACCCCAAAAACGTATTTTATAAATGGAAGCCCGACGGTCCATGTGTGGGGGTCAAATCTAGCCTATGTGCCTTTGGTTTTGATTTTTGTTGTTTATGGGAACACAGCTATGCCCAGTGCTTTCCAATGCTTCCGGCCTGTTTCTGCCACACAGCAGCACAGTTGAACATCTGTATGAGTGGGACCAGATGGCTCACAAGCCTGAAAACACTCACTCTGCAGGCCTTCACAGGAAGATGGATTTAAACACTCTGCCTTTGCAATCTTAGAATTACTGGTGGTCTTGTTCACGTTTCCTGCCACCCTAAATCTTCAAACAAACAAAAACCCAGGAGCCTTTTACACTCAGAGAACATCTTAATGTGGGAAAGACATTTAAAGTGCTCAGTTACACATGTGGTGCATGAATACTCACTTGGAGATGCAAGCTTAGAAAAATGTCTGCAAGTCCCATATGGGTGTTTATTAAATATACAAATGTCCATCTGTCTGCCTGCCCTTCCTTCGTTCTGTCCCTCCTTCCTTCCATCCTTCCTCTCTCCCTTTTTGGTCTTTCTGTGTGAATGTCTGCGAGCATACGTGAGGGACTCTGCATGCCTACAGCCAGAAGAGGTTGCTGAGTATCATCCGCTATGACTTTACACCTATTTCTTTCAGGCAGGCTCTCTCTGAAACTTAACCCTAGTGATCCTCCTGACTGCCCTGCTGGCGTTACAGGTATGAGGCAAATGTCTGGCTTCTTATGTAAACACAGCGGTCTAGTCCACAGGATTACACAGCAGGCATTCTTAACTGCTGAGGTATTTCCTGGTCGCTCCCCACCTTCCTTTTTCCATATTAGGACATGGTCGCATGTAGCCCAGGCTGGCCTTGAATTTGCTATGTAAACAGGGACGATGACTTTGGAGTTCTGATCCTTCTGCTTCCACAGCCAAACACTGGATGTGGCCAAACCTCCTTCCTGCGGTGCTGGGGACCTGGGGATTGAACCCAGGACCTTGCGTGTGTCAGGCAATGCCTCTACTTTCTGAACTAGTTGCCCATCCTCCAGTACTTCTTGGCTGGCCTTCCAGGGGCGATTAAGGTATAAAAATTGAGGACAGCTGCCGTTAGTGATGAACCTATTTCTCGACCCACACCTTTAGGATGGTGTTAGCTATATGGCACTGCCCCTGGGAGAATGGAAGAAACAGCCCTTGGATGGTCATTTAGTAGTGTCAGGCTGGTGTGCAGCATGTTCACTGAGGAAGCCGGTCCTCTTCTGAGCAACATGGACTTGCTGCTACAGGCATCACAATTCATGGATAGAGCCAAGTACCATGCCAGAGGATTGCTAAATGAGACTTTAATGACTGACAGACTGTCAGTGTGACCTGCCCCAGGGAGCTTGCTCCAAGACTGTCCTTCCTCACTACAGACCTCTCTTCATCTTCTTGAGTCCCAAGATATGCCCTCTTCTGTCCCAGGAGCCCAGCAGAGGCCCCAATGACTCCAGTAAGACCAGTGGTTGCTGGTGTTTGAGTAAATTCAGCAGGTGTTTTCCCAGCAACTCTGCCACGTCAGGCTGCTGGGTGAGTCCCAGGACAGCAAATTTCCACTCTGGTCCTTGGGCACACTGTCTGTTTTTTGTTCTCTCTCACTCAAGTCTGATTAGGGAAAACCAGATTAAGTTCGTTTATTCAATATTTTCAAGAGTGAGTTGTCTGTAAAATGTCAGGGTAAAGGAACAAATCTGTAAAGGGCTGGAGAGTCCTCTGGAGGTGGCTCCTGAGAGACTCCTTTGTCCAGTTCACTCTCTTCAGACTGACGGTCGGCCTTTTTAACTAGATTGGAGAGTACCACAATGCCCCGACTTCACAATGCAAAGTTGTAAATGTCATGGTTGTGCAAAGAGCTATGTGCAGGTCTGGGCTTGCTCCCTATGGATGCCTCCTAAGCAGAGAGGTACTGTGGACACCAGTGGCTGCCAGGACTCCATGGGGCACAGTTTTCATGTCTGGGATTGTGTTTAGGAGTGCTTTCCAAGCAAAAAGAGGAAGACCCATCCATACTGGACCAATAAGGACTGGTGATCAGAAGGCAGGTGTGCTGGGCTGAATTCTGGGGATGTTGCAGTCTTCACTGAGAGTGTCTTGCCAAATCATCCAATTTGTAAACAGGTCATTGATGCTGTGGTTAGGAAGTGAGGTCATCTAGCGAGGTCTGGGCACTGGTCCAACATGCTTATATCCTTATACGATAGAGGTTTTGTGAAGACAGGCCCCGTGGGATCCCTCGATTCCTGGATCTCCAGCCTCCAGAGCAGCAACAGAATAAATTTCTATTGTCTGAAGTCTCCCAGATTTTCATAGCATAGGAGAATGGATACAGCAGGGAACGAAGATCTGATGAGAAGTTAGATCACAGCTGTGGCTCCAGGACAACCCAGGGACAGGTCAGGTGTGGCAGACACGGATTAGATGTGTGGAAGTCCTTTCTCTTTATTCTTGCTCGGGGTTCATGGCAATAGGACACAATCCAGCTGTCACCCATCTAGCAGTCACATGACTTATTCTCACTAATAGAATGTGAGGGTTAGTAACAACATTTGTCAGTGCCAGGCCAAGGCCAAGGTGGTGAAGAGAGTACGTCTGATGTCAGGCATGGGAGCCATGAGAATTTCAGGCAAGAGTTCCAGGCCAACCTGAACTCTACATGAACCTTTATCTCCGGAAAATCGAGTGAACAGAAACCTTTCACGATCCCAGTGTCTCTACACTCCCTATCTTTCTTCCCTTTCCACTGGACACAGAGGACTCTAAAAAGGATTCTGAAGTCTGAGTCATTGGCGGAGCCACCACCAGATAGGGGACAACGTCTCCCAGGATGAGCAGCTACTCAGCATCATACAGGGCTAGGCTGGGACAAATACATCGTTAATGAGTGTGGGGAAGAGAAAAAACATGTTATGTTTATTTGTTTAGGAGTTGGGACTTAGGAGCTGCTTGTTGCAGCATGTGAAGCAGAGCACCTCTGAACGATGCAGGCTCTGAGGGGTGAGGGAAGCAGCCAGAGGAGATGGCAAGTTCTTCCCTGAATTGTAGGACACACCGGGACAGAGCAACTCTGCTGTAGATTCCATCAGTCTAATGCAGAAGAATAGCCTAAGAGATTGGTGCTTGCCTACGTACCTTGCAGGCTCACAAGCGCCTCCTCTGTCCAGGCCTGCTCATGCAGCATTGGATCACCCCAGGAAAAGAAACAGCATTGCTAGTGACGGATGGTAGGACGCGGCAGCTTTGCAAGCAGCGGAGTTCTCTGTGTGTAGACAGGAGCCCCAACATAGGATGACAGTACACCCCAGAGGTGTATGCCCGTGGTCACTTCTTCAGGTCCATCTCACTCAAGGAGGCGGGGCTCAGCAGAACATGGAGTGAGGTAGGGCTGGGCCGAAATCTCTCCCATCTGGCTGGTCCAGATGGATGACAGGGGGAAAGGAGCCGCTGAGGCCTTTTCCAAGTCAAGTCACATGATGTCATCTGATCGCCGAGGGTTAGGGAAAACGCCATTTTTGATGTAAAATGACTTTGTGATGGGATGAGTTTTGGCATGAGCCGGTGTCCTGTAGTCCTTCATGAAATCCCCTAGAACACAGCAGAGGCCTGGATGAACAAGGGTCACCACTACTTTCCTGCTAGTGCCTCCCCCCATATGGTTGGGGGTCAGCAGTGATGTGCTGTTAAACGGGGGGCATGTCATCTGTCACTCAGGAATAGCCACTGCCTTTCAATGTCCCGAGCCCTTTCCTGAGGATGTTCAAAACTCCTTACGATCCAACAGCTAGAGGCTGCACAGCATGGTGGAAACTCAAGACCTCACACAGGCCTCTGGCCAAGATCTGTTTTGGTCACCCAACCCTAAGCTCACTTACCATGCTTCTTATTCCTGCTACTGTCAGGACTGTCCCTCATTCCACTGTACAGAAAGATCTCTAGGGGCTGCCCAAGGCCAAGCTAGCTCCCCAGATGCCCACCACTGCAAATTCTGCCTGGTGAACCAATAACAATGGTCATAATTTAATAATAATAATAATAATAACACTAATAACTATGCTTGTCACCACTTTATTGAGCACTTACTGTGTATGGGGTATCAGGCTGCTGCTTTATATACACATAAGGGAATTTTTGACTGACCCAGCTGGGACCTGGATAATGTCCCTGAATCTTCTTTGAACCCCCTGGGATGCTTACTTTATAATTAGGGTAGGGGACAGTATCAGTCAGCAGAAGGTCTGGCATCTGTTTCCAAGGTGACACCTGAATTGAGTTTGGGCTCAGGATGTAAGGGGAGGCTTATGGAATGTTCTAGAGATTTTGGAGCAACTGTGGGCTTAAGCGGCCGATGGTCTGCCTTCTGGTTGTAATCCAACACCAGCCTAGCAGCCAGGGAGCATTCAGAATCAGGCTACCAGCGTGGCTGGTGTTGGATTATATTCTCAAGTCTGGGTTGCCAAAGAAAGCATGGGCTGTCCAGTCACACTTAGACTGCAGCTACTCGTGAATAGTCTTTAGCGCATGCTCCATACCGAAGCTACTGTACTCTCATACAAAAGTATGTTACCTTTGTATCCCGTGTGTGTGTTTGCAAAGCCTACCAACACAGTGGCTTCACAGACAGCGAGCATGGGCCTGTGAGGCAGAGCAGGGGAAGAAGACCCTTGGCACTTAAACTGAGATAGATGCTCTCTGTGAATAGAAGAAGTCAAGTCCTGTTTGGAAGAGAACTGTGCAAACTCACTACCTAGGACAGGACTCTGTAGTGGGCCTTCCTTAAACTGTCTGTCAGGGTAGCCTCCCAGTCCTGACCACCATATCCTGAGTTAACTCTTACGCTTATAGTCAGTGTGGTTCACAGACCAGCAGCATCAGCACCTTTTTGGGAGCTTGGCCACGGTTCAGGTGCGGAGCACTGGCCTAGTATGTGTAAGTGCCCTGGGATTCCACCCCTAGCTTTAACAACTGACTCCTATGCCCAGTAAAGGACTAAAAAGAAAACCCACCTCACACCGTGGCTGTGCCTGCCACTACAGCATGTATCTACTTATCTGCCGTCTATGAAGGGAGCCTGTCAAAGTGCCTGGCATACATCAGTTGCTCAGTGGAATCTGTCAAATGAACCAAGAAAGCAGCCTTCCAGTGCAGGCTGAGTTTGCCTTCTCAGCCTGATTGCTCTAAGGGGAAGCTGGGATTCAGAATCCTGCTCTAACTCTGTGGGCTGTCCCAGGAGGACTCCACAGAGGTCACATGGCACAGGGCTTTGTGATCTCAATTCCTGTCCCAGGTACTTTCCCATACAACTTCTCCAAAATGCTGAGACAAAAGGAAACAGGCTATTCCCATTTCTCGGATATAGAAACCAAGGGCCTGAGAAGAGAACATTTTCATGAGATCACCCTGTCCAGAAGAAGTAGAATCAGGATGTGGGATCTCCCCAAACCCATTCCAAACAATGGCCTTGTTTTCTTGTTCACACTTAGTTTCGGTTTTGAGGGTGTTTTGGGACAGGTCTCATGTAACTCTGGCTCAGGCCAGGCAGAGCTGAGACTGACTTTGAACTCCTGATCGGTCTCTGTCTCTTGAGTGCTTGAGTTACAAGTATGCACCACCATGCTTGACATGTCCATATCCATTCATTCATTTCACAGCCACTCAGTGTCAGTGCCAAGCAGGCACTGGGAGGCTGTGAAAAAAACAAACCAGGAAATCTTGGAACCCAAGTAGCCCTGCAGGCCAAATAGGCACACAGACTGCTGACCTGGAGGTTCTAGTGAGGCTCTGTAGACTCACCAAGATGCAGAGGTACTGAGTGGACTGTTAAGATGCCTGGAGGACCCGGGCGTGGCAGTCCACGCCTTTAATCCCAGCACTCGGGAGGCAGAGGCAGGCGGATTTCTGAGTTCGAGGCCAGCCTGATCTATAGAGTGAGTTCCAGGACAGCCAGGGCTACACAGAGAAACCCTGTCTCGAAAAACAAAAAACAAAAAACAAAACAAAAACATAAAGATGCCTGGAGGACTCTGGGAAGGCTCCTTAGGGCAGGTAGCACGCAGCCTGGTAAAGGACAGGGAAGGTGCAGGGTGTGTTCTAGAAACCAGGCCAGACAGCAATCTACAGATAAGAAGTCTCCTGCTCTGCTTGCAGGGTGGTGAGCTAGTTTGGTTCTTTGTGTCAGGAGGGAGGTGGTAAAGACCGAGGCTGAGGAGGAATGTCAGTCCAGTTCAAAAGCCTGGAATGGCAAGAGTGTAATGGTCTTACCCACATGCCAGCCATACTCCCAGGAAGACACCATCGGGTATTTGTACTTCTTCTCTGGTATCACTTGATGCCGCTCCTTGAGGTACAGGGTCCGGCCCTGGCCATCACGGGAGATGCCTTCGAAGAGCAGCTTCAGAGTGGCTGGGGCGGGAGGCTTCATTTCTAAGTCTTCTGGCCTGCCCTCTACCGCTGTGTACTGAAGACCTCTTCTGGCTTGCCTCGGTCTGCTTCCCTGGAACCCGCTGCTCTCTCGCCATCCTACTTGTACCTCTTTTCTGACAGGGGAGCCTGTGGAAGGCACAGGGCCTGCTTTCAAGACTGACCCAAAGGGGATCTTCTGGGACTGATTCCTGATCTTGGACCCCTCTTTCAGGTACTTGTGTCCATAGCGGGCATTCCAGGTGGCCCGAGTAACCACCTCCTTCCTTACCCGCTCCCCCCAGAAGGCCTGGTTTGTGGGGTTCAATAGATCCCTCATGCTAGGGGGCCCAGGGGAGGGAAGGAAGAATCTTCCTCCTGAAGCTCAGCAGTCTGTTTGGATGGCTGGTGTCTGTCTCCAAGGAAACGTGTAGCCAATGAGAGCCAAGTTGCCAGGGCTGCTAGAGAGGAGGGGGCGGGATGGTAAGGGGTCTAGGGTCACCTATTGGTGGGCCAGGCCAGATCAAGCGGGAAAAGATAGCAGAGCCACGGGCCAGTGAAATAGCTCTGTGGGTACGGGTTCTGCCATGCAAGCCCAGTGGCCTGAGTTCCATCCTGGAACTCGGCGTGAAAGGACAGTACTGACTCCCAAAAGCTGTCCTCTGACCTCTCTAGTTGTGTTTGCACTCACACATCACAGCACCCAGACACACACATACACAAACACACATGTACACACATATACACACATATGTAAAGGATAAATTTAAAGAACGAGAGCAGAGACTGGCCCTGACCTTCCCAGGGTAACAAGTGTGTGTGTGTGTGTGTGTGTGTGTGTGTCCGACTCTTTTCCAGGGGGCCATAGGCTGAGTATTCCCAGGGAATACAGGAGCCACTGTCCCTCTTCCACACAGCGAATCCTGAAGTAAACTGCTATATACCAGGTACCCACATGGACCCACAGGAGGTCCAGTGTCCACTCCCAAGAAGCTTGGGCATGTAGCTACAGAGCTTGTCACGATAACTCTGTGACCTCACTCCCTACAGGCTCAACCCTGTCACCTGCTAGTAGCGACTTGTCTGGACACAGGATAGTGGTGGGAATAAGCGTTAGCATTTGGAGAACGGTGTTTCACGGTGTGGAAAGCATTGGTGCCGAGTCTGATTCATGGAGTAGCCTCTTGTCAGTGTCAGCTGGGATTTAACATGTTCCTTCCGGGAGCTAGATACTCTGCTCTGCGGCCTTAAGCTAGCACGTGGCTCCTGGCTTCCTTTCCAGGTATAGAAGTAAAAGTATAGGAAAATGCTGTTAGCACCAGGCCACTGCTGGTATGTGGAGGGTCACACCTGTCTCCCGTGGGCCCCAGGTTGGGACTGCTTTAGCACATTCCCCACAGGAGCTCTGACCAGAATTTTTTTCAGATGTGAAAAATGAGGGGGCCCAGTGACATTAAATATTTGTGCTGCGACAGGATCCTGTATCTCTCAGACTTCTGGTGCTATGACCAAAAGACATAAGAAAAAAATTTAAAAGGCCAAAACCAATTTGTTGTGGCCCAGTTTGGTCTGGTCCATAGTCGCTTGGCCCTGCCCTGTGCTTGGGCAGAAAGAACAGTGTGGTAGCCGAAGCAGGTAGATGTGGACTCATCAGCTTGTGGTGGACAGGAAGAGAAAGGGGCGAACAGAAGGGCCAGGGTGAGAGCCATCGACAACACAACCCAGAAACAGCCAGGCTGCCTCCCATGTCTGTCCAGCTCTCAGTAATGCCACCGTACAAACCCATCAAGGGCTTATCCATTCCTGAGGTCAGAGCCTCACTCCACTAAAGCCCTTTCCATAGTAACCTAGTCCCCAGTACATGAGTCTGTGGCAGGCATCTCAGTTTCAAACCATGAGCACTCCAAAACCTCTATCCAACTGATGGACACAAAACTCCTGGTGAATGTACAAGCAGAGAGTAGACACAGGCAGGCAGAGGAAGGCTCAACCCCACCATAGGCTCTCACAGCTTCTGCCTGTCCTGGAAAGGGCCACCAAGGAGGCCATCCATGACACTCCAGGGCCCCTTGTCTTTCCATCCTTTGCTTTGTATGCACTCATTCATTCATCCAACAAATATGCATGTGCTCCTGACCTCAAGTCAGGCACTGAGGAAGATACAGAATGTCAGGAGATGGGGAGGGACAGCTTTTATGATTCCAGCCTGTAAGGTCCAGGAGGTAGTAACAGCAAGATATCAGGTTGGCAGCGAGACAGGGGAGCCTTCCTGGTGGGGGTGCTCTTGGACTCAGATTACAACTAGAAACATACACTAACCAAGCAGAGTTGGGGAACAGTGGGCAAACTGAGACCCTCATCTGAAAGGTGAGCAAGCTCAAAGCTGTAAAACTTTTTCCTAAGCTGACTCTGGGGGAAGATGAAGGCTGGAGGAAATTTGGAGACGTAGGTTTAAACGCAAACCAAGCATGAAAGCTGGGCCAACTGTACTTCCTATGGACTGCTCAGGGTAGGCCCCAAGTAACTTCTTGACTCCTGAGTCGGGCTGCAAACCTTGGTTGTCCTACTGTATACATGGAGTTATACCAGAAGCCCCAACAGGAATAAGAGCTTCCTGGCTCTGCAGCTCCAGCATATTTCCCCACTTTGCAGATGTGTACACTGAGACCCAGAGACCATTCCCTGAGGCGTCAGCTGGGTAGCTGCAGGGCTGGGATTGTTAAACTTGAACCTGTTGCATCCTAATTACTGCAAGTCAAGTGCTTCACAAGTTTCCACTCCTGATGCCCAGAGCCTATTCCCAACAGGCTCTGGCCCCATAGCCCCACTGAATCTCCTAGGTACTACCATTGCTGGAAAAACTGAGGCATGTGTTCTATAACGTGTGAGTAGCTTGGGGGGAAGTCAGGGGTAGGGCATGAACCTCCTGGCCTGTGCTTAGAATCATTACAGAATCATCTCCCACAGAGGGAGCCATGACACTCCAACATACAGGCATCCTGAAAGCTCTGGTTTGCTCAGGTCTGTGGGGGATAAATGGGATGAACGAAAAGGGGTCTTAGCTTAGAATGTAAGGTCCCTACTATCTCCCCATTTTACAGATGAGCATGGAGATCACTGCCTGAGGTGCAAGTCCCCTGGCAAGCCACAGGGCTGGGACTGAAATTTAGACCTGAAATTGCTGCAGCTGACACACTGCTTACTGAATCCTCACACACTGGGCCGTTCTGCTATTCAGACAGTGGGGCCCAGAGACAGAATCTCTGCTAAACTTCCCTCTCTGAGAACACCCTGCCCAGGTTTGGCTGGACCCAAAGAATGTGCCCCGCCTCAGTGGTGACTGGGCGAGCCAACACATCCTGGTGGTGTGGAAGGGTGGGTGGGTGGCTAGACAGAGGGAAGCACTGGCAATAAAAGGCCAGTCGATTCTTTGTCCTGGGGAGGGAGATAAACACGTTCAAAGCTCAAAGCACCCTAGGATACGTGCCACAAGTCAGGCTTGCTATTCCGGCCTCCCAGCAGCTGCCTTTGAGAATGCTGAGGAAGAGAAAAAGGGTGTGAGGGGTGGGTCCTGAAATTCCACATACATGAGCTGGTCCTCACAGCCTTGGGGGCCCAGACAAAGCAGAGAAGGATCTTTTGTTTGCAAGGGCCCCTCCCACCATGCACTTGGCCAAATCTTTAGGAAAAGGCCAAAGGAAAAAGAAACTGAATCCAGCTTGCTTAAAGCCTCTACTTTTGACACTTATAAGAAAAAAAAAAATAGTGAATTTTATTTGGTGAGGCCCACTTTGGTTTTTGACCCAGGTCTCTCCCATGGTTTGGAACTTGTAATTAAGTTAGGCTGCCTGGATGCTTTCATGCCCAATCTTTTCACGTGGGTGCTGGTGATGAAACTCAGGTGTTTTACCACAGGGCTGTATAATATTCTCAATTCTCTCATTCTCCCACTTAGGTACAGATTTCAGGGGTGGGCCTGGGGGTGTGGCTTAGGGATAGATTGCTTGTATTAGATCGGCTCACTAATTTTTAAAAACAAAACCAACTAACCCCAAACCGGAATACTCCACCTCTCCAGTGTTGGCTTTGCAAGCTGTGAAAAACAAACCTAAGGAATAAGAAAGACTAGAACACTCATTTCCCCTCAATCCTTTCGACGTTTTTCATTCTGCTGCCCTGAGCAGCTTTGGCCGTCCTAGAACTAGCTCTGTAGACTCGAGTTGCTGGCCTCAAACTCAAGCTCCAAATGCGTCTGCCTCCTGTGCGCTGGGATTAAAGGTGTGTGTTGCCACTACCCTATGTACTGAGTTATATAACAAATACATCAAGTTGTGGCTTTTAAGGCAGCTTGAAGACCTAGAACAGGTTGCTAAGGGCTAGTGTGTGTGAGTGAGCTGGTTAGTATTTGCTCCTTGTAGTCTCCTAGCAAGCCCTCCCCTGTTAGTTGGGAGGTAGAGAGGTCGCCCAGGGTGGGCAGGGGCTACACTTTCTATTGACCACTGAATAATGACACCCTGGACTCATTAGCTTCAGCCAGGGCACAGGAAAGCCAAGCAGCCAAAGTCAGGAAGGACCTGGCCCCAGGCCCACAAGTTTCAAAGTTTTCAGGGTATTGACATAAACAATAGCCTGTTTCCATGGTAGCCAAGCCCAGGTGCAGATAAGAGCTGCCCTCTGGTTCTAGGCACTGAGAGCAACAGGTCTCCACCCCACAGGCCCTGATGTCACAGGCAGCAATTGCGGGGCTGCACCTCAAAGGTAAAACTATTATCACCTACTGGGTGCCAATCACCAGCCAGCTCACACACACTCTGACAGAGGGTGTCCGTAGAAAGTAACAAGCAAAGGACTGTTCCTAAAAATACCAGTGGGAATTCGTGGGAATCTCCCCCTCCCCCGCCAGCCAGACTCGACTCGGCCGGTTAGGACTCAGTGTTTAGACGTTAGGACACCTTACACCAAAGTCAATGTTTAGTGTACAAACGCTGCCTCCTCCAGCAAACCTAACTGGGTTGGAGGGGTTGATGAATCCCCTGGGCTTCTCTGGCAAAGCCAGCATCGCGCCAGACATGTTATGTGAGGACTCTTCAGGGAGTCCCCAGCCCTACAGAGCCCAGGAGTCTAGGCGAGGGTTTCAAGGCGCAGAGACGAAAGGGCGCATCTGCCTTACCTTCCTCCAAGCTCAGAGGTAAACAGATTATCATTCTAATATGTAGCCAGGTAAGGGGAAAAACAAAGCCAGAATACAATAGAGAAAGCAGAGCAGGGGATGCAGTTGGAGACTGCTTGCCTACAATGTACAGAGTCCAGGGCTTGATCTCAGCACAGTATACACTTTAAAAAAAGCTCAAGGTCCTAGTTGGCTACAGGGAGAGTCCCAGGCTAGCCCGGGATACAAGAGACCCTGTCACATACATATACATACCATCACTAAAAATGATGCAGGTTCCCTGCCTGAACCTCTGATCCCCACACTCCTCCCGGCCTGGAGGCCTTTCCGCCTCCATGGGTACTGCCAGCTTTTCTAGGACTCTGGTAACCCTTCTCCTCCGAGCTGCTTGCCTGTAGTGTGATGTGTAAGAACACTCATTCTTAGTCAGAAGGTATATGCCCAACTCTATCCCCATATGAGGTCTGGGCTGTATGCCTGGTGGAAACTGTACCCATGTTTGTTCTGTCATATGTAAACCGTCACCCGACCACTATAAGGATTCATAGCTGGAGGGTTAACATCAGCAATCGTTTCTCCTCGGGAGGGCAGGTGGAGGCACTCAGTACTGGGTCGAAGGGTGCAGGGGCATGTGAGAGATCCTATCTGAGAACATTTCCCAGAACACAGATTCCTGATGGTATCAGGCAAGAGGCCTGCTTAATTAAAAGCCATTGCCTCTACCTGGGCTCCATATCTAGGGTTCCTAAGAAGTCACGATGGTATCATGGCCCGCATGTTCTCTTGAGTCCCTTGCCTGAGGTTGGCCCTGGCTTCTCAGAAAAGGACCACCCTTTGCAAGAAAAGGACTGGCCCATTGTTAAATAACATCTGCACTCAAAGAGATGGTGGGTGGGGAGTGATCAGAGGCCCACACCACTGATTCCACTCCAAGAATGACAGGGAGCGTTTATGGAGCAAACATTTTATTTAATAAGTTATAAGATACACTTTATAGTCGGCATTTGATTCCAGTTCGGTCTCCGTGTCTATTCCGCCTTTCACATCCGGCTTCAGCTGCTCCAGGTCCTAACAGGTGGCTTTTAGCACCCACACCTCTCCAGCTGCTGTGCCTTGGTGCGGGACACCTACTCCACCCCTGCCACATTCATGAGAACCACCACACCCCATTGTGTGTGTGTGTGTGTGTGTGTGTGTGTGTGTGTGTGTGTGTGTGTGTAACACTCGCTCCAGCCATTTGACAGCCTGACAATGCTTACACCAAAACCTTTAGAGACCTCAGGTGGGTGCACGTGCTAGTGTCTTGGTCATTAAGGCCTCTCATGGGTCATAAGAGGGGTACCCATCCCTTCCAGCTTTTGCAAGGAGGAGGTCCTGAAATAATTTATCAGTGGTCTCTGCCATTTAGCAGCCGCAATGAACTCTGGGGGCAGCTGGCAGAGGCCCTGCATTTGGCCATGAGCACATGCCTTCAAGGCTGTTAATAAAGAAGTAGGCAGGTACAGAATTCCAAAAATGGGGTATGGAGTGTTCTGCATGCCTTCTGCTCCAGAGCTGGCTTTAGGATGAAGTCAAAGTGATCAGGGCCCCAAGACGAAGCCCAGGCATGGAGTATAATCTGGGTCAGACTTTCTTATTTGTTGTCTAGTCTTGAGGAAAGTGGGTTGCACTGTTCTTTGGCAAGTGGGGTGCAGGACCCCCTTCTGCAATGACATTCTTGTTTGGTTATCGCTTGAGTAGACCAGAAGCTTAGGAGAGCCAGTCAGTCCTGTCCATGTTCTTGTTCCGTCTGCAATGACCTTTGAAATTAAGAGTCTTGATTTGGGCAGAGGGCTCTGCACTTTTTTGGCCCCAGCTTGCTTTCTGAAGATGTCCCACATGACCTCGAGTCAAGTCTAGGGCACCAAGGCACTTGGAGTGAGCGGCAAGGTTTGGGATGGGGACGCTGGCCCACCAGCAGGCTGTGGACATTGTAAAAAATGAATTACAAACTAGCAACAAAAGCAACCGGAAGGGACACGTCCAGCATTGGCTATCAGATGCTTTAAGGCACGGTGACATGAAAGGGGCTACCGGGGATGTGCTCTTCCCCCCACTTCACAGCCAGAACGTAATCGCCCCTCTCCTTGACGACGTAGGTGACGTTGTACTGTTGCTTGCCCACATGCTTCATGGAGACCTCTTCACAGGGGGTGGTGGGCCCATGGACCCCAATCAACAGCATGTTGGACCCTGCGGGAAGAGGAGGTTGTTACTGACCTGACCAATCAGGACAAGCAGAGATGTGACAAAGGTAGAGAGATGAGGGATAACTGGCCGAGCTGGGATGATGGCACCAGAGTCCTTTCACTGGTGGCAAATCGTGGCCATGATCAGTAGAGACAACCTGATTTGGGCTCACATGCCAGCCCTCACACCCTTTGCTTTGGTGACCTCAGACAGGAAAAGCTCTCTACCTAAACTGCAAACCAGGAAGGCCACAAGCTGCCTCTTTTTTTGCTTTTTTTTTTTTTTTTAAAGACACAGAATCTCTGTGTAGCCCAGGCTGTCCTGGAACTGGCTCTGTAGACCAGGCTGGTCTCAAACTGAGAGATCCACCCATGTGCACCACCACAGGTAACTTTACCAGCTGCCTCTTCAAGCTTCTGTATGCCATAGAAGTGACTGAGTCAAACTCTTAGCACATAGAACTACAGAACTGCCAGCTGTTAGAATCTTATTTTTGAGAGAGCCTTAGGGAAAGCACACTGATTCCCACTTGGGAAAAGATCACTTCTAGGTGATCCCGTTAAGCAACCCATCCAAGGTACCTAAGCACAAAGCTTTGGGAAGGAAGGAAGGAAGGAAGGAAGGAAGGAAGGAAGGAAGGAGCAACTGACTTCCAGCCCAGGTGTGCTGGGTGCTAGAGCTAGGCAACTCAGCACTGAAACCTAAGGAAATAATGTACATGTGTGTGAGGGTGTCAGAGACCTAGAACTGGAGTTATAGACAGGGTGAGCTGCCACGGGTGTGCTGGGAATTGAACAGAGGTCCTGAAAGGAAAGTATTGGTTCAGGACCCCCAAGACCAAATTCTCAGCAAAAGGAGATGTATTCACCCCAGAGGGACAGAGATCAGGGAATAAGGGACAAACACTGGAAACTCAGGAAGAGGGAGAAGAGGAAGGGAACAAAGGAGGAGGAGGAAGAGGAGGAGGAGGAGGGGGAGGAGGAGGAGGAGGAGGGGGAGGAGGGTTATCCGGAGGGGGAGGAGGGTTATCCGTTCTGGTAGACAGAGGACCTGCTCCTGGATAGAAAGGAGACAGACCTGTGCATAGGAAAATCTGTCTATAAAGGTAAAATGGGAAACCCCATGTTAGGATGAGGTGTTTGACTTTAATTGGGCATGTTAATTAGGTGAGCCAAGGCAGCTTTTGATAGCTAGACCTTGGTAGTCAGCTCTAGGAGGAGGAAGTGGTTAAAGAAGGGACCAGACCTTGGGGGTTAGCTTTAGGAATGTAATCTACTGGTTTTCAGCAAGGCATAGGGAATGGTGGAGAAGGGCAAGGCTGACAGAGCCACACTCGTAGCGTTCAAGCTGGCCAGAGTCCCTTCCAGTCCTCTGGAAGAGTAGCCAGTGCTCTGAACTGCTGAGGCATCTCTCAGCCTAAATCAATTTTAAACTCTGGGTAAAGCAACTGGTATCAGAGAAGTGGCTTAGGTAATCAGTTAGTTCACTTTGCTCATGTGATATTAAGAGCAGAAGGACAGAGGAAGAAACATAATTATTTCTAAGTCGGGGAGGGGTGGACTTTGCAGGCAATCCTAGAGTGAGGGACACTGAAATAGGAGAAGTGTCTCGTCTATACCAGCCCGATGCTAAGCCTTCCCAGCAGACCCGTGCTGCCTACCAGCTTTGCTGCAGTCCACCAGGAAAGAACTCTTCTGGCCCACAAAAGCCTTTGACAGGCCTGCGCCCTTGGAGGTCACTTTGCTGGCATCGGAGGACGACTTGGGAATGGCGCTATAGCACGTTTCCGTTGAGGATCTGGTTACGGACTCCACCAAGATGGAGGAGGTCTCGTTGGCTGAGCCTGGGCTGACCAGACGTTGGCCTAGAACATGGGAAAGAGGGGGGTGTGAATGGCCAGGCCAATGGGTGTTTTGTGTGGAGTGTGGTCCTGTCAGCCACGAGGCAAATATACCCCTTTATAAAAGACCCAGAAAAGCTCTAATACCTAGATACAAAAACCACTCCATTCATATTTTTGATTTGTATATATGTCTGTGATAGAAGGTTTCGAATCCAGACGGCTGTGCATTGCCAGGTAATCAAACTGCCATGATCCATATCCACCATTGGGTTTTTGGTTGCTTTTGCTTGCTTTTTCTTTGACAGGGCCTCATTTCGCCAAAGCTTGTTTTGAATGCCTGGTCTTCCAATGAACTAGGGTTCCAGGAGTGCAGTACTAGGCCTGGCTTGCAGTCCTCATAGTTACTTTTAAAAAGAAAGGGTCAGCCAGGCGTGGTGGCGCACACCTTTAATCCCAGCACTTGGGAGGCAGAAGCAGGTGGATTTCTGAGTTTGAGGCCAGCCTGGTCTACAGAGTGAGTTCTAGGACAGCCAGGGCTACACAAAGAAACTCTGTCTCGGAAAACCAAAAGAAAAAAAAAAAAAAAAAAAAAAAGAAAGGGTCTCATTATGTAGCTCAGACAGGCCTCAAACTTGCACTCTGCCTGCCTCAGTGTTTTGTGGTAGGTAGATGGTAAGTATATACCATCAAGCTATGTCCTTTTCTTCCTTAGGGTCTCAGGCAACTAAAATCTGGTTTTCTCGGTAAATGGACCAGGTTCAGCCATGGCTGCTAAGGCCTAGTAATCCCTCCATAGGATTAAGTCCTAGTAGAATTCATATCTTCTTATTGTTGTTGTTTCTATGGAATACTTTATATAACGCAGTATAAATGGCTGAGAGAACCGAAATGGACTCTAAGCATGAGAGAGGATGACTTTCCTATCCGAGTTTTATAATTTTTCTACAATGAGTCCACATCACTTAGGTAACAGAGAATCATGTGGCCCAGAAGGGACTTAGCACAGTATGTATGTATGTTGGTTACCCTGAGCTTTATTGCTTGGTATTTCAGTATGTATGTATGTATGTATGTATGTATGTATGTATGTATGTATGTATGTATGTATGTTGGTTACCCTGAGCTTTATTGCTTGGTATTTCAATATTTTTTAAGGATAGGCTTTATAAGATTTATAGATTTTTTTTTTTTAATTCAGAAAGTGAAGATTAGAAATGAGGGCCGAGTTAAGCTAGTATATGTTATTCCAATCTGCAAATATTTCTTCTCTGATAGAGACAGAAAGCCACCCAGCACCCTTTCCTAACTTCTTCTCTCTCTCATTCTAACCAGTTAGCCTTCCAGGGCTGGAGCACACTGGATTCAGACACACTATTTTTTTTTTTTAATCTATTGATTTAGTGTGTATGTACCTGTGTGAACTTGAGTGTCGTGTGCATGCAAGTGTCTTCTGAGGTCAGAGAACAGCACTAGACTATCTGACACTAGAGCTACAGGTATCAGCTGCCGTGCTCTCAAACACTGAGCCGTCTCTCTAGACCCACACACCGGCTTTTGAGTCTTAAATTTAAGAGTATTCTTAGGAAGACTACCAGTTTTTTTGTTTTGTTTTGTTTTGTTTTTCGTTTTTTCGAGACAGGGTTTTCCCGTGTGGCCCTGGCTGTCCTGGAACTCACTCTGTAGACCAGGCTGGCCTCGAACTCAGAAATCCGCCTGCCTCTGCCTCCCAAGTGCTGGGATTAAAGGCATTCGCCACCACTGCCCGGCAAGACTACCGTTTTTGATTTGTCATAAAAAGTTAAATTTCTTTATGCTGTGTACTGAAGAACAGAGCTATTGCTTCCCTCTGCAGAGCCCCTGGGCAATACAGCATAGGGTATTCACGTCTGCACTGTGAGAATAAATGAGAAATCTGCTATGCTTCTCTTCAAAAAACAATGAAAACAAGAGAAGATGGTACAAAAAAGCTGTGTGTCTACTCTCTTATTTATGTATTTACCATCCCAGGTTATTGTTTAATTTATCTTCTTCAGTAAGCTCTGTGCCAGTCCACACAAACCCCACACATTCTCACAGAATCTGTGTGATTTACAGCCCTGAAATCAACTGTCCCTGACCCTTTGCGACAATGCTGAGTTTATAGCTCTATTACATCTTAGAAGAACTTGAAGTCCGAGGAGACTCTATGAGTGCATCACGGCTCTCGTGAACACTGCTCCCCAGAGTTGTATTTATCTATAACCTAATATGTCACGGCTTAAAGGAAAGCAATTACCTTTCTTCCAGGAGGGAAGGCACTCCTGCCTCAGTGCTCACAGAGCTGGTCAGCATGTGTGCTGCCCACATGTAACCTCTTTATAGTCAAGATTAGACTGTGGTTGCTACTATCAGTAATTTTATAAGACTGGCTCTGCAGGGCAGAAGAGAAAAAACAAAGAGGCTCCTCATTACCTGTCACCTTGGCCTTGAATGGACTCCTCGAGATGTGGTTGGGCCCGCCATATTTGACACCAATCAGGTAATTTCCAGGAGCCATGGGAGTGTACATGACTTTGTACCCCTCTGGGATTTCCTGGCAATCCATTTTGACCTTGGATGGTCCTTCAATGGTGACAGATAATGTCCCTGGGCCTGCCTGAGTGGTATTGATGAAGAATTCTGATTGGATACCTGGGAGAGAAGAAGTGTGATATATGGATGGTTTTCGGGAGGGACACAGCGGTGAGACACACTTTTGCCCACATTAAGTGCTTGTTGTGGTAGATAGGAACCAACTGGCTCTACATCTGAGTTCCCGGCACAGAGAAGAAGCACAGGGCATGGGGGTGCAGCTCCCTTGTTGAGGCTAGGTTGAGAGGGTGGCTGACATTTCGCCCACTGAGTGCCTGAGCAAGGCTATTGTCTCTGGGAATGTGGCTGAGGGTGAGTTGTCACTGTGAGTCTGAAGTGCTGCCCCCGGCAATAGAGCCTCTAAGGGAGGCGTGGCACTCTCTCTGACCACACACTTCTCCTCTGGTGGAAGAGGCTGAGGAAATCCAGTCTCCCCTCCCCTTCTCCTCATCTAGACACGTCTACATCTTGTGGCTGCTCTGTGAGCTGCCAGTCCACCCCCTTGGCCATGAATACAGCAACAAGAGAAGCACCTGAGCAGCAACTGTGCTGACTGAGCCCCGCACCAGACCCTAGGCCCTGTGTCACTCTGCAAGCACAACGTGCAGTCACAGCATTTCCTATTCCACATTGCGTTCAGGCCACGTGTAACTTGGGACGTACTACCATAAAGTGGTGTGCTACATTCAAGCCACAGGTGCACAACTGGGTCTAGGCCCAAGAAACCACTATATGGTGGTGGGGAAAGGCACATGGGAGGATGGGGAGGAAGACTGGTATACACGAAGGACAACTGTCACATACACCCTACTTGCAGCCTCGAGACACCTGACCTCACTGCCACGTTGCCCTGGGACAAAAAGGAAGGCAAAGAGAACATCAACTACTGACTTACCCTGGCCCCTCAACACCCTTAATCCCCTGTGCCTGTAGTCTGTAGTCCAGAGGGGTGCTAGGTAGTCAGTGGGAGCCGCTGGGGTGTCACACACCAGCTCCTGTCCACTAGAAGCCCTCTAGGGGGCACCCTAGTGTAACATCTTCTGGGGGCACAATACCTCTGACAGAGCTGCAGATGCTAGCCCAGCTGGGAAATATTTTGGTTTAACTACAGTTTCTGGGCCAGAGAAAGAATTATTGTTCTGCTTATCAATAAGACAAAGGAGCTGTTATGGTGTGACCCCCAAACATGAGCCAGCCGTTTCTGGAAACTCCTGAGGCTGCTGTCCCAAAGGCTCCCTACTTTCCCACCTTGACACTGCTTCTGAGAAGCCCCTCCCCCAGCCTCCAGCAGCTGGGGCCACGTGGGTATGCAGGCCGCGAGCCACAAAGGGGTGGTGTGTTCAGGAAGTGGCTGTAAGATGGCTAGAACAATGTCCTGAAGGTTAAGCTGGCAAAGTTGGCCATCCTGGATAGGAGCTCTGCCCCTTTTAGTCAACCCAGAGCCCGAAAAGGCTGTGATGATGTGGACAGGGGGAAATTAGGAATTAAAAATCAAGAACTATCTGGAACCCACCCCACATCACTTTACTACGCAGAAGTATGACTTAGATGAGATATCTGTCCATCTTATTGCCAAAGGACTGGCCCAAGACAAGACGGGAGAGAAAAAAATTCATAAGTAGACATATATCATCATCGACTGGTTATAACCAATATGTGATGTGTGTGGTGGTGGCCTTCCCTTCCTCCATCTGCATGCAAACCCTTAGGGCTTTTCCAAAGAGCCCTAAACTCTGTGGTCTAACTGCAGGCTTGTATCTGGAACACAGACTCCTGCCCTAAATTCTCTGCATTGCCCTTGGTAAGGCCTGAGTCAGACATCCAAGCCTGGCCGAGAACACAGGCAGGGCATGGGGCCCTTTGCTGGCCACACGGATCCTTTTCTGAAAGCATTCCTCATGCTGCAACTGTGTGAACAGACATCTGTGGAAAGTCTAAGGTCAGGCAGCCTAGGCAAACAAGATGCCCTCTCTGTGAACGGAGAAATATTTACAGAGGGTGCAAGTGGGTGAGTTCCAGGCCTTTTCTGGCTGGGACCAGATCCTTAGCTACAAGGCTAGAGTACAGCCTGACATCTGAGCTCCAGAAGGGTGAGAAATACCAAGAGGAAACAGAGAAAGGTTGGGACAAAGCAGCCAACAGGGGATCAGATGGCTCCTGGCCACGCTGAGGCTGCCGTGGGGCCGGGCCAAGGTCTGCTACTGTTCTCCTGCCAGGAGGGCCCCTCGCCTGTATGGATGCCTGGAAACCACTCTGGGCATCTGGAGGGAAGGAGTTCTGGTTTAGGACGCCTCAGGAAAGCCCACTGGGGTATAATATGAGCTTCTAGGGTCAGGAGCTAAGGGCTCTTAAACTCTAAGATCACAGACCTGGAGATGACCCTCAAGTCCTATGGACTCCCAGAGAGTGCTGGGCCACTGGGGCCATTTTGTCTTGCTCTCCCAAAGTGCAAGGTAGATCTCATCCAAGAGCAAAGTACTGGCTCAGAGGGAAGCAGGGAGTCAGGCTGGGTGTGCCAAGGGCATCTGGCAGGACCCACGCCACTGAGGGGGTGGTTTTATGGAGGGCACTGCTTTGGCCAGAGTTCCTGGCAGCATGCCAGTCCACTGGCCACTCCTAACTTGGGCAGGGCTCCTTTACCACTGAGGAGACTCTCACTTCAGGGTTGGGTTTGCTCTAAGTACAGCAAACCATGTCTTAGTGCACAGGAAAGACAATCGGTTCTGTCCCTAGTATGGCAAGGGGCAGGAAGACCAAAGATTTCCCCAACAAGCCCGAAGTAACAGCAACTAGAAGAAGTGGTGTCTTCTTCACGGTGCACTTCCTCTACAGACGCTTACAGGGACAGAGTCCTTATTATCTCTAATGCTGACGTGATGGGCCGAGCTGAGGCCTACCTCAAGCTGACCACATACATGGCTTTTCGTTATGAAGGCCAACCAACAAGTAAAAAGGATCACCTAGAAATATCTTTCAGATGCCCAGCGAAAAGGTGAGTTGCCCATTCAGTGAGCTCACTTCTACCAAATTAAAGCTGAACTAGGGATTTGTCTATCAAGGAATCAACCACTTGGTCAACTTGGCTGCTCTGCACCACACCAGCCCAGGGACAGGCAGCAAGTGGGGAAGCCTCCATGACTGGGTGCCTGGCTAGCAGTGCTCACACCTGCAGAAGGCAGAACATGTCCATAAAGCTTGAGAGCGTCCACGCCTTTTCAACACCTTCCCCTCCCTGGCAGTGAGCAGAAAATTCAAGGGGATGGATAGGCCATGCACAGGCTTGGGGGGCTGGGAGCAGTCCACCTTTGGACCTAGGAGCTGTACCACAAACTCTGTCCAAAGAAAAGTCCTCCAAATTAATGACGCTAATGATGCTGTCATCATCCTGCTATAGGGCTGAGGAACTTGCTGTAGAAAGACATCTGGGCTACAAACAAACTGTAATGAGGTATAACAATACAGGCCTCTGTCTGGATTTACCCCGGTTCAAACAATGGCCCCCAATTCCTCCAAAGCCCGCAGGTCTGCATTTTCCCAAGGACAGAGCACAGAAGGCCTCCAGGGGCTAACGATGTCTACCTCAGCTCTCCCAGAGAGAGCTGCTCAGGTAACGAGGGAAGCAGCGCTTCTTACCTGTGGTGCCCGTCTCAAGCCCAGCACCGTAGGCTGACACTAGAGCAGGATTGCCTGCCTGGCCAGGCTCTCCTACACGTACTTTGAAAGGGCTCCCGACCACGTGGCTCCCGTTAAACTTGACATCGATCGTGTGGATGCCATTCTCATGCGGGATGAAGCGAACGGCATACTTATCTGGAAGGAGAAGATGCACATGGTAAACGTGGATGCTAAGCAGTGTGGTGTGAGTGGGGACACAGCATTGCAAGCAACCTGAGCTGGGCAGCGCTGAATCATTTAAAGACACCATTCTGCTGGGAGCCTGGCAGCTAACACACAGATTTTAAGGCCAGCTAGCCTTACTTTGTGTCTCCCTAATCAGCCCTTTGGGAAACACTCTTGACTCTCGAGTTCTGTTATAGACTCAGGCTCCTGCCTCACAATCCACCCTTTATGAAAAAGTCCACTTCTCACCACGTTTCTGTTTGTCCTCTTGAAGGGAAAAACACAGTTGCAACTGGCACTAAGGCTCTGTAATTAAGCCCAAGGCAAGCAATGTCAGCAAGTGGAGCACTTAGCCTGTTCTGTTTTGGGTCACATGTGTCAAGGTCATCTCCTGCCTAGATTGGCCTTGCACGGCAAATCACGTGGCCGGCCTCTGCACCAGTTAGGCCCTGGCTCCTTGAGGACCCAGGCCCTCTTTTGTTTCTCTGGTACTCTCCACAGGGGAACGTTCTGGACAGTAGTAGTCAGCTACTCTTATCTTTTGGCACTGCACTTCTCCTAGTGCTTCCCAGCTGGGTACCCACCCCCTCCCTTAAAGGCAAAATGTTTTATGGGAAGTGAACCCCACCCCAATGTCCAGATTCAGTCTCTTACAGGATGAGGAAAATTCTTTCCCCAAGGTAAATTTATTTCTTTAGCCACAGTAAGTGACTCAGGAATGGGCATGTGTCCCAGCTCACTGGGACGGGAGCAGAGGCTCGCTAGGAGACTTATAGATTTCTTGCCTCTCAAGACCTCTGAAAATGAAGCAGCAGGTGGTCCTGTAGCCATCTTACTACCAAGAAGGCAAGAAGCCTTGAAATGAAGAAAGAATAAGGACACACTTGTGAGCCTGAGGCAGGAAGGTCTTAAGTAGGAAGTTACCTGGGCTGTATGAATTGCAGGCCAGCCTAGGCTACACAGAGAGCCTGCCTCAAGAAATAAAGCAAAGCAGAGCAAAGCAACAAAAAGCCTTTGGGGCCTTGGAGGATTACCACCGGTGACTGCATCAAGCCATTGTTAAACTCTACCATAGACCACAAAGGAGGCACTTCTATGAATTACTGGCCCTCATGACTACGTGTTCCTTTGAGCTGGTAGTCTATGATGGCAACCAGTAACACCCCAATTATGACATGCTAGAATAATCTGGGACTTCAGAGGCTGCCTGGACCAAGGGCAAACGTCACATAACAATGCATGGAGAGCTAGTAAATACCACCACCTGGCTATGTGGGAGACACTCCAATTAAGAAAGAGACCCTGGTCAACCCTTGTATAGCCTCTGGGCAGATATCCTCAGTTGAGCTAACTGTATGGGCTCCTTCCTACCTATCCACCGAGATACAGGTTTGTGCATGTGTGTGCTTGCACACCTGGAGTCTGGAGGCCAGAGGCCGACACTGGTTATCTTCTTCAGTGACTCTCCATCTCATTTTTTGAGGCAGGTTCTCTCCTGAATCTGGAGCCCACTGATGTGTTTAGACTGACTGGCTAGCTAGCAAGCCTCTGGTCTCTCCCCATATCCCCTGGGATCACAGGTAGGTGTCTGGTTAGATCAAACTCAGGTCCTTGTGTTTGTACTTTACTGACTGAACCATCTCATTCTCTATGGTATGGCCTTATGTCAGCCAAGATGCCGTCATGGCACCATCTTCCATTTGTCTTTTCTGTCCAATGAGAGAAACATACATAGCTGTTCATGCATGCTCTAGACCAGTGGCTTTCAACCTTCCTAGTACTGCAATCTTTTAGTATAGTTCCTCATTTGTGGTGACACCCCCTCCTACCATAAACTTTTTTTCGTTGCTACTTTATAATGGTAATTTTGTTACTGTTATGAATCATAATGTAAACAGCTGGGTTTTCCATAGGCAAGCTCTATGAAAGGGGCATTTGAATCCCACAGGGGCATGACCCATAGATTAAGAAGTGCTGCTCTAGATTTCCACCCTCAGTGGACATAGGGGAGCACACGACAAATGCCCAACAGCAGCGGGTGTCATCAAAGACCACACTGGCAGAGCTCTCCTGACCTTGCCAAAGCACAAAGAGCCCTACCCACTCTCCCATGCCACTATCTGCTTCTTAGTTTTCTTAGGGTATCACTGAGGGCTGTCTCTAATTTGCAGCCTTATTCAGACTAGTTTAGCCAGTTGATTTTTTTTTATTGTTTGTTTATTTTTATTGTTGTTGTTTTGCTTTTGAGACAGCGTCTTGCTTTGTAGCCCAGGTTGGCCTTGAACTTGAAGTTCTCCTGCTTCAGTTTTTCAAATGCTAGATTAAAGATATGTACCAACTCGAGTAGTGTTTTGAGGGGTAGAGCTGTATATTCACTAGCTTTAGCTTCCTGCCAAATCCCTAACGTATAATAAACGCTCACTGACAGAATGGCCTCTTTAAAGTTGATTGACATCAGAGTCCCATAAATCTGAGGTATTAAGCCCTAGAGTCTTAGATTCTCTTGGAGGAAGGTAAGATTAAAATAGCCTTCCTCGTGCCATAAAGTCAACCATATAATAAAGCTGTAAGGTTTTATTAAAATAAAAGTTGTTATTAATGTCATGTAAAAGGAATCTGATAAAGTCACAGAAAATAAAGCAGATCTTGTTTAGAGAAACTAGAAGAAAGGGGTATTGCTGTCACACAGAGAGTCTCTGTGTCCCTGGCAAACATGTCTACCCCATTTTAGAAACGATGCCTGGCAGCAGTGAAAGAGCTTGACTCTCAGGCCCAGCTGTGGAGCACCGCCAGGAGCACGGGTGTGGAGACCCCGCTGGCAGCCTGGCTGCTTACCTGGCTCCAGTTCAGACACGTGGCATTCCTCCACGGCTCCTGAGGGGCTGTGCACCTTTGCATCAATCTTCCCTTTCGCACCATTCAACCTTATAGCAAAGGACGCTGGCTGGTTAACTTTTAATCCTGATTCCTGAGAATTCAATAAATCAGACAGGTTATGGCACCCCGTGCTCCTGCTCACTAGCACACGATGACCCAGGGCGGCTCCAGGAGGAAATTCTCATAGGACAGGCTTGAATATTCCCATCTGTCATACCTGATAACAAGACGGGGCAGCCTTTGCTTCCACGTTTCTACCAGTAAACAGAAACACACACTGTACCCCTATGTTCAAACCCGCAGGACTGGGGAGCTGCTTTGGGGATAGGAGACTCGAGATGCTCCAGACAAGAGAATATCCCAAACAAGATCTGCACAGGCCCAAACCCCTGGCTGTCCCAGCTAAACTGCCGCTGCTGCCTCATTATCATCATCACCACCACCATCATCATGATCATCATCACCAATTCCTTTTTAGGAGGAGTCTGGGTGCAGTGTTCATGACATGAGCTGGATTTTATGTCATTGCTTTTGTTGTTAATGTTTTTTTTTTTTTAAATTAAGTGCAGGAATAGGTAGCGCTCTTGATAACATGCAGAGCAACGCATGCAAAGGTTGAACTTTGCTTAATTACTCTTTTCAAGTAGTAAAACGACGTTGTTAAATCTGAATCTCAAATTTCCTTGTTTGCAAAATGGACAAACTACCTGACCCTAACTGAGAGACTGGTTATGAAGAACACATGAAATGATGCTCCAAAAATGTCAGCGAGTTGTTAAGTATGAATCGTATTTAGAAGTTGCCTCTGCAACTCCGAGAAGTGTGGCCTTTGTCTTCCCTCACTCAGCCTCACTCGTAGCGTGTCTTAGAAAGTGCACATTCTTGGCGGGAGGAGCTTAGGCACTAGGTACTCAGAACTAAGCAACTGTTATGAATGGCCCACACTATCCAGGAAAGTAAGGTTTTAACATGCCCCAGCTTTGGCTTAAACAGCCATTCTTCAGAGGCAGCAGGGCTGTATGCAAAGGAGCTACCCAGGAATGTGGTTAAAATGCAGATTTTGTTTTTGTTTTTGTTTTTTTTCAAGACAGGGTTTCTCTGTATCGCCCTAGCAGTCCTGGAACTCACTCTGTAGACCAGGCTGGCCTTGAACTCAGAAATCCGCCTGCCTCTGCCTCCCGAGTGCTGGGATTAAAGGCATGTGCCACCACACCCGGCTAAAATGCAGATTTTGACAATGGTTCTAGAAAAGCCTAGGGAAGGCTCGGCACTGGTGCAAGGACTGCCCCTCTACAGCAGGTCCGAACAGCACTGCGTTCCCTGGGTTAGTCCAGAGCTACAGATGGAAACCGACCAATTTAAAGCACTTTAAATTTCATAACAAAAATTTGGTTTCTCTAGCAGCATCTTAATTGGGCAGCCACATGTGGCTAGCGACTATTAAACCACACTGTGACAATTAGGTGAACGCAGAATGTTCTGCGAACTCTGCTGCTTGGGGGTTACAGCCTGGGAGGGAGGCCATAATACAAACTTAAGGACTCTTTAATTTCCAGGAAACCCCCACTTTGTCCCCTCCCCCACAAAATGCCAGCCAACTCCACTTTTTCTATGAAGCCCCAAAAGCCAGATAAAACAAAACCCGCTTCTCACGTCTACCCAGTACCAGATGTTGTTCAGGCCTCCGCTGAGGCGCTGATAAATAATTTACATATCCCTCCATGCGGAGGAATCCATACTTACAGAAATACTTATGAGCAAACCGTGACAGGAGGACTCAACAGAAGCGCTGGGGAGGAGCAATCACTCCTGTTACCTGAGTCTGTTGCCGCTAAAGCCTCAAGAGGGCGAGAAAAGCTTCTGAAGATCTAAAGAGAGACCTTCGAGACGCAGGACGGCAGGCAGCGCTCTGCCTCTCTGCCCCCGACAAGTGCTGCCTTTATCGCCCTCTATAGGCTTTAGCTAAGTCGGCCACAAAACAAACTCCTGTTAAGAAGCCTTTAAATGAAACACAAGAAAAACATCTACACCAAGGCGACCAGTTAGGACCTCTGGGCTCTCCCACTGAGACTCACCAATCACAGTCTGGGCCTCTAACTAGCAGCAGTCCATTGTCTCAGCATAAGAAAGAATCTCAATGTAAATAAGTCAAAAGTGGGCAGCTACTTGCTGTATCATCCATTCCAAATGCCAGAGTGGATTCTAATCCAAGTACTTCTAAGAGCTGGAATAGCTAAAGGCTACTTAGAAACTGCATTAACTGGAAACTGGTTTTGGGTATTTGGGCATTATTGTATAACCTATTTGCTTCTTCTAATTCAGACACGTTCAGTGTCCCAAGCTGATGCATCCCTAGTGGCTCTCAGTGTGGCGCTGGTGCTAATGTAAGTGCGTGTGTGCACGTGCAACTGTGGTGATGCTCAGTGCACAGTCTCAGGGGAGCAGGTTTTGGGGACAGAGCCCTCACTCTTGCTAACTCATACTAGATGGTTCCTGGCTAGAATCACTCTGGACCATCTTTAAAATTAAGTCAAGAGAAGTTGCCCATTTGGGTGTTGCAAAAATTTACTTAAGGGACATTGATAAGTTCTCAAGATAGTCCCCTGTACACTTATCATAAACAAGTCACCGTAATTACACACAAAAAGATGCTGTTAGCTTTAGGGGAAGAAAGCCAACGATCATTATAGGTACAAGTCACTAGACTGTCAGGATTGTCTATTCTGTGTTATAGGTACAAGTCACTAGACTGTCAGGATTGTCTATTCTGTTTTGAAATCTGCCCTGCTCCCTCAACCAATGATTAACAGGCTTCCTTTGTTTCTCCTGAATAAATATTTAAAAGCAAACTTGTCCCTCACTGGTAAGATATATTGTTTATCAAGTCTGTTTGAGCTTGCTCAAACTGACTCCTGAGGGCATAAGGAGGTGACCCTGCCATAGGACTGCTACCCCATGAATGGCAACACCTGGGTGCCAACTCTCAACAGGACTTGGTACCCAGGACAGGATTAATGTGGTCTCAGGAGTCCAGGAGTCTCACTGGTTGGCCTATGGCCAAGGAGATGGATGCTTCCTTGTGCCTCACCTGAAGGCTCAGAACAGTGAGGCAGCGAGCGTCGTCTGAGGGCGCGATGACGGGCACCAGGTAAGGGCTGTCCGGGATGTGCTCGTCGTTGAACTTGATAGACACCTCGTAGTTACCTGTTGGGATAGGAAAGCCCCACCATTTCAGAGAGTTCAGAAAGGTATTTCCATAGTGGCCATGGGCTTAAGCTGGGCTCAAATGTCTTCAGAGACTAGCAGTGCTTAATTTAAAGCCACAGCTGACTAACTGACTAACACCCAGACGGTAGGATTTTATTAGTTAAGTAAGAACAGAGATTCTTGACCTGGGTCCACAGAGCCATCTGTGTATAGAATCCAAGAGACCCAGGGGCTTGAAAAGGAAAAGCAGTTGCGTCTATATTTTTATTAATCTCTAAGAAAAAGGATTAGAAATGTCACCACAGCAAGTGCGAAGCATCTGTGCCGCGTATTGCCAATATTACACATCACACATCACGGATCTATTCCACTGTAAGCACTGGAGCCATCTTGACAGCATCATGCACACTCATCATGTATACTCAGCACTGGAGCCATCTTGACAGCATCATGCACACTCATCATGTATACTCAGCACTGGAACCATCTTGACAGCATCATGCACACTCATCATGTATACTCAGCACTGGAGCCATCTTGACAGCATCATGCACACTCATCACTACTTTGAAAGTAAGACCATCAATGTACTTTGGGCAAACTTTATCATAATTTAATATACTAATAAAGTCATATATACTCTACTGCTATGTATTTGATAACTATACTTTAATATAGTTTTATTTAAGATAATGTTCACTTTGTAGCCCAGGTCAGCCTGGAGCTCACACTGTCTGGCTCACACTCCTAGCAATCAGCCTTCCAGGTATCATGCGATATACACTATATCTGCATTTACAACTGTATTTTAATAAAATTGATTACTTTTATGATTTGATGTACTTTATATTGTATATGCCAAAAATGGATGTTGAGGACAGGATAAGTCAGATGTCCAAAGGGTCTCAGGGACACGAAAGGTGACAAATCTCTGCTTTAGATTCTCAGGTGCTGAAGCAGTCAACCCAGCTCTGGGTCACTCGCAGGGGCATCTGGAGGGGCAGTGGGCAGAACGCAGCATTTGAAAGCAAGCAAGCAAGCAGAGCCATCAGTAAAAGGCAAGACACTGATGAGAACAAGGACCCTCATCTCTTGAAGGCCTGAGGCTCTCCCTTGTGCCCCCACATGCACATGCCTGTATACCTGACCTAAGCTGTAAGTTTCTCATCCTGGCAACTAAACCATCTCTAAACAAGGAGATCACCCTCAGACATCCCCTGAGTACATACCAGGCTCTTGGGCAATATAAGACACACCGCATGACCCATTTTTATGGTCATCGAATGTGATCTCGGCCTTACTAGGGCCCTCAACAGCAATGGAGAGGCCGCCAGCACCTGCTTCCCGGGTCCAGATGCTGAACTCAGCTGAGAGCAAAGAAACACCTGGTTAGTGAGACAGCCCAGAGCCCCAGCCCCTCTTTCAGCTCAAGCCAGCAGCGTAGGTCTGGCCCTTGCCAGCACTTTCCTTTTGCCCTAGTCCCAAGCAGAACCCAGGCGAAGGCCATCATTGTGGTTTCTGAAGCACCGCCAATGACCATGAAGTTCATGTGGATTCCGGCACCAGGAACACACCCAAAACCACACCAGAGAAGGATGAATGCACTCAGACTCCCCACACTTCTTCCCTCACACAGCAGCCACCGCAGGAGGGGACCCCTCAAATCAGTTTTGCAGCGTTCTAATGAGCTGCACAGAACACGGATTCAAGAATGCACTGGAAACAGTAACTACTCTCTTTTTAAGAGACTTAATGCACACTAATGTTAGACTAGCAAAACCTGTCTAAGCCTGTTGGCTTTGTGTGAGTGACTCCCAATGTTACTTAGCTTTAAAAGCTTTGAATAAGGAATGTCCCTTACAGCCACCCACTGGAGTTGTCTCTTTAGAGCAATGGGTACAGTTGTACACTTACTTGTGAGTCCAGTTAAAACTTGGCCCAAATTCTTACCTGGGATGCCTGCTTCTCCCCTCTCCAGGCCAGGGCCTCCTGCCCGGACCTTGTGGGCACCCCCTTCGCCAAGGGGCCCCACGGTGAACTGGAACGGGCTTCCTGTTACGTGCTGTCCGCGGTACTTTACGCTGACAGTGTGAACGCCCATCTCCTGGGGCACAAATCTGACACAGTGAGAGTTCTTTCCCATGGGCACAATCTCTGCCTCAGTGACATGGCCAGAGGGGCTGGTGACATGGGCAGACATGTCACTGCTGTTGATCTCTAAAGGTAAAAGGTTGGGAGAAAAAGTTAGGGCAAAGGTTTGAGGCCATGCAGGGCACACAGGTCACGCAGAGAAGGTTGTGGCAGGTACAGCCCAGGGGTGGGAGGTGCTTGGACTCCCCGTGGGCTAGAGGCCTGCCTTCCTGTGACCAGCATGAAGGGGGCACTGACACATCCTTTTCCACTGAGCTATGTCAACAGCTTTCGTGGCTGGAGTCTAGTTATCTGTACATGGCAGCAGCATCACACTAGGACCTATGCTGGCAGCTGCGGCATGTAAGGAAACCCACCTGTTTCTACCTGTGTCTCTCTTACATTTATATGAGCTTATATACGTATGTACGTATGTGTGTCGTCTATGAGCAAGTGTGCGACAGCATGCATGTGGATGAAGGCTAGAAGACAGCTTGCAGGAGCTCTCTCCAGCCAATACGAGGGTCCTAGGACTCAAGCCTGTGTTATCAGGCTTAGCAGCAGGACCCTTAGACACTGAGCCATCTCATAGGCCCCAAGAGCCTTCATCTCTTATCGTCAAGCTCTGCTGCTTCTTTCGGGCAACAAGGTCAAAGGCATTAAGATACAAAAGTGAACACAAGCCAATTAAGATACAAAAGTGAACACAGGCCATTTCAACCGCAAAGGAGGAACCATGCGTGAGCAAAGCTTTCAGCCTCAGGAAAGCAATGCTTTTGCATACTAGTCAGCCACTTGCAACCCAGAAGAGGATCTACTCCTGCTAATCCACTTTGACTCACAGCCTCTCCAGCCGGGAGGAGGGAAGTATACTAGTCGTTAAGATGCTACTTTGTGACTAAGATCACCCAAGAGGCCCAGGTCCCAGGAACTGATAAGGTCTCCTCACTAACAGATGAGAGGGCATCTGGTGGACATGAGGAGGGTGGTTCTTGCAGACTCCTCTGCTATCAAGTAACTGAAAAGAATGACCAAGAGCCAAAGAGGCCTCAGACGGGACAAATATCCACACGCGCAGATACCACATGCGCAGATACCCGAGTTCCTCAGGTAAGAGTCGGCAGAGAGAGGAAAGGTAATTGCAAAACAGAAAGTGGGAAGCAAAGCAAACTCCACATCACAAGTTAATCCTAGAAATAAGACTAAAATGGCGATACCACATCTTCCCCAGGAGAAAGAGCACCTCCTGTTGGTGGGTGATGGGGAGCAACAGGAGCCAATCCATTTCTGGAGGAAGGTTTACCAAAGCATGGCCAAGTCCAAATTCACTGGCCAGCCAGCTTCGTCCACCTTGAAGCACACAAACTTTGTACTGTCACATCCAGGGAACAGTTTCTAAAAGGTGACCTTGACTGTAGTAATTAGATGTTAACTACAGTCACACTTGACAACAATGGTGGTGTACTTGACTCCAGCTAAAGGGTGTGTGTGTAGGAATGTGCAGGGTTGGGAAAGAGCCCTTTCCTCTTTGATCACGTATGTGCATCTTTTGCATCTGTTTTCATGTGTGTGAATGCGTGCATATGTGCAGGCCAGACGACAGCCTCAGGTCCCATTCCTTAGAAGCCATCCACCCTGGTTTTTAAGAGTGTCTCTCACTAGCCTGATTATCAGTGACTGGCCGGACAGTAGGGCCTAGGACCTCTTGTCTCTGCCTCCCCAGTGCTGGGATTACATGCAGGCACCGTCACACCTGACTTTTCTGTCAAATAGAAGTTCTGGAGACGGAACTCAAGGCTTCACACTTGTGTGGCAAAGACTTTACCAACATAGCTGTCTCACTCCGTTACGCTCTGCCTTCCCAATGTGTGGGCAGAGGAGTCCTGAAGCTTTCACTGACACAGTGACTGTGCACAAAGACTGCCAGTCATCTCTCAGACAGGCTGTGAGCCTGCTCACAGTGCCTGAAGCCTCTGTGAAAAATGATTTGTCGTGAAGCCACCCAGCTTTGCAGCAGCTCTAGTCCTTCCACTAAAGATAAGAGAGATGGCTGGGCAGTGGTGGCGCACGCCTTTAATCCCAGCACTTGGGGAGGCAGAGGCAGGCGGATTCCTTAGTTTGAGGCCAGCCTGGACTACAGACTGAGTTCCAGGACAGCCAGGGCTATACAGAGAAACCTTGTCTCAGAGAGAGAGAGAGAGAGAGGCCAAAAGGCTGTTGCTAGTTCTCCCCACCTAAACACTTGTAGACATTGGCATCAGCAGGCCATGCTCCCTCTGACAGTATTTTCATTGGAAAAGGGAACTCTAAAAGCAAATCTGTTTCCCCTCGGCAAGGCAACAAGACTGCTTGCATTTGGGAGAAAGCGGTAAGAGGTGAGCACATTTGTCCTAAGTGAAACCTCTGTTAAAGACAAAAAGCTCATTGTGGTGTCCCTAGCCTACAGCCCCGGCACTTCGTAGGCTGAGGCAGGAGAATCACAAGTTTGAGGCCACTCTGTGCTACATATTGAGACCCTGCCCCTCCCCCTTTTAAGTAATTAAGAAAAAGTATAAAATGCAAATGTCCCCAGGGTGGACAGCGTGCTTTAGGTCATGCCTGTACTTGGTCCCAAAGTGCTGGCTGCCGCCCTGTCCCATCAGCTCCACACTCACCCGGGATCTTCAGGTTCAGGTCACAGATACTGCCAACCGTGGCCACAGCCGGAGCCCGGCTGGTCCGGGTGATGCTCTCTCTGACTCTTCCCTCGCCACTGATCTTCACAGTGAATGGGCTTCCTGGGAGACCGAGAGGGACCCCGTGAGCAGCCTCGGTCTACCTCGACGCACGGATGGCATTTACCCAAAACCCAAGCATCACAGAGGGAGGGCAGAGGGGTCTCATACCAGGCACATGCTCGTCAGCAAATTTGGTGGAGACGATATAGACCCCGGGCACAGTGGGGAAGTAGGACACCTTGCAGGTGCCGTCCTCCAGGTCCTCTGTTTGGATGTCCACCTTGCTGGGTCCTTCTACTGCCAAGGATATGCCACCATAGCCTGCAACACAATATCCAGCTTGGCTCCGGAGCTTGTGGCAAAGGAGGAAGCAAAAGGCTCTGAGAAGTTCTACAACAGGATAACCTGCCAACTATGGCTTTGACCAGACGATTCCTTCCTTGAAGGTATCTATCAATGTCCCATTTGAACATGCGGCCCATGAAACTGTATGCCCCTCAATAAATGCCTGGACTGTCTTAAGGGGTTATCTGAATTTTCAAACAGCAGACTAAAAGTTCAACAGTATGAAATCCCACTGGTGAGCATTGAGTGGGGCAGAAATCTTTCCAATCTCTGCCCTGGGATTATAACTTTGTCTAGAGCTCACGTGGCTGCCACTGCCAGTCAAGAAAACAGAAGACGAAGGCACTGGGATGTAGTATGGCTTGAGAGAGCCCAACCTAACTCAAAGCATCTCAAAGAGCGATATGGGGTGTGTGTGTGTGTGTGTGCTATGCCTTATTTTACCCAAAGCACCAACTGTTCCACCATGGTCTGCTCGGGGGACCCTGGGAGCTGAGGACACAGAGGCTCTCAACAGTGATATGAGCACACATAACAGAGATCTGTGAGAGCTTGTGGGTCTGGAGTGGGTTTCAGAAATAGATGGGATGGTGATTCCCATGTGTCTCAGTTTTTTCTCTATAAAGCAAAGTCCTGCTCCTCTTGTGATTCAGGTAGCAGCAAGCACTCACATCTCAGAGGCTGAAGGATGCTTGGAGGTAAAAGAGTTGGCAGTATGAAAAAATGAACCCATTGCCACAAGCTCTGAGTATTTCCCATGGAACTACCCTACAGACCTGCATCTCTTGTGTCCACGATGAAGTCTGACATCTCAAAAGTCCGGCCTTCTGACAGGCCTTGGCCATAGACTTTGGCTCGGCGTGCATCACCAATTTCAGACTGGACCACCATAATGGACACAGGGCTGTTGGCCACGTGGTTACCGTTTTTCTTGATGCTGACTAGATGCTCACCCACTTCTCGGGGGATGAAGGAAATGCCTGGACCAGAACACAGGTAGAGGCTTAGTAATGGGAGGTGGAGAAAGAATGAAGGACAAGTGGGGGGAGGAGACTGGTTGACAGAGAATGTGTTCATGATCAACTTGACACGGTCTAAAATAATCTAGGAGAAAGACCCTATGCATGTCTGTGATGGGTGGCCTTTCTAGATTAGGTTAACTGAGGTGGGGAGAGCCAGCCTCAATGTTGGGCTCTCTCCGGGGCTGGGGTTCCAGACTGAATAAAGATTAAGTCAAGCAGAGCAACAGCATTCATCTGTTTTGCTCTCTGTCACATAAAAATTTCCATCATGATGGGTTGTATCACTGAACTATGAGTCAAAATACACCTCTCCGTTCTTAAGCTGCATTTGCAGGGTAGTTTGTCACAGCAGTGGGAAAAGTGACTAATACAGCTTATTCTCAAAATTGGAAACAGGACTGTCTTATGTTGCAACAATCCAACGTCCACAGATGTTAACACTGATAGGGAAGCGTGCGTGTGATACAGGTTTACTGTAGCAACCTCCAACGGATCACCCACTTCCTAAGGAGTCTCTGCTCCCCCTCCCACACCCCACCATGCTGGCCAAAGCTCACCAATGTGGTTGTTGGGTAGCCTCTTTAGCAGACAGGGCTCGTCACGTCCAGATGGGGCCTTGATACTGGCTGTCAGTGTGCTAAGGTCTGTCTCACTGATGTCCAGAAGGAAGTCAGCAGCTGAGCCCAGCTTCACTTGGGAGCAGCGTCTGTTATCATCTGAGAAAAAGCAACAGAGCTCCTATTACATGTGCTCGCTGGGCTGTCTAGAGAACATGGTCTACATGGCACTTGGAGATGTGACGTCAAGAATCTTTTACCCACAGGTGTATGAAGATCATGTGCCTCTGACAATGAGTATATAATGACCACGGCAGGACAATGGGTGGTTATGACTGGTTCAGGGGGAGACAAGGAGCTGGAAGGAATCTGAGCTACAAATCCCTGTGAACACTTTTAGAGGAATCTTTGACATGCAGAAGAACTAAACTAAATATCTTTCTGTACACAACTCAATTCAATGGGCTATGTATATAGAATGAAATAATATTTAAAAAGTTAAATCAGGATATTTAAATCAGGATATCTGCAAGAAAACAAATGAATGGAAATTATCATATTAACTGAAGTCAAGCTGACTCAGGAAGACCAACACCACATGCTTTCTATCAGATGCCGTGTGTGTGTGTGTGTGTGTGTGTGTGTGTGTGTGTGTGTGTGTGTCTGTTGGAGAGAAACAGAAAGAGGAGGGAAGAAACTAGAAAGGGACCCTGAGAGGGAAGAAAGCTATCTTTTTTTTTGTTTGTTTGGGACAGGGTTTCTCTGTGTATCCCTGGCTGTCCTGGAACTCAGAAATCCACCTGCCTCTGCCTCCCAAGTGCTGGGATTAAAGGCACGCGCCACCACGCCCAGCTTTTTTTTTTTTTTTTTTTTTTTTTTGCGCGGGGGTGGGGGTTGGGGGTGGTGGGGGTGGTGGGGGGTGGGGGTGGGGGAGAAGCTATCTTAAGGGAGGGGTACAGTGAGGAGGAGGAGGAGGAGGAGTTAGAACCAAGTATAATGCATCTATATGAAAATTCCATAATAGAAGCCATTACTTTGAATTATGAAATAAAAAAAAAATTAAAGAAATTTTTGGCAACAGAAGGCATTTCCACCTGCTGCTGTGTCTTTGGGCAATTCCCAAAGAAGCTTGGCTCCTACTCCCCACTGTTACTGCCTCCTTCAGTCAGGTCTAAGAATCCTTGACAAGAGCCTTGATTTGTGCATCTTCCAGAGAACCCACCATGTGTTCTTAACTCAGCAGGCAGAACAGAGCCAGAAGCGTAGGTTATGGAATGGGACAACCTGCTTCTGAATACAGTGAACTTGGCTCAATGGCTACCTCTCCGAACTTCAGACCAGAAAACTAATAGGGCAGATATCTTATGTAGTATGGAACGAAAGGCCTCTTTAGTTCCTGCTCTCTGCCTGTAAGCATTGCCTTGATGCCTCGTTCTGAGAATTTGCTTTCTGGTTGGTAACTCTTGTTTTTATTTTGTTATGAAAAAAGGAGGATTTAGGCAGCCTGACCAGACTTAGGTTTCCCAAATATGGGAAAACCAAGTACCAACCTAGCTTGCTACCCCAGGCTGAGGAGATGGGGTGGGGCTAGGCACAGCTAGATCTCCCATGAGAAATTCCTATAAGCCGGGCAACCCTACCTGTGATCTTGGCAGTGAAGGGGCTGCCAGGAATATGTTTGTCATTGTACTTGACCAGAATGCTGTAGTCCCCTGGCAAGGTGGGTAGGTAGGTCACTGTACATGTCCCGTCTTTGTTGTCAATGCAGCTGATCTCTGCTTTCGAGGGTCCTTCAATAGCCAAGTCCAGACCACCTAGGAGAGGGGATATGGAGGGAGGACAGTCAGAGAGAAATACTTTATTTCTAGAAAGACAATGCCTCTGGAGGGGGCCCTGACACCAGGGCCATTCCATGCGGGTATCAAGACAAAGCAATCTTCAGAGGAAAGCCCATGGAACCACATCACTGTGAACTGCACTCACAACCCGACACTTAAATAACCCCAGGGTCTGAGAGGTAAGGAGGAGACCGAGTACTACATCAAGCATATGCAGGATGGGCTAGCGCAGACTCTCACGGGGCTCAGGCAAACACAGACTCTCACAGTGCTCAGGCTAGCACAGAGTCTCTCTCACGGTGCTTGGGGTAGATGCCACCATCAGAGCCCAAGGCTGAGGAATGTGTGACTACTATGGTTGGCACAGCACTTCAGCTAGAACTTACAGCTAAATACCTCGTGGGAGGGCCTGAGGGACCAACAAGCAAACTGAACAAAAATAAAGCCATTTTCAATCAAAAGCCCACGTGAATTCTCAGTGAGTCACATGAAATAGCTCATAATACAAATCTGATTTCATTCACATAAGAATTTAAACATTTCTATTTTGAGGTGGAGATGAATTTTTATATGAGAGAAAATAATGAGACAAATGATACCATATAATAGTGATTTTTTTTTTGTTTTTCTTTTGAGATGCGATCTCACTATATGGCTCAGTCTAGTTTTGGACTCCTGGGCTCACGAGATGCTCCCACAACAGTCTCCTGAGACTACCTGAGTGCTTCCATTCACAGCACATTTTAATCATGCTCATTTATCTCTCCAAAGGAAGGTTATACCTGCATAAACACGCAAAGCATACCATACCTTCTCCCGCATCCTCTGTGACAATGGTGAAGGTGGCAGTTTTGTTGGCTACTCCATACACAAGGCCTGGACCATAAGCAGACACACTCCCACTGTTGGGGTAGTTCACGTAGAACTGCAGGGGGCTCTCTGCATTTTCCAAGGACAAAAACAAAACTGAGACTCATTACATGGTAAATAGATACCTCAGATAATCGGCAGTACATTAAAGTCCTCCCAGCAGGAGAGTCCGCCACCCTCTGAAGCAGCTCAAGGGAACTGGTGTAGGAGATTTCATCTCAGCTTAACAAATGAGAAGGACACATGCGTATCAGGGAGGTAGATGCTGCTTTCTAGAAAGAAGGCTGTTTGTTAGTGCCATTCAAAACCTAAGGCCTGACCTAAGAAGCTCATCTTGAGGAAAGAAGCCCACAGTGATCCACGGCTACTCTCATCCCTATTAAAGCTCTTTAGTCTCCAGGATCCACCTGCAAACCAGGAAATCATCCGGGAGTCGACCTACATATGGAACATTAAAGATCCACGAGTACGACCTTGAGAGGTTAACCGCAGTATGTCACATCAGAGAAAAGCAAACTGTCTTTATATGTAAAACTGATATTTCATAGCGGCTGGTATGATGGCTCAGTGTGGGTAAAGAAACTTGTGCAAGCCTACTGACATGAATGTGATCCTTACAGCCCATGTAAAGGTATAAAGAGAGAACTAACTCTACAAACCTTTCCTCTGACCTCCACATGCATAGCTTGGCATGTGTGACCATACATATACACATTATACATACACAGTAACAGAAAAGAACCACTATGCTGTTCCTTTAACAGGATAAATCTAAGTGCGCTAAGATGTATCTTAAGTACATAGCAGGCATCTGAGACGGTAGACACATGGCAATGGAGGAGAAGGGCGAGAGCCAACAGAGGACTGTTGCTGTTTTCAGTAGTCTCATTGTATAGCCCAGGCTGACCTCAGCCTCCTGAATATAGACATCTAGTGCCTGCCTGAAGCTTGAGTCACGACTGTTAAGTTCTGCACCTATTATCATTAGAATCCTTAAACAGAAAAAAAAATGCTTTAACCAAGTATTGTGTATACATGTGAACATCTGTTAAAGCAAGTGACAAACCAAGAAGGATTTTAAACTCCCACTTCCCACCTTAAAAGATAATTTTTTCCAAAAGGAAAACAGACGAAGAATATGAAGATACAGCTCACAGAGAAAGAATTGGAAAGATACAATATATGGAAAATTGTCTCTTCTCATTTGCAGGAACAAATACCTCGGTACCATGCATTTTCAATCACCAGACTGACAAACAATTGCAAAGTAGACTCTACAGGGCAAGCCTGTGGCAAGGCAGGTGCGTTCCTTCACTGCTTGGCTCCACATGTAACAGCCCCAGGAAGAGCACTATGCTACAGTGTATCCAAGTCTCAAAGGCTTTGGTCTGCACCCCCCCCCCCCCCAGCACTTTTGCCCAAGGGGCCAAATCGCACTGCTACACCAAGAGTGCCAACAAAAGAGGCAACAGCAATGGCAGGAAGAGAAGAAATACTCCCCAGTATTACACTGGGACATCTGCAGTGTCTTCCAGATGAGGGAGAGACATGTGTAGACATGCACAGCTTTCCTGCTCGTGTTATTCAGAGGGAAAAGGCAAGGACAGCTGATGTAAGTAAAATTTCAGTAAAAGGGGGTTGGATTTTAAAATCTGTATTTTTACTTGCATGTAGTCTTAAAATTTTTCTAAAATTGAACATAAAATTTACCAACAATCAATCTCCAGGAGAGGGCAGAGGGAGGTTATAGGTATGTATGATCACATTATCTAATTATAAAATCAGAAGATATTGAAATGATTACAAAGAGTAACAACCAATGCTGAACCTGTCCATGGGTAGGAAACGAAAACTAGTTCCCTGTGTGGGCGCCATCTGTCTGCTAAGCCCTGTGTCTGAGGAGGCTAGCATCCATACCCCACAGGGTCTTGCAGGCCAGGCCAGAAAGCCTCACTTCCTGTGCCTGCGTTGTAGTTGGCCATATTTGACAGTTATGAAGACACACAACCATAGCGACATGGCCCTATACCCTGGCCCAGGAGGCTGTTTTTGAATGGAAGCCAACATCACACTCCTGAATCTGCCCTGGCTGTGTCTCCCAGATGCCTGAGGCTAGCGAGCCGCTGTACCCCACTTACCCGGGATGTGGCTGCCCCTGTACTTGATGTGCATCTCGTGGAGGCCGACTTCAGTGGGCGCGTATCTCACAGTGACCGTGCCGTCCTTGTTGTCCACAATCTCAGGTGTAGCCTTCTTCCCAGAAGGCATATGCACCGTGCCTGGAGAGCATAGTGACACATGGCAGTGAGGTCACTGGTGACCTTTCCCCAAGCAGCAGATGTCTTCACCAGAGGTCCTCAGATCCCAGAACACTCATGCTGCCTGAAGTGTCCAAGTGCCCCCCCCTCCCCCCAGGAAAACTGAGACTGCCTGGCTTTCTATGGCTTCCACCTGGTTTCCACAAAATGCAGCAAGCAATTAGCTCATAAATAAATACATGGTATCTCTAACAGGCCAATTACAAGTGCAAAGAGGGTCTGAGAAGACCACAAAGCAGTAAGAGAAGCAGGAGAAGGGAGGCTGGGCTCCCAGAAGGGAACTGATACCACAGATCTGAGTGACAGACAGGTTGGAAAGTGAGTGGTTAGAGAAAGCATGGAAAAAGAAACAGAAACCTGGCAGCAAGAGGTATCTAAACAAAGAAGTTCCTAGCCTGAGGAGAAACACAAGCTTCCTCAGCAATGTAATGCAAGCTATAAACAACCACCTCTTCAGAGAAACACTTTCTGGTGTCTGGCTGGGGAAATAAGGGACAGTAGTCACCGCCCAAGCACTGCTCTGGGCCTCAGATGCAACAACAAATAAAGAGTAAGGTGAGCCCCACAAGGGTTTACCTGTAATTTCTCCTTTCCTGACGGCAAATGGAATCACCAAGTCAAAGGGCTTGAAGCCTAGCCCGTTCATGTCACTCACAGGGACATAGGCCTCTTCTGTAACCTAAAAACACGAGAGCGTTCACTTGGTAACCGGACAGCAGTGTGGGCTGGGGGAGCTATGGGGGGGCGGAACCACTGGGAACTCTACAAGGCAATGAGGCCTAAATTTGGGGGTGTGGCCACGAGTATTTATGGGGCTTTGTGTGACTGGGCCTGGAGAGAGTTGGACGGCCCTGAGAAGTTCCACTGATCATTTGCTAGAAAACACTTGGTCAACAGGGTGCTTGTAGAATTCCCAATGTCGCCCACAGGAAAATGGAGGCGGCAGAGAGCAATGACTGAGTCCCAAGAGGCTCCACACCTGGAGAGGTTTAGTTGCTTGTGGCCTAGAAAAGAAGGTGTGTTTTAAGTGGCACAGAGTGGTAGCGGGTGGCTTTGCCCTAGACAGAAACCAGATGCACAAGTGGTGGCTTGGAGTCAGGAGGAGGCCTGCCAATAGCCGTCCATCTTGCTCTTTGAACGTGGGGGAAAACCGCACCGCGCGTGATCACAGACATGATGGCTGGCGATTCGTGGGGAGCAGGTGGTGACATGAAGGTGGATCTTACAGAGAAAGTGGGGTTGTGATGAGGTGATCAGTGGGGGGGGGGGGGACACACCAACGGCCAGGACACCAAGGACTTAAGCGATTCCCACAAGCAGGCAGCAGCTTTTCTAAAATGAAGGCTGAATAAACCCAGAAATGCAAAAGGGAAAAACCAAAGTGTACCCAGGGCCTGAATCCAGGGGGACATGCATTTACCGGTGCCTCCTCCATGGCTGTGACTTCCCCATCGGTGGCCTAGTTGATGGCAAATGGAAGTTAATCGGGAACCACACCAGAGGGATTATTACCCAAGATCCTACAGCTTGAGCTCTCCCCTCCCCCAATTTCCAGCAGGTACTGGCTAGTCTCTCTCTCTCTCTCTCTCTCTCTCTCTCTCTCTGTCTCTCTCTCTGTGTGTGTGTGTGTGTGTGTGTGTGTGTTCCTGGATACAGAGCCTCTCATGTAAACCAGGCTGGCCTCAAACTCTCCACAAAACTCCAAAGACTCTCCAAGGATTGCCTTGAACTGCTAACTCTCCTGTCTCCATCTCCCAAGTGCTGGGATAATAGGCACGTGTTATAATATCCTGTAAGAGCGATATGTTCTTACTACACTTTTTAGAGGGGAAGCTGGACTCTCTGCAAATGTCACAGGCACTTGTCCTTTGGATCCACAATTCACAAGTAAGGGATGTGTACAGGAGTTTGACCGGCGCCACAAGTGGTCATGAAAGACTGAAGTCAGCTTTGTGGTTATTGGTCAGACTGGCCAGGGTAACAGCAGGTGATGTCTGACAAGTTGCTATGGAAGAGTATCCATGTTAGCTGGGGAAGCAGGCAAGCATTGAGGCCACATGTCATGATCCCTTGCCTGAAACTCAAGTGTCCACCGGGAAGGCACAGAAGACTGGTGGCAGTCATCAGAAGTGGCTCTCTGTTTTTCTTTTACTTGGTGTTTTATTTTGTGGATGTGTGAGGTACATTTGTGTTCATGTAAACACAACCGTGAACAGCGTGGAAGCCAGAGCTCCACACAGCAGAGTCTCCTTCTCTAGAACTTTCTACCGTATCTTTTAGCTTTTGATAGATTTGACCTGAAGAGTGTTTTGCTTGCATCTGGGTATGTACACCACGTGTGTGCCTGGTGCCAGCAGAGGTGAGAAGATGGTGTTAGCATCTCTCCAGCTAGAGTTACGGATGGTCGTGGGAGCTGAAAACCAGTCAGGTCTCCCACAAAAGTGGGAAGGAAGTGCTCTTAACCACTAAGCCAGCACTCCTGCTTCTACAGCCAGGTTTTGAAATTGGGCACTGGGCTCTCACTGAACTTCAAGTTCACTAACTGCCTAGATTAGCTGTTTAGTAAGTCCCCAGGATTCTCCCGTTTCTGCCTCCTGACTACAGACATGGGCCACCATGCCCAGACTTTTACGAGTGCTGGGAACCTGGTCTCAGTCCATGCTTGCACAACAACCGCTTTATACGCATCCCATGCCCTTGGCCTTTCATCCCTGCCACGATGCTTGCTTGCTTTCTTTCTTTCTTTCTTTCTTTCTTTCTTTCTTTCTTTCTTTCTTTCTTTCTTCCTTCCTTCCTTCCTTCCTTCCTTCCTTCCTTCCTTCCTTCCTTCCTTCCTTCCTTCTTTCTTTCTTTCTTTCTTTCTTTCTTTCTTTCTTTCTTTCTTTCTTTCTTTCTTCAGGATATAGAGGCTTTAAGATTTGTTAGGTAGATTTTAAAAATGATTTATTTTGTGTGCAAAGGTGTTTTGCCAGATGTGTATCTGTGTAAGGGTGTCAGATCTCCTAGGACTGGAATTTCTGACAATTGTGAGCTGCTGAGTGGGTGCTGGGAATTGGATTTAGGTCGTCCTTTGGAAGAGTAGCCAGTGCTGTTAACGGCTGAACCATCTTTCCAGTTCCAGTCAGTAACACATTTGAAAGTTTAAGCACATTCATTTTTTAAAATGTCCAGCTTCATGCTCCTGATCCAACTGACCCAACAAGGAAGGGTCTCTCATCACCATCCTCCGTCGTAACACGGAACAAAGAAGCTGTGTACTGTGCCATCTGCAGAAAGGGTTTCTCTGACATCTAGCTTTGCCTCTAGGGCCATCTCTTCAAGAGGCCAACTCAAAACCATGTCACGAACAGGAAGGCCTTTCGAGGCTGTATATGCAGTCTCGCAACTAGAACTTCTCAATGGTGTCAATTAGGCTGCTCCGCCATGAGCCTGCATGCCATACGGGTGTGACACACACAAGTGTGTGGGTCTCCCTAAGGTATTTGCTACCAGTGTGCTGTCAGCTGTCCATGTTCTCCCAGTCTTGAGCATTTAAAGGGAGATTCAATCACCCAGGAAAGGGGGTGCAGTGAGTCCCCTCAAGTTGTAAGCACGCAGGACTTAAGGAATGCTCATTCTCGGGTCTCAGCATCTGGGATCTCCTTATCCCAGCCATTGCAATGGCATCGAGATCTCTGCCCAGGGTTGCTGCTCTTCCCTAATCTAACTAACAAGATCATACCTACTAGGGGATAAACACAACACAGTACAACTACAACCTATACTCTAACTAGAACACGCTTCTAAGTAGAACTGACATTCTCATTGCAATGTTTTCTCCCCCAGAGAAGAAAAAACTCCCAAATGGACAGTGTCCAAAGTCGACAAGTGTTTACATATTTGACATATGAAAGAGCTTCCAGACCGCTGGCCGGATGTTTATAGCTAAACACACATGGAGGAAAAGGAGAAAAGCTACAACAGATTATAGATGGGAACAGGGTCCCTGGGCTTCTGTTTGGAATGGAGTCTTTGTGCCCTTCTCCACTGCCGTACAACATGAAGCAATCAGAAAGCACTTCACAAGTGGTGGGTGGAGTCAGACCACCAGCAGCCAGATCCCAGGCTGTTCTGCATCAAAGGACACAGTGAGGGAGCCCACATGGCACCTGATATCTGTCTAGACTGGGCACTCCTCATTCTAGCAGGGCAAACAGGGCTTGCTTCTAAAGTTTATGTGGTAAGTCTGCCGTAGTTCCACCATGCTCCTCGTGGAAGGACCTTAATAATTAGAGAAGATCTAACAGGCATCCAGGACTGAAAATTAAAGGCTCCAGTTACTCGTTACCTGGGATGTTCACACAATAGTTCCCTTCTATTCCAGATCTTTCTGGCTATAAAAGACAACACACTTCCCCCTTCTGAATCTCATGCAAACACGGCTGGAGGCTCTGTGCATCCTGAGATATCAGTCAAGTGTGTAGACAAGAGCATGAGGATCCCCCTTCTCCAGCAGTGGGGATGGGAAAAGAGGCACATGTATCTTTAGTACTGTTTTCCAATGTTCCTGTGAAACTGTCTCCCTCTGAGCTGGCTTACAGGAGGATATTGCCTAACTTCCTTGGCATGCCAGATGCCTCCATGACTCAAGAGATTTCCCCCAAAATTGCTGCTTCTAGCGATTATATACCTAGGATCAAGGGTGTGAGGGAAGATGGCCAAATAAGGGTTCAACAAATGACGGTTGTGACTGCTTCTGCTAGTAAGAGCCGGCTCAGGAGAAGGAACCCTGCTTACCATGACTGTGAAGGGGCTATTGGGAATATCAACGCCACCAAAGCGCACATAGATAACATAGGTGCCTGGCTTGGCAGCAGTGTAGAAAATGTCATAGGTGCCATCTTCATTTTCAATGACGTCAGCCTCAGCCTCGGTGCCATCTGGGGTCAGAATCACGCAGGTTACTTTCCCCTTCCCTGCAGTCTTAGCGTCCACTACAAAGCCCACCTCCTCGCCAGTTTTCACAGTGGGGGCAATACCAGGACCTGTAAAAAAGACCAGAGGCATTGGCTGTGGATATTTACCTCAGAACAGGCCATACTATGTTGTGCTGTCTATGTTTGCCAGGCAGAGGGGCATCTCAAAGCACTGGCAAGGGTGCTGCTCAAAGGAGTGTCTGGATCAACCATGTTTAGCTTTGCAACCCCTCCCCAAACAACAGCCAGCCAGTTGGCCTGTCTCTCACTTTTAAGCAGTATAACAAGTTATGAAGGGAAACCACACTGGTCAAAATGTGCAGAAGGGCGCGACAGGGAATGCTAAGAAAGCTGCTCACACAGTGGGAAGAGGAAGTAGTGTGCATCTGGTTGAGGGGACAGCTCCAAACGACAGAACAAGAGCTGAGGCCAACAGGCACCAGCAGCCCAAGAAAAAGATCCCTGCAAAGCCAGGGGGAGGAGACACAGCTCTGAAAAGCCAGAAGGAGGTCCCCAGCTCTCACTACACATGCCCTCAACCAGTTGTTAGGCACTGACACAGACTGGCAGTGGAGGTCTGGTTTTCCGGTTCTTGCATTGGGGGAGATGAAAAGGGTCAAGGTGCATTATTTACAGCCTTGGGCAGGATGAGGTAGAGAACAGATCACATGCAGGGTAGGCCTACACTCAGTTTCCTTTTATTTACAAGAGAAGCCAATGATTAACCTTTGAGACAGTGACTTGTGTGGTTTTGTTGTTTCTTCACCAATAAGTTGACTGATACTGCATGTGTATGTATTTGCATGTGCAAGCATGCTGGCAGGTGTGTGCATGTATAGACAGTTCTCTCAGTACGTAGGCTCTGGGACGTGAACTTACTGGTAAGTACCCTCACCCACCTCACCAGCCCAGGTTTCATATTTTAAAATCTGCTAAAGCAGCAACACTGAGTTGCACAAGTCACTCTTAGAAACAGGAAGGCACAACACCAGGTGGGCTGGTATATATATACAATCCCAGCTCTTGGGAGGCATAGTGTGTGTGTGTGTGTGTGTGTGTGTGTGTGAGAGTGCGCGCGCGCGCGCGAGCATGGGGGTGGGTGGGTGAGGGACTAGCATCTGGTAGCAGGCAGCATCCTCTGCTACAGGGCAAGTCTGAAGCCAGCCAGGATACATGAGACCCACCTCCCTTTTATAAATTGGAGAATACCATATTGGACTGGTAAGATGGCCCTGTGGGTAAAAGTACCTGCATCCCCTCCATGTGAGCCTTGGACCTGAGTTCGGTGTGTATAACCCCTTTTATATAGTCAAGCAAGCACGTCTGAGAAGCTGAAGCAAGGGTGAGGGTAATATATTCATCGATTCTGGAGAGGGAAATCCGAAGTCCTTCCATGTTTGTTTTCTACTGCTGATCTGTGTAAGATGTTCTTGAATGACTCCTGAACAAGCGAGCCCCTCACTTAGAGAGGCAGAGACTTACTGCTTCTCATATAGCAGTTTCTGCCAGAAACCTCACTGGTGCTCTCACCTCAGAAGTAACAGGCCCCCTGGCCCAGACATCACAGTCAGCGTCTATCTCACCTGACCTTACCCCATTTTTGCTATAACCTGGTGATACCATCTCTGACACCTGGAAATGATTCTGGAGTCTGAATGTTCTCATCTGTAAAAATGTTCACTTTGTATGTGTGACTGCTGTCAGAAAGCCCAAGCATCCTCTGGTTGCACAGACATTAAGTGGATAGAGAAGGCCAGAACACATACCCCTAACTCTTACCTTCCCCTGCACTCACCTGTGGCCAAGCACTTGCTGGCATCGCCTGTCTGTGTGGCCCGGATACGGTAAGGAGAAAGTGGAATGTTGTCTCCACCATAGGTGACTCCAATCATATAGCGTCCGGTCTTATCAGGGATATAGGTAACGGCATATGTGCCATCTTTGTTGTCGTGGACAGTAGCTCTTTGAGGCTTTCCCTCCTGGTCCTGTGAATCACAGAGCAATGATATTTGGGATGCTGCTATCAACATATAGAAACCAGTCACAGCAAGCCATGTTCTTTACTTGGCACCTCTGTATGTGGGAGCAGACGAAGGGTGGCAGGCTGTGACCCTGTTCTGTTGGTTTTGGGTAGGGAAAGAAGAGGGTCACAGACTAAACCCATGACAAAGAGTACTGAGTATCACATACACTGAAATACAAAGACATGGCAAAAGCTTTCCACCTCTCTTTTCCCTTCCTGTCCTGTTACCAACAAAAGACTCCTTAGCTAAGCACACCACTGAATACGAGACTCCACATGCTAGCAGCTCTGCCACCAGGTTCAACCATGTGACTGCTTGAGATGGATCGTCCATCTACGAGAGCCATTTTCCTCCCTGTCTTCCTTCCTTCTGGTTCACCTTCTATTCCTGATGAGCAGAGCTCTGCAGGCTCATGGTCCATGAGGAGACATTAAGGACAGAGCCACACACTAGGTCAGAGATGCTGGCTTCCTTGTGAGCCATAGAGCACCTAGGTGGCCTACCTCTGGCTTCCTTCCCAAGGAAGGACAATCCCATGTTGGTGGCTCTGTGGTATGTAAAATTTTAGCCCTCACTAACCCAATAGGCAATTAAAACATTTAAAATCGGTGTAAGAAGAGATGTAGTAACACAGAACAACTGGTGCTCGACCCATGGTCACTGCAGAAGCTTAAATGTTCTCCAGTGGAGATTCTGACCCAAAGAAGTCCCCAAAATATGTGCACTGGGGTAGAAAACAGTCACTAAACTCCTGTTTTTATCCCTTTCCAGAATATTAAGTATTCCTAATAAGGTTTGGCCCCACCTCTTAAACTCTTTTTTTTTTTAAAATTTATTTATTTATTGTATATAAGTACACTGTAGCTGTTTTCAGACACCAGAAGAGGGCATCAGATCTTGTTACGGATGGTTGTGAGCCACCATGTGGTTGCTGGGATTTGAACTCAGGACCTTTGGAAGAGCAGTCGGTGCTCCTAACCGCTGAGCCATCTCACCAGCCCCCCCCCCCCCCACCTCTTCTATATATACAACAAAACAACCACACAGTTACCGTGATCTGGACAGCAAGCAGGCCTTCGCCAGCATCTCTGGCATCAATGGCGAACTCCACAGGTAGGCTGGCGGGTACCCCATAGGCGCTGAGGCCAGGCCCAGAGGCTGTCACTTTGCTTGCATCGTATGTGGGAAGAACCTTGACCTTAAAGGGACTTGATAGACACATAGAAGACTGGTCAGTAAGGATACAGGTCAGCCCTGCCCCATCTGTTCTCTCTTACACAAAGAACTAAGGCTGAAAGGAGGATTTTTTTTTTTTTTTGGAGACAGGGTTTCTCTGTGTAGCCCTGGCTGTCCTGGAACTCACTCTGTAGACCAGGCTGGTCTCGAGCTCAGAAACCCGCCTGCTTATGCCTCCCGAGTGCTGGGATTAAAGGTGTGTGCCACCACGCCTGGCGAAAGGAGGATTTTTACAAGCGGTAAGAGAATTTAATAAGAGGACCAGATCCATTGGAAATACAGAGCCACCAAGTACAAGCCATTAGACAATAGGCAATCCTAGCTTCCCTTGGAACGGAAGACAGAAGAACGGGTTGACCCTAGAACAGAAGCCACGGTGCCTACTGGATGCCACCACAATGCTCTGTTCAATGTGCTAATGGACAGTGGGTGAGTGGCTGGGGAATGGGGTGGCACTAGGACAGTGTGATCAATCCTGTGGGTGGACAGGTCTACGGCTGAATTGTACCCAGGCCTGAAGGCTGCCATGCTCACCTTCGGGGGATCTCTTCATCAGCATATTTGACGGAAACAATGTAGGGCCCCTCCTGAGATGGCGTGTAGGTCACTGTGTGGGTGCCGTCCCCATTATCTACCACATTCACCGGCTCCACGAGGCCTAAGGACAGGAATGAGAGGTCTGACTGACAACCTGGCCTCCTGCTCACAGCACCCCAGCTACACATAAAAGAGAATCACGTCCATTCCCATGAACTGAAGAGTAACACAAAAGCAAGTAGGCCTAGTCACAGGACATAAGTCACAGTAACGGGATTGACCCCAAGAGATACCTCTAGCGTTTTGTGAGCTGAAGTACACTCAGCTTGCTATAGCTCCCTCCAGTACAAGTAAGGGGACTGCCCATGCTTACTGCTGGAGGTCTTTGCAGACATACTACATATCCTTTCAAGTTAAACATGCTTGGATGTGTCAGTTTTAGTCTATAGCTGAGAAAGTGCCCGAGTGTCTAGAAACCTCAACAGCAAAAAGTAACCTGTGGGCTGGCCAGTCAAGACCTGGGCCCATCTTTCAGCAAGAACACAGTGGGGCCAACATGCTGGGGTACAGAGCAAGTAAGGGTGCCAATCTCAAGGAACAAGAGGGCCATCAATGAGATGCGATGGGTGATGATTCGAGAGAATGTTAAAGCCTGATTAAGGCCTGCACTAGATTGATAGATTCTAGACCTGAGCCTGAGGTCAAGGAGGGGTCGATGGCACAGGAGGTTAATCAGCAGGGCATGCTCATTAAACAGATCAGGTGAAGTGAGGACAAGGCAGTTAGAGGTGGGGCTAGGCTAGAGGCAGTCAGGCTACATAGTTGAAAGCAGCCGCTAATGGGAGAGCACAAACCTCAAACCTGTCTCTATAAAGGCAACCTCTGGGTCAGCTTTAAAAACTCAAAAGGCTTTCAAGGGGCTGTGCTATGACAGGGAATCCACTACATCAGCTTAAGTTACAAGGCTGTTTACTTGAGAAGTCCTCCACACTAGAGGCTGCTGTGTAAGTAACCCCCCCCCCCCCAAACCCACACACACACACACACACACACACACACAGAGACACAGACACACACACACAGACATCCACTGCATCAGTTTAAGTTACAAGGTCATTTACTTGGGAAGTCCACGTTAGAGGCTGCTGTGAAAGTAACCCCCCTGTCATACAGACACAGCAGACACACACACACACACACACACACACACACACACACACACACTATATTCAGAAACTTCGCTAAGGGTAAGTCTGCCCCATGACCTCATTCTCTCAGACCACTCTTTCCCTGAGCTTCAAAGGCGGAACCTCCTGCTGAACTCCACTAAGGAGAGGTTGCTCTTCAAAGGAGGAAGCCCCGGCTCACTACTTCTGCAAGCCACAAACACATCACAGGGGAAGTTGGGGGCAGGAGGAGAGAGGCCTAGACTACTTAAGAAATCAGGCACACTATTTTATATGGAAAGAGAGGTACGTGTTAAATACGGAAGAAATACGGCAACAGGTTTCCGAAGTTCAGGTTTGTCCCCAAATGGCCTGCTAGTCACCTGAAACCTTAATTCCAGGTTGTCAGCAGTACAGGCCAACTGCCAACAAAACTCATTCCCCCAGAGACCCTCTCTTCAGGGAGTTGAGACAATGACAAAGCTATAACCCTGACCAAGATTCTGGTACGTTCCACAGCAATACTGAGCATCTCAGAGGGATCACCTTCAAACCCTAGCTCCTGCTCACATCCAGACCAAGCCTAGGCACCTCCCACATGCTAAGCATGTAGTGTTGCAGCTGGGTGGACAGTGCATGCTAAAGCCCACAGAGCCCTCCCTTCAGCAGGCTCCTTGAGAAAGGGACATTTTCAGGCACATGCTTGATGTTCTAGTCCTCAGGAAGCAGAGGTAGGAGGGCTGCCAGTTCAAAGCCTGTCTGGGTTACTTAGACCACATTTGGGAAAACCAAAACAAAGCCTGGGATGTAAGCTAGCTGAGAGGACACCTGCCTGACATGGGTAAGATCAGGGTTTGGTCTTCAGCACCATGAAATAAGTAAGTAAAACTATAAAAAGAAACTTAGGGCCATGTTATTAACAGGAGAAATGGACTTATGGAAATATAATACACCAACTTGCTGGCTAGCTAGACTGGGGAACAGTAAATTAACTGAGAGTATTTAACTATAAGCTCATAAACAATCTCATAAGAAAGAACTGGCTCTGGGCCATGGTGGGTGAATGTGGGTGGCAGACAGGATGCAGACTCACCTCTTGGGCCCAGGACCCTCACTTCCAGGGGAGCTAGGCCAGCCTTGCTGCTGTCCACTGTGAAGGACTGCGGGATGCATGCTCGGACACAGGAGCTCAGACCGGGGCCAGCAATCTTGACCTTGCTGGGATCCACAACATCTTTTGAAGGAACTCTGAAGGGGCTGCCTGGAAGAGTCACGGGATTCTGAGCATGAAGCAATAGAGAGAGCACCCGCACAGACCCAGAATCACACTGCTGCTCTACCTGGACCCTGACCGTATGAGTCTCAGTCAATTCACTGTGGAAGCAGCAATGTGCCCACTGTTATTCCCACATCTGCCATCCAGCACTAACCACATGCCAACATAGCATCTGTGGCCTCAGTAAACCTTATAGGAAGCCAAAGATCTGGCAACGAGCACATTCTTCTAACATTCCGTGTGGCATCCACTGGAAGGTATACAAGGCAGAACACACAGGAGACAATGAAAGTGGTCTGCAGGAGACCAGAGAAAGATGTCCATTAAGACCCAAGGAATGATGTAAGAGGAAGCAGCTTCCACTCAAGGGGAATTCCCAGGAAAGCAAACAGGACGCTGGATGCTTCAGTTCTCAGGAGCTAGTCCTGACCAAGAAGCACGACACTGAGACAAGCAATGCCTCTGGCTACGGGGAGTTGTGGAGTTCACAGAAAAACTGATATTCAGCTCTGGGAGGAGACAAAGCCTGAAACATCGGAAAGAAGAGTAGGGCAGAGGGGTCCACTCATGCAAAGGCATAGAGAAGGAGGAGAAGAAAGGCTCTTGGAAGAATGGAAGCGAGCAGCTTGGTGGGAGTATACACAGAAGAGGAAAAAAGAGTGGGTGGGTCATCCTAGCCTTGCCCCTCCCTCCTGTGGAAGCCAGCACATTCTGAGCACACATGGCGGCTGGGTTCCACACTCCTCTAACTATACGTTGTGGTATGACTGTGGGGGAAACCTCAGGGCCTCTCGCTTTTTAATGATGTCAAGTATAAAGACTGACAAGACATGGTGAATCCAGGGAAACCAAGATTTGTAAGTGAAACATTAAGAAGAAACAAGGGCAGAACCAGGATTGCCAACAGGACTTCTCACACGGCAGGCTTGCCTGTGTCTCCAGTAGCCTCAGGCTACCAAGACCTTTACCAAAGAACTCAGAGCATCATTTGCCCCAGGCAGGAAGGACACAGCCTGCACATTTCACAAGGTATGGCGACTGCCAGACTCCTGCCATGGAGATAAATATCTCTGCTGTGTATCTAAGAAAGCTTCCACTTAGCAGAATCAGGGGTTATAACACACTTGCACGAAGAACTGAGACCCTGGCAAAGATGAGCACCACCTTCCATGCTGGGACTTAGGGGAACAAGAGAGTGATTTATTTGGGGGTGATAATGGAGAGTTCCAATGTCAACAAGTAACTACAGACTATGTCTGTGGCCAATTACTGGACCTGGAAATTGTCTAAACTCAGCCCGAGAGCAGCCTTGAAGCAGAAAGCAATGGCCTAACAAGTCCAGATCCCATTATCTGCCAACATGCTGCTCGATGTTCCAGGTAAACATCACCAGCTGATCACAACCCTTCATGAATCCCAACTAATCAACTGGTCTACCACCAAGACTGCAGCTGGGTCATCGCAGGAAACCACTAAGTTAATAGAAGTAAGATGGGATATTCTGTCTGAAATAATACCACCACCCAGCATGTAGGAGGCTGAGGCAGGAAGATTCCAAGTCTGAGGTTCTATCTGAACGGAAAAAAATCCAAAAACCCACCAAAGGTTTGCATCAGGCCAGAAAAACCTGAACCTTAATCATCGCAGTCCCCAGAAAAGCAGACAGGATGCTGGCAGGTCACAGATGCTTCGGCCCTCAGGAGTTGTCCAGGCTGGATAACCTGACACTCAGAGGAGCCTCTACACGGGACTGTTCTGGAAACGGATACTCAGCTCTGGAAGGTTCTTGTTGTTACAATCATTTGTTTAGTGCTAACTGACAGGTCCTTTTGCAGGGGAATTCCAAAGCTCGTGGGATTCAGCCCTTTCTGAAAAGCCAGGGTAGTAGTGCTTCCCACAACAGAAGCACAGAGAAGCCAGCAGAACTACCTGCCTGGTGGGAGACACAGACACCTCCCCGGAGACAACCTTCTGCTCATACTTGGTGCTCAACTCTGAGACAGCACTGCCCCGTGGCAAGGCACAAAGGGGGGCCTGACAACTCCATTCTGTCCTTTCTCCCCATTCCCTTGCTTCTAATCAGCACCAAGTTTATCTGCATCAATGTAGGTGCTCCAGAAGTGGGAGCTTTGTCTTTATTTCTAGCTGAAATTCTCTACATTAAGGACTAAAACAAACAGACAAACAAACAAACAAACAACACCAAACTCTATTGATAAGAGTAGCAAGCACGGGTTTGAGGAGAAACTAGTCATTTTGAACTACTAAAGCTTATATAGACATGTCAGCACTGTCAGGGGTAGAAACCCTGTTTTACACTAAAGATATAGATCATTAAACAAATTAATAAGTAATAATTTGTATTAGTGTGTCTTTTTCAGCTGCCGGAATTAACAGTGCAAAGAAAAAAGCAAGATACATAAATAAAGTGAGTAAGAGCCAAGCCCCAGGGCTGGAGAGATGGCTCAGTGGTTAAGGGCACCGACCGCTCTTTCAGAGGTCCTGAGTTCAATTCCCAGCAACCACATGGTGGCTCACAGCCATCTGTAATAGAATCAGATTCCCTCTTCCAGTGTGTCTGAAGACTAAGACAGTGTACTCATATACATGAAATAAATAAGTAAATCTTAACAACAACAAAAAAAAGGAGTCAAATCCCAAAGTTTTGGGGCTGAAGGAATGGATTAGTGAGTAAAAGCATTTATTGCTCCTATTGATAACCTGGGTTCAATTTCTGGCACCCATATAGGGTGGCTCAGAACTGTTGTAACTCCAATTTCAGCAGATTCAAAATCCTTTGGCTTCTATGGATACCTACGTGTACATGCCATAACTAAGCTCCTACAACCACAAATATATATTAATAATAATAACAACAACAATAAAAACTTTAAAAACAGAGATTTTCAATATTGTAAAGAGTAAACTTTTGCTTAAATCAGAAACTAAGTCACACGAGCCGCTCTTTCTAGCTGAAGGCCCAAGTCAACGCTTTCTACCATGTTGCTGGGTTCGAATGAGATTTATAGTGTTCTTGGTGCTGTGGTCCTTATTTAAGGTTTCTCCAAAGTCACACTGTTCTATTAAAGGAAGATGGGCAAAACCATCTTTAATCTGTTTTCATGCGCTATCACTTATTCTTTGAAGCACTGCCCAAGGGGGTAGCTCACCAGGGATGTGGACGCCTCCGTACGTGATATTGACGTCATAATCCCCTGGAGCGAAAGGAATGTACTCAGCACTGCAGCTGCCATCCTTGTTGTCTCTGCAGTTTATCTTTGACTCCGACGGCCCCTCCACAGTTATGCCAAGCCCACCGATCCCTGCTCCCCTGGAAAGAGGGGGGAGTGAAATGTGATCAGCCCACACCAGCCTGCTTACTGCCAGAACTCGCTTACAAACATTTTATAAGCCATTCTATTTAGTTAACTTGATTCCACAAGTGTGGCAATACCTCTCAGGCAGGAGTTTCTCAGATATTTAGTACCTTCCCTAATGCTGTGACTTTTTAATATAGTTCCTCGTGGTGTGGCGACCCCCTAATCATAAAATTATTTCATTGCTACTTCATAACTAATTTTTCTACTGTTATGAATCGTATGTAAACATCTGATATGTGATCCCCAAAAGAGTAGCAACCCCATTGGCTGAGAACCTGTCTATGGTATAGAATACAAAGACAAATACAATGTGAGTGTGTACCTTAGGGGTACTGAGCCTATGTTCTGTCACTGATTTACCAGCACATCCCTTCGGAGTAAATTATAACAGGAACGTTTTGAATATTTATTTTTCATATAGAGTTGGCTATATTCTTCTGCATCATGAAGCTAAGGAATTTCTATCCAGTAGTGTGCTTAGCATCTTAGTGATTATTATCTTAATATTATAATTTCTTTCTTCTTTCTTTCTCTCTCTCTTTCTTCCTTCCTTTCTTTTTTTTTTTTTTTTTGTTTTTTTTTTTTTTTTTTGATACAGGGTTTCTCTGTGTAGCCCTGGAACTTACTCTGTAGACCAGGCTGGTCTCAAACTCAGAAATCCTCCTGCCTCTGTCTCCTAAGGGCTGGGATTAAAGGAGTACACCACCACTGCCTGGCTGTGGCCTATATTGAAATAGACCCATAACTTACTTTCTCCCTTGAGACAGGGTCTCATTTTGTAGCTCAGATTGGCCTCAGACTTATAAACTATTTTTTCTTTGCTTAATCAATTAATTACACGGGGATCAATACCCTGAACCCAGGACCCTGCCTACCTGGTTACCACTGTGAAGACATTAGATTTGTTGGTAAACGCCTCTTTCAGTCCAGGGCCTTGCGCATGGACCCGAGATGGCTGGCAGCCTTCAGTGACAGCCACTTTGAATGGGCTATTTGGGATGGGCACATCATCGTATGTCACCTCCACTACATGGAAACCTGCCCCAAAACAAACAACAAAAATATCATTTGTGTACAATGTTACCACTTCAGACTCTTATCTAACACTTGGCTAGATCTCTAGCTGCTACTTGAAAAGAGTAGATTAAGAACACAGTAACACAGGGTCGGAGGCAGGTGGCTCAGTGGTTATGCATTGCTCTTGCAGTGGACCAGTGGGAAGGTCCCAGCACCTACAGTAGGTGGCTCAACACCAGCTATAACTCCAGGTCCAGGACTCTAATGCCTTCTTCTGCCCTCCATAGGCTCACACACACACACACACACACACACACACACACACACACACACACACACACACAGAGACACACAGACACAGACACACACACAGACACACACACTTAAAAAACAATCAGAAAATGGTAAGGCCAGTGTACTTTCAATTTTAAAAGATAAAAACTATTTGTGCGGGGCTGGTGAGATGGCTCAGCGGTTAAGAGCACCAACTGTTCTTCCAAAGATCCTGAGTTCAAATTCCAGCATCCACATGGTGGCTCACAACCATCCGTGATGAAATCTGATGCTCTCTTCTGGAGTGTCTGAAGATGGTGTACTTACATATAGTAAGTAAATAAATAAATACAACAACAAAAAACTATTTATGCTTTTTGTTTGTGTGCTGTACACCCTCCCTGAAGCAATGAGTGCTAACTTTTATTTAAGACAGTCACCCTAGGCAGGTTACCCTGATTTTGGGAAACACTACCAGACATTAAAAGACCACAGGAAACTCACGAGATAGAAAACCAGCCATCTACAAATACCTGAAGATACCTGTAGAGAATATTTATGGGACCATATACTCAGGAAAGGGGATATATAGTGCTTTCCTTTTCTCTTTATGATTTCTTGATTTCTCAAAATTTTAATAATCAGTACTATTCAAAAAGAAAAACTGTTTAAAAAAATATGTACACAAATCATACCTTGCTAACATGCCACGGCATGACTCTATAATCTGCTCAGGTAAGATTGGAGATTTGCAATGTGAAATATAAGGTCAGTAAAGAAGGCACTGAATTCAGGCCACTGGCTGCCGGGGAAGGGACCGGTTTAATTCTGAGTCGTGTACACTGTTCTTTGCTGAGGCAGGCTGAGCTCAGGACAATTTGGAAACAAATGGCTAAGCACAGCTCTGAATAAAAGAGTTACAAGCACAGAGGGGATGACCCACCTTTCTCAAAGGGCGTGTATTCGACCTGATAGGTCCCATCAGCATTGTCCTTGACAAAGCACTCGGTGGAGGCCCCCGAGGGGTTGGTAATTTGAGCTTTGATATGGTCACCTCCAACCTGGGTAAGGGGCCTCGAGTCAACCGTGAAGTCCGTTGTGGCCTCCCGAAACACGTCTGTTGAACAACCACACAGATAATAATAATATCTTGGAAGCCAGAGACTCATCACCAGGAAACCCTGCAATCATCCCCAGAGGGAGTTTGAATTTTTCCTGTTGTCACAGTACTCCGACTACAGCAAAATGTGCTATTTGTAAAATCGAACAAGCCTGGCTCCAAAGTGTAACCGGCTTTGAGATGAACCATATTCAAAGGTTCTGTTAGCAGTGCCATGCTTGTTGGTTCAGAGACAGTGTGTCTGGCTGAGAGCAAAGGAGCCACGCCAGGAAAGGGAAAGCATATCTTCATTCAAGTCCAGGCTGAAATAAGGTCTGAGGAAAAGAACGAGCTGCACACGAAAGGAACAGAAACCAAAGATCTGACTGCCCAGGCCAGTGTCAGAGGCACAGCAGACGTGCAGAACTCATGGAGCACAGCCTGTTCTCAGTCCTCGAGTAGTAGCAATGGCACTGGAAATGGAATGGTTAATCTTTTCCAAGCATTATTGCTGGAGCAGGTTAACATGATTCGTTTCACCATAAGAGATCACTTTAAAATAAACATGATGAAATTAAAAAAAAAAAAATGTCATCTTGGGCCCAAGCAAACCCCCAAATGAAGACTCCTCACATTCTGGAATACATTAAGTATATTTGGTGCCTTAAGGGTGGTTTTGCTGACTGTGAAAGTCAAGCTAGACTTGGCCAAGCGACAGACAGCAAAACTTCTCAAAGATGAGGATCAGGTCACGGCAATGGTTTATGCCTGGAATTTTAGTCACTCAAAAGAGGGAAGCAGGAGGGTTGTGAGTTCAAGACCAGCCTAGGCTGCACAGTGAGACCCTGTCTCAAAATGAAAACTAAGGCATCTAGGACAGGGGTAAAGTTAGACCTCCTCCATCCACCGTGTATTATTAAGCACATTTACACCATTTCATTCTAACTTAGTCTCAGAGACATTATAAACATAAATAACAAAAAATTCTGGATTTTCCATAAAAACTTGAAAACTTGCCAAGAATGCTGGGCCCCATTCATCAGGGAGAAACATAAAAATGGGGACTTGGTGGAGTACAACCTCTGGAAACATCATGCGCCCCTTTTCCCTCTACCTGTACTCCCCCTGCCCTACCCATCAACCACACGAGGAAGAGGCTATAGGTGAGAGAGCCCTCCCCCGGTATGTGACTCACCCTTGCCTTCGATTCCTGGCCCAAAGGCTTTGATCCCACTAGTGTCTATGGCTGGCTCCACCTTGACCCAGGCAGGAAAGTGTGGTACAAGCTCACCACCATACTTCATGGTCAGTGTGTACATGCCAGCTGTCAGAGGCACATAGGTCACAGCGTAGGTGCCATCTTTATTGTTCTGGATGGACACTTCAGCTTTCGCCCCTGAGTCTGAGACGGCTTCAAGGCCCAGAGTCCCAGGCCCTGCTTCTGAACAATCAACGCAAAGGATTCCGGGTTCACCCACTTTTCCGTGTTCAAGTCCTGGTCCTGACGCTACAACCTTAGAGGGGTCAAACGGCATTTCAATGTCGGCTTTGAAGGGAGATCCAGGAATGTGGACTTCTTCAAAGAGAATGTTGACAAAGTATTCTCCGGGTTTTGTGGGAAGGTAGGAGACGGAGCAGGTCCCGTCACCGTTATCCGAGCATTCGATTTTGGCCTCACATGGACCTTCCACAGTTAGGCCCAAACCTCCAGTTCCAGCTCCTTTAGTGTCAATGGTGAACTCAGCGGGCTTGCCTACAAGACCTCCTTCAAGGCCAGGACCGTGGGCCTTCACCTATTTGAACAAAGAGTTAAAATTAAATCCACTCTGTGGCTGCTACTGCTGACCAGTCAGCCACAAGCACACAAAAGCATATGTCAGTATCTCATATCCACTCTCTCTTACACACCTGCACGCACACGAGTTTGCTTCATTGTGGCCTGATGAAGGTAACTCACAGCAGCTTAGACTCTTACATATCCATCAATAAATCTTGCATAATAAAACTGTGTTTTAGAAGAGATAATTTTATAGAATTGATACCACTCACTACTAGAAATAGTCCCAAATCATTTGAATTAAAAAGACCATGAAGAAGGATAATATATTTTTATGTCTGCTAAGCTAGTTTCTGTAGGGTGAACTCAATCTGTGTAAAACACACTGGGCTGAGGCCTCCACCTTCTTTCTCACCCATCCTTGCGAGCTGGCTCGTACCATTGTTATGCTAGCCAATAAAGGAAAGGTCTCTCACCGAATTGCAAACAGACAGCAAACATGAACAGAGGGTGGCTCAACTGTTGAGAGAACCTGGCACACTGAATTGCAGAATATCAGTCAGCCACTGAGAGCTCATATTCACCACAGAGACTTTCCGTGTATCTTTCCTAGGTAGGACCAGAGAACTCCAAACCATAATGGCAACAAGAAAGCAACCCCAAACCGACCTTGGTGGGATCTGGTGGTAGTGAGGCCTCCACAGTATAGGGGCTCCCGGGCACTGGGTGTCCATCATAGGTCACATCTACAGCAAACAGCCCCTCCTCCCGAGGGATGAATTTGGCTGTGCTGCATTCCCTGCCAGCCACTGGTGCTACCAAGCATGGCACCACCTTCCGAGAAGGGCTCAGGATGGTCACATCCAGCTTCCCCTGGCCTCCTGCCCCGTTGGTGTCAATGGCAAATTCCTGGTCCTTTCCAACCTCAACTCCTGTAGAAAGGGAGACAAGCTAAAGTGATGAGCTGACAGCAACAAGGAAAAGAGAGAGCAAGGTCAAGATGGCCCGGTGGACATAGGGTGTTTCCCTCAGTAAGTAACAGCTGACTCAAAAGTCCAGAAGCAGGACTAACACAATGGCATTTATACACTGCAATGTCTCATTAACACTGAATTGTTTACTAAACAATTTGTATGCCAGTCACAAATACTGTACATTGTCTCCTTCAACTGACATAAGAACTCTATGGGCTGTTAGTGAACAACAGTGGCCTTTACAGATGGGGAAACTGAGGCCCTGAGAGGTTAAGTAAATTGTCTGGGACAACGTATCTAACAGATCACAAAGCTGTCATTCAAGCATAAATTTTCTAATCCCACAATCAGATTTGAAAGATTATAGTTACAGTATAGTCCAACTCTGCCTGCTTCCTCATTTCCTTGAGGTGATAATCTTATATGTAAATACATCCTTAATTTAAGTCAATGTTTTATTTACTAACTCCTGCAGAAAGTTCAATCCTATTGCCACCCCAACCCACAAGAAGGGAGAAGTCACACAGCTGGCAAATTCTGAGAAGTAACTTTGATGTCTTTTAAATGGTTTCTGGGTCACACAGCAAGATCCTGCATATTTACAAGGTTAGGGTTAGAGAGATGACCCAGTGGTTAAGCACATACTGCTCTTGCAGAAACTGGACTTCAGTTCCCAGCATCCACATGAGCAATCCCATAGCTGCCTATAATGACAGCTCCAGGAGATGGACAGTCTTTTACGGTCTCTACAGGCAGCTGCTCTCAGGTGCATGCAACCCTCTCTCCCGACATGTAAGCAAAATCAAATTTAAAAGTAATAAAACTAAATCTTTAAACAGTCTGTAAGACAAGGCTGCAGGAAAGCCAGGTGTTATTTTAACAAAAACAGGGAAAGGGTTTTAGCCAAAACAAAAGCACAGGGAATCTAAGATGCTGCCACAACGCAGTCAAATCTCAACTCCTGGGGACATGGAGAAGGCTGCTGAAGCCATCACAACTGTCCACACCTCTGTGTCCCAACAGGACAGAGGCTTTCCCTAAGAGGCACCAAGTTCTTCCTGCTTTTGGAGTCAAATGTTCAAAATGTAACCTTAAAAGGTAGCACAAGCCATGGACGATAGGCAAAGCAGTACAACTTCAATGAAAATAAATACTGCCAGGTGATTTCTCTGGCATCTGTATGTGTAGATGCAGGAGGAGGGATGGAAGTAACATGCAAGACCTTATTTAAAACGCAAAGATGCTGTAAAACTCATCAGTCAGTTCTCAGAACTGTGGTTAACTGTAGAAAGAGGAATCAGCATCTCCAGCCTGCAACTCTGGGGTTACATGGAGCCACACTCTGCCTAGGACAGCCACCGATGCAGAGAATATCACTTGAAACAATAACCACCCCCAAGCCCTTCAACTGTGTGGTTCTCAAACATGAACTCTGTAGATGATACCATACAACATTCTGCAATGTCAAAAGGTCGGAGGTGTATGTATGTTAAGACCTTGCTGGTGAAAAAAAGTGGGTTGAAGACCATGTGAGCATAAGGAAGAATGCTTGCACTCATACTGTGCTAGTCTCTTATGTTAGGAGTTTTCCATAAAAAAACAAAACAAACAAAACATAAAGGGCAGGGGGTGCTTGCCCAGAATGCAGAAAGGCCTGGGCTCTAGTCTCAGAATCACAAAAACAAACAGGACTGGAGAGATGGCTCAGGGGGTCCTGAGTTCAATTCCCAGCTACCACATGGCAGCTCACAACCATCTGTAATAGGATCTGATGCCTTCTTCTGGTGTGTCTGAAGACAGCTACAGTGTACTCATATACATAAAATAAATAAATAAAATCTTTTAAAAAACAAACAAAACTAACCTTTAAATTCTAATATAAACTAACGATGTTACAATGTACTTATAACAATATAAAATGAGGTAAGATATACAACAAGCTAAAGGGCAAGGACAGAAAGAGAAGGCTGTGGTTTCTAAGAGCCAGGAGTTGATTTCTATTAGGGCCATTGACCTTAATGTGATGCAGATGCCCAAGATGGTTGGCACAGTATGACTCTCATCTGAAAGCCAACATTCTCTAGCCTCTCGCTTAATGAAAACTTCCTGTGGTAACATCGGCAGTCTCACAGAGCTGACAACATGCCAGTTTCTGCATTATTACCTCATTTAAAATTTTTATAATACTTCCATGAGTCTAAGTGACCCCCCAAACACCCCATCCCCACTGCACAAATGAGGAAGCCTGCTGAGTGTAAGTGGCAGGCATGTCAGAGCACAGCTCTCGCTCAGGCCCAAGACCATCCACTGCAACATCTCTCCAAGGCAGAATTAGTGTCTCTGAAAATTGCATCTTTTGAAGGGAATCTAATAATAGCAGTCACAGTTGCTGGTCGTCTGACCTCATTCGACACTTACTGTTTTCCAGTCCATTAATTTTTATCTTGCTCAGATCCAGTGGCGCAGCAACGCCCACAGTGAAAGGACTTTTAGGAATGGGATCGCCACCATAAGTCACTAGAACCTGCATGTTGCCCTGGAATGAGAGAGAAAAAGGAGCATGCCTCTGGGTAGAAATAAATATTCTTAATGCCCCCCAAGAACCTTCATTCCCCCCAGGGACATGGCGAACTCAAGTTCATTAACCTAATTCTAATTAGCTTTTCTCGGGTCTCATATCTTTCAGGGAGCCTTCAACCTTGCTGTGCAGCAGAGGAGAACCTCTACCTTTCAATTCTCCAGTCTCCCAGGATTATAGGTGTGTGTACTGTGACACCGAGTTAATGCAACACGGGGGAGCAAACCCATGACTTCACATATGCCAGGCAAGCGTTCTACCAACAGAGCTGTATCTCGTATGCCTCTTACTGGCTTCAGGAAACATCTTAAACATACTCTCTAAGCTTTTGAAATACATGGCAAGAACAATAGAAAAATCAGATAAACGTAGACAGGGACAACAGGCTGGGGACTAACACCAGGCTTGTACTATGAACTTTGTGTACTTCGACAAATCAAAAAAAAAAAAAAAATCACAAAATAGATCCAAGAAGTAGTTCTTACTGCTGCCTCCCCCATTTTTCAAGAAGACTTGGTTCAGAGGGGCAATGGAACATGCCCCCAACACACTGGATTCATACCCTTGGCACCCAAACCTTTATCTTTTCTGCTCTGCCACTGCACATCACCACATGCCACAGCCAACCCCAGCCATGGATGGGTACAGCCACTGGGCTATAACCAACAGAACCAGTTCTTCAATGCCTTGGCATTCAGTTTCGGGACACTGGGCAACACAAGGGAGGTGTTCACAGGAGCGCTCTTAGATCAGCACATAGACATAACTTCTAATTCCACTGAAGGAATAAAAGCAGTGCTGGAAGCCTGGCAGGGCCCTTGCTGGAAGCCCTGATGGCTGCACAACCCTGCAGCTGTTGTTCTTTGTCCACAGGTCCTGAGCCAGCTCACAACCGACTTCCTCTCTCTACATTCAGCTGCATAACCCCCCTCCACAGCAAGGCTCCACGAAAGCCTACTGCAATCTCAGCAGATCCGTGTTGTCCTCGCCTCGATGTCCAGGAATAACAAAGTGTGTGGGAGAGTGAGAGGAGTCCCCAGACAATCCAGCAGGCTCTCTGGCACACAGGCCCTGCTAAAAGCTGTCACCGATCGAGTGTTAAAAGGGTGTAGCTTTTGGCCTGATGTATATTTTCTCACATTCCTTTTGTAAATAAAGAAGGGAACGAGAGCCAAGGGGAGGAGGGATGGCTGCATCAACGGAGGAGGAGGAGCCGGTCCTTGAGGAGTTTTATATGATGCACAAAATCAACGGCCCACCTTAAGGGTCTAACATTTCATGCTGAACTGTGCATAGGTCAAATTCTACAGAGCTGGGAGCCAGCCAAGGAACAGGAAAGGTCTCCCCTAGTGCTAACTTCTGCCGCTGCACTATCCCCAACACCCCCAGCTCTCCTGAGCCTCCACTTCCCCACGAGCCGCTTAACTCCTTGGGTGCTAGGCTAACCCTGAGACCAACTTCAGGGCTAACCAGGCATCTTGGTAAGAAAGCCTTCCCCTCCCTGATAGATTTTTCTGGCCATTTCCCTGAAGTGCTAGAGCAAATGAAAAAAGTCCCTTTCCAGATAAGCCCGCCCAGCTCATAAAAGAAAGTATGCTTCGTTTCCACTCTCAGAAGCAACACAAAACTCAGCTAGGAAATGAACTCTGCCTTACACAACCTTAAGGAGTGGGAGTGGGTGTGTGCAGCCGTGGAGACTTACAGCTCCAAGCCCTAAGCCTTTCCTGTTTCTTCTGAGGCTAAGCTAAGAACAAACTTTTCTCCCACAGGACTGTCTAAGGCAGTGAGCAACTGTGTGTTCCACCAAGATGAAACTGCCTGCAAAACAGCTTTCTATTTCTCCCTTCATGCTTCTGAGACCCAGCCTTTATTCAAAAGAAGACAAACACACAGACCTGACAGCCTAGAAGATCAAGCAAGAGAGCCTTCTGCAGGCCTCTCCGCTTTGGAGACTTCTGAGAGACACCATCCCCACTGGGTTGGGTAACTCCTCTAGAATCCTGTGAGACACCACCACTTTGTTGAGGACATTTCAACACAGGGAATACTATCCTGTGAGGCTTGTGAGATCACAGGGTTCCCAGAGGTCATTGGTAGTACATGTGACCGCTTAAACCTAGTGACATAGCACAGCAGTTGGTCTGGGGTGAGAAACCTAGGCCACTTGAGACTAGGAGACTGCAGACAAGCAATGTCCTTGGGCAAAGCCCAGGCTCTCTGAGAAAGTCAACCTTTTTCTAATCTCTGGGAGAATCCTGAAGCCCACCTATCATGCCTACTTCTTGGAGGCAAAACCAGCTCTGAACACTGTATCATTATAGACATTTCTAACCATTCATATCATTTGTCCACTGTAGGTAAGTATGTGCAAACTGCCATTCAAGCACTAGCAGGGAACAGAAGTCAGCAGTCAATACTTGGGTTCCTCGGGGGCTTTAGCTCTTCAAAAACATGGTCTACATTCTGAGAAGGACATATAAAAATCTAGGGCTAGATGAACCCATGCCTCTCCACACACACACACACACACAAACAACAAATAGTTGCCTTTCTGGAAACGTCTAGTCTGGCAGTCCCAGAAATTCATCACAAGAAGGCATGTTCATGGGCATTCGTTTCCAGAACATGTGCCCTTCTCCGCACAGGGGACAGCCCTCTGATGGGCTCAGGACTATGAACCACACCCCACAGCATGGCTGCCGGATACGCTTTCCTTCACCTAATCTGGGGCTTTGGGCTCCTCCTGTGAATGAGACACAAGCTGTGCATCCCAACTCTTCTACCAGGTTACAATGCTCCTCAGCCAGCCAAACTTGTGAAGAGACGCATCCTACCACTCCCTCAATCAGCTGCCCGTCTACAGGGAGCACTCAGAGCCCCAAGCTCTGGTGCAGGACAAGCGCTACCCTACCTTGTGGTGGTTTGAATGAGAATAGCCTTCATAGGTTCATTTCTAAGGAAGGATTAGGAGGTGTGTGTAGCCTTGTTGGAGGAAGTTTGTCCTTGTGGGTTGCCTTAGAGGTTTCACAAGTCCACGCCAGGTTAGCCTCACCCTCTCTCTGCCTGCTGCCTCTGGTTCAGCGTGCAAGCTCTCAGCTTCTATTCTAGTGCCATGCCTGCTTCCCTGCCTGAGCCATGTTCTGAATCATGATGGTAATGGATTAACCCTCTGAAACTGTAAGCAAGCCCCCAATTAAATGACTTTGTCTATAAGTTGCCTTGGTGATGATGTCTCTTCACAGCAATAAAAAAATAACTATATAGGGCTTTGGCTCTATAAAAATAACTGTGGGTAGCCATAGTTCTGGAGGAGACACGTCACCTGATTTCTTTGCCACCGGGAAATGGAATGATGAGAATATAAGGCTTGCTCTTAATGGCCTCCGAGGCAGATCCATGCATGGTGTATAGAAGGCACCATGAATATCAAGACTCTACCAGAATTACTGGACATATCATAGCCCCAAGAGGCCTCTTAGCATGTCAACAGCCTTCGACTGCTGCTGTTTCTAGAGAACAGGATGAACTTGCCCTCAGGGTCATTCTAAAGTAAAGTGTCTCTTAATCTCGAACCACTCCAAATGCAACGAAGCTGGACTGGGCCTCTTGAAATGCATCCTGATTGGCAGCTTCACTTTTTTTAATGGGTTCAAGTCAAACTAAGATTCCATCCTGGTATCTGCAACTTACTAACTCATCCAAAAGACAAGAAAATGTGGTATGTGGATAGTAGACGTCAAAGCTAAGTCATAAAAGGTTTAGAAAAGCACCTACGGCTTTGTGATCTTTATGATGGCTTTCTGGTATGTTCTTCCAAGGAATGCAGAGAAACCTGCAGCAAAGAGCTTGTCAGGCACCCAGCCTAAGGTCCCACCAGCCTAAGGTCCCACCAGCCTAAGGTCCTACCAGCCTAAGGTCCCACCAGCTTAAGGTCCCACCAGCCTAAGGTCCCACCAGCTTAAGGTCCCACCAGCCTAAGGTCCCACCAGCTTAAGGTCCCACCAGCCTAAGGTCCCACCAGCCTAAGGTCCCACCAGCTTAAGGTCCCACCAGTGCTCAGAACCATCAGTGAGAAAGAACTGCCTGTTAATCACTGTATCTTCTGACCAGGCACAAGGACAGGCGATCTACAAATGTAAGGAACCTTTCAGTGGGACTTCATAAGCGGACAGGAAGAATGTCTAGAGGTAAGAGGCAGCACTTCCATGATGTGGTCCTCAGGTCTTCCCCTAGAGAATGCCTCCCACTGTCAGAGGTACTCCGTATTCCTATGACATTAACTCCAAGGATACAACACCTCTAAAGCAAGAAGGCTAGCTACACACACCCTGCACCCCCATCCTTACTGCACCCCTGCTCTTCCCCGCTTGACTCCCACCAGCCCCTTGCTGAGGGCCCAGGCCATGTGGACTGAGCAGTGTTTCTGCAGACAGCTACCTCTTTGTCCGACAGTTAGCTTGTTTACAAAGGAGGGTCCCTCCCTCCAGTTTGAAAGCATCTCAGAAGCTTAGACTGAGCATTTCTAACACGAGGCATGAATAAAGATCCAGACTCTCCTGCCAGGGTATCTGCCATGCTAACTCTGGAGGTGTGAACATGAAGAAAAACACAATTTTAAAGACTTGTTCAGGTTCAGAATTTCAGTTTTGCAAGATAAGAGCATGGGGAAGCTAGACAGAGGCAATGCCTACGCGGCGCCATCAAGTGTATAGCATACCATTTTGCTATGAGAAGGATGAATTTAAAAATTAAGGAAACAGATATAAACTTGTACAGAAAAGGTAGTTTTTAGACCTTTATTGCATAAAATAACAAATCTGCCTAGACAGCAAAATTCTTCAGAATTCCTGCATTTTGTTAAAGGGAGCCATTTGCAGCCTTAACCGCAGGCTCTGGGCCCTAGGGACTAAAAGCTGAATGGGCTCTTTGAGAAAAGATCCCACTAAAACACCTCATAAAAAAGGTAAACTATGTGCAACTGCCTGCAAAGGAAACTGCAGGTGGGAGCTTTCTATAATTAATAAAAGATTGGGAGTCAGAGGGATGGAGGAGGGAGACTGCATAAGAAAGTAGACCTGGTAGTTTTGTATATAAGAAGTTAGTATTTCTCTGATAAAAATCCCAAATTGAGGTGGGGGAGGGGGCTGCCTTGCTACTTCTCTGGGAATCCCACAGCACCCTCAGGCTCTCACCCAGAGAGGGGAGAGCACCCTGAGGTACCTCCACACACACAGCACTGCGTGGGAAGTGCCTGCGCAGAAAAGCAAGAGGCAGGAAGGACCCTACCTGCTGGGTTGGGGTGTATTTAACAGTATGTGAGTAGTCATAATTATCAATGATATCCAAGTCCTTCACTGCCTCCCCAGGAAGGGGGCTGCTGAACTGCACGTTGAGCGGAGCTTTTCCGGCTCCCTTGGTGTGAACAGTGAAGTGGGTTGGCTTCCCATTTTCCACGCCTGAAAGGACACATGAAACAGGGAGACAGGGTTGGTTAGAGAGGTTTCACTTTTAGAACCAGTCTGACAGGTTTGACAGCAGCAGCAGCCAAACACTGTTGCTGCCACATCAGATGAAGATAAGCCCCTCTAGGTCTAGACAGAACCCACGCTGCAAAGGTTATGGAAGCCTTACCCACCGCCATCTTACCCACCGCCATCTTACCTGCTTTACTCAACCCGGGGCCTTCTGCCTTCACCTTGCTGGCGTCATGGGAAGGGTCAACTTTGACTCTGAAAGGGCTGGCGGGGATTTCCTGAAGCAAAGACACATTTCAGAAGGATGGTACACTAGCAAGATTTTATGGAAAGGACCCAGATGTAGCTGTCTCTTGTGAGACTATGCCGGGGCCTAGCAAACATAGAAGTGGATGCTCACAGTCAGCTATTGGATGGATCACAGGGCTCCCAATGGAGGAGCTAGAGAAAGTACCCAAGGAGCTAAAGGGATCTGCAACCCTATAGGTGGAACAACATTATGAACTAACCAGTACCCCGGAGCTCTTGACTCTAGCTGCATATGTATCAAAAGATGGCCTAGTCGGCCATCACTGGAAAGAGAGGCCCATTGGACACGCAAACTTTATATGCCCCAGTACAGGGGAACGCCAGAGCCAAAAAGGGGGAGTGGGTGGGTAGGGGAGTGGGGGTGGGTGGGTATGGGGGACTTTTGGTATAGCATTGGAAATGTAAATGAGCTAAATACCTAATAAAAAATGGGAAAAAAAAAATCTTACTCACAGCCAGGCATAGACGTCATTCCCACAGCTTGGCTATTGAAACCACAGTGATTAGTGTTTCAGTGATTAAAAAAAAAAAAAGAAGGATGGTTCCTAGAGCACTGTCAGAGTGTAACCTTCTGCCCAAACCCGAAGGACAGAGTTTGCCCCAACACCCTCTTGAAAGCGCTGAGCAACTTCCATGACTGTAGGCAAAGCCTGCACACACTGGGGCAGATCTGGAACCCTGAGAGCACAAACACCCTCATGTCTTGACACCAGATGTTTGGGGACAAAGGATAAAAAAAAAGTACTACTCAGAATAAAGTAAAACCCAACAATATATAGGGTTAGGAGGTAGGAAATACCCTCTAGGAGTAGCGCTGGCCTGGGGAGTGAGAGCTTCAAGGAAGTATTCACGAGAGTGACTAATTGTTCACAAAGAATTACCAGGCTGTGAGAATGAAAGTAGATTAAATTAATTAGGTCGTGCCAACTTAAGATCATTAACTTGAGGCACAGACTGTTCTCCTGAGCTTCCTAATTTTCATATAGTTCATTTTGATCATTAGAATTTCAAAATGCCTTGTTTCAGAGTACTCCTCACAGGACTACATTAACACACAGCTGATGCTTCAAAAAGCTCTTGCTATAAAAGTTTAAGGGCAGAGACCAGAGTTATGCTAAGAGGTCCAAGTGAAGTACATCTAGAAGTTGCCTAACTTTTCAATCAAAAGCTTAGTGAATGCTAGGGTCCTGCTTTTAGCCACTCACAGAAAAGAGTGCAAATTAAGCTTAGCACCCCACCCCCAACTCCTTTTGGTTTTAAGAAAACAGAGAAACTGAACACAGTTCTCAAGGCTAAACAAACAACAACAAAGCAAAAAAGGAGAGATACACAAGGCTCATTCCATTCTGTCCCTCGCAGGCCCCAACGTACCTGAGATGCAAAGAGAACTTTGATGGTATACCGCCCAGGGGCAGGAGGTACGTATTTGACAGTGAATGTGTCATTGGCATTGTGAATAATGTCAAAATCGACATCTTCCTCATCGTCACTTAAAACTCGGGCATCGCACTTGATACCAACACTGACATCACCTGGAACACACAGACCAGCTTATTAGAACCAGTTTGCAAGCAACAACGTGTCTTGAACAGTCACTTCCAGCTTGGGCTAACATACTGCAAGAACAACCCAAGAAAGGGGAGGAAGCAAATTGGGGTTTTGGAAAAGGACACAGAGGATTAGCTAAGATCACCAAGGAGCCAGCACAGCTCATTAGCAAAGTTCTCTGCCCTCCAATGTTAGAACAATGTTCTTCCGAAAGGAGAGACAGTCAGGGGTGGGGGGAGGAACCTCAGCTCACCTTCCCCGGCCTCCGTGCAATCCACTGTAAAGTGAGTAGGCTCATTTGCCTTCAGACCACTCCTCTCCACGCCTGGGCCAAACACTTTGACCTTTTGGGGATGGCTACCTTGCCCAATGTTGACCTAGAAAAATCAGGAACACAGAAAATACATTCTATCAAAAATATTCCTTCCCTGAGTCCAGCCAAAGAGTAGAAATGGCCATTTTGTAAGTCTATAGAGTATTTTGTCCTTTAGGACAAGTTTCTTTTCAAGGCGTGTCCAGAATGGGTTCTTCCTATACGTCTGCCTTGACCATCTGTATACAAAGTGCAGACTCAACACATAGCCAGGGTTTCTCATATGATCAGCATGGGCCTCACAACTTACCCTGTAGGGGCTGTGTGGTATGTTCACACCTCCCCAGACCACAGCGATGGTGTGCTTGATGGCTTTAAGTGGGGTATATGAGCAAGCATAAGTGCCGTCCATCCGACTCTTCATCTGGATGTCAATGGGCTGGCCTTCCCCATCCTGCAAGAGAGCCAGAACCTGAAGCAAAGTGTTTCTCAGTGTCTCCACCAAAAGGGGGTCACTGAGGCTTCTAGAGATGGTCAGTATCCCACCAATTTATCTTAGGAAATCACACAGCAACTGTAACGTGCTAAATACTTCCTATACACAGACCACAGGCAACAACAAGTAAACCCAAAGTCCCCCAAATGCGAGGCCTCACTGGCTCACTCAGGATGATCTTGATGTCCTACCTTGGGCCTCCTAATTACTAGGGATCATGTACATGTTGCTGTGCCCAATTTCATTTATTCACTCGTAATTACTAAGAATAAATGCTGTCTTCTCCCCCACCTAGAGCCAGTGCCACTTAGCACTTCATTTTAATTCCAGAGTTGAAGTCCCTTGGCTAATTTTAACTAAATCAGATAAGATAAGCAATAATCTGAATTTTGATCACAAACCTATTAGTAATTATATAGACCCAGCCAAACTGAAAGACATTATAGAAAAATCTGAAACAAAACAGCCTTCTTTTAACAGAGCATGAATCACTAATACCATGAAAAAACGTTCTGCTATTCCTCCTCCATTAGTGTAGTCCTCATGTCACTGTGGGGTGCTATTACTGCGCCCCATGTACAGGGGAGAGCTCAGGGCTGTGGGGTGCTATTACTGCGCCCCATGTGCAGGGAGAGCTCAGGACCAGATGCATGAGCAACTCCACATTACACCTCTGACCTCACAAGTGCAAGTGGCCCCAGGCCTAGATACTTACCTGCGCCAGTATCTTTAAGGGAGCACTCCCGGCATCCTTAGGATCCACAATGAACTCTGCTGGGTTGTTGATAGTACAACCAGATTTCTCCAAACCCGGCCCATAGGCTTGGACCTAAGGCAAAAACAGAAAAATGAGGATTTTTTTTTTCTGGGTTAAAGAATGGGATGGAGAGTAGGTGTACAAAATGCCTGTTTTTTAGTTAAGGATGGAAATAGGAAGTAAAATTGTAAAATCGGCTGAAATTTTAACACCACAACTAGCTGTTCTTGAAGGAGAAAACACTCTAAAACAAAATCCAAACTAACCCAGCTACCTGCTGTACTCTGAGCTGATAGAAGTTTCTAGTTTCTGGGGCAGATCTTTAGTTGTGCCTTACTTCCCACTTTGAAGGACTGACGGTTGCAGCCACCAGAGGCCAAAGAATAAACCGTGAGATAAAAAGTGCCACACGCTAGTTCATTGATGGTAGTCTAAGGACAGCTATAAAAAGTGGGAAGATGAGCCTCTTCCACAGCACAGGCATGTCCTTTAGCCATCCCAGAAACTCTGGGAGAAGACACTCTCATTCCTGGTCCATCGAGGAAAACGCCAAGAGAGGTACACTACTTTTCCAACATCATGAAAATTCTAAGAGGTTCACATCTCCCCTCAGATCTAACCCACTGCTGTCTGCCATAGGGGAGACAGGGTAAAAGAATGAGTGCACTCACTAGATCTGGGTTGTAGTCTCCTGTGGCAGGGTGGATGAAAGCCATGTATGGGCTGTCCTTGATGTCTTCGTCGTCGCACATGATGTGAACGGCGTATTCTCCAGGCTCCTTGGGCCAGTATTTGACATCACACGAGCCATCGTTCTGATCATCATACTCGATCTTTGCTTGGGAAGGGCCTTCAATGGCAAATCCTGAGGGACAGAACAAAAGGGCCTTCCCGGTTACACATGGTGAGAATTATCTATCCTGGGCTACCACCATCTCCTCTGCCTGCTGGAAAGCGAGGAATGAGCAGAAAATTGAAATCAAGCGTGTCCCTCTTCCATAAAACCAAGGCCACTGGCTCTTGGTGGAAGCATTAGACTGGATGTTTCTGGTTTTCAGATGACATAGAGTGGGGAGGGGTACAGAAGGGCCAGAAAAACCCTTCTATTGAATATACAGCAACATATGCCAAAAGGCTTAACCCAGTGTTTGTTTATCTAAACCCATTTCTGAGCTTTTATCTGAATAAATTAAATGAGGTTATGCACCCAGCATTGTTCATATAACAAGATCTTGTATATAACTGGAAAGCCTAAGAATAGATTAAAACATAACAAAATCCCACAGAAGCCATGGGAAATAAAGGTGTTACCTCCACTCATCTGGGGCATAAAGATATAAAGATATGAGTGTGTACAGGAAAAAGGCCTAAGAGAAGATTAAAAGGTTAATTACTTCCTTAAACTACAAGTATATTCCAAAGTGATTCATCTTTCTACTGGTGGAAATTATATATAATTTCTAATTTTTCCCTCTTTTACTTGTTGCTATACCTAAATAGGTGTCAGTAAAATATAGCTCATTGGCCAACTCCAGGGCTCTAAAGTGTTTTACAGGAATGTAGGCATACCCACTCACTGACGTATTTAATGACTGTTTCAAAGCCACAATGGTAGAGTCACATAATTGTGACAGAGATCATGTCACACACAAGGTGAAAATACCAGGTATGTGGCCTTGTCCAGAAAAAGCCTGACTTCTAATCCATTATGATCACATGTTTTATCAGATATCCACTTAAAATATATTCAGTTATGTGCCAAATAATATATTTACTTTTTCGAGTTTGAGCAAGATGTACCAAGCCATCTATTTAAGGGTTAGTTACCAATATTTGTCTATGATATTGTATGTGCTGTTTAGCATACCACCACCCCACTCCCAGGAAATGGTGAATAAATAATCAAGTGTCACAGGCATTGGACAACTGAAAGCAAGAAGGAAAATAAGAACTAGAACTCTACAGCCTCCAGAGGAGGCTTTGGCTAGCCAGGCGGCCAGGAGGCCATGTGAGGCTCGAACACTAGGCACCTCGTTACTCAGCCTTGCAGAAGTGGCTGGGCAGCTGCCTCTACTTACCCAGAGTTCCAACCTCAGAACCAATGGATTCCACCACAAAATCTGCTGACCGACCAACAATGCCGCCGTGGAGTCCAGGGCCCCATGCACGGACTTTCTGCATGCCTGCTTCAGGGCCAACTTGAACTTCAAAGGGGCTAGCCGGAAGGAAGGAAAAGAAGAGGATCATAGAAGGGACTGCTATAACCATGAACTCTTAACATAACTCTTTCCACTTGCCTGATCTTTTGTACAGAGGCTGAAGCTCTAGGCAAGTTTTTTCCCCCCACACTGGTCACCCCCACAGCCATTGTTATGTCAACAATATAATGTAATATGGTTGCTTTGGGAGCTGGGAGTAACTGGGCTGTCCCTCAAGCAACACACTTGCTCTGGTTTGCTCATTAGTGAGTGACCTTTAGTAGGCAGGGCCCTCTAGAGTGGAAGCCTTAAAGATAAGAATGTCCACATTTTTCGTCCTCCTACCTATGCTATAACAAGAGAAGTAGTTTGAATGGGCTTTATGTCATTCATATGTGATCAAACATGCTTTAACTTTGGCAAGGGAAGTTTCTAATAAGTGTGCTTAGACACTGAAAACCCTACTTAAGAGGTCCCCTTACCCTTGGTTTTATTTTCTTACATTTCAAATGCAGTCTGCAGACACTGAAAACCCTACTTAAGAGGTCCCCTTACCCTTGGTTTTATTTTCTTACGTTTCAAATGCAGTCTGCAATGTATCATTTTGAGATTAATAGTGGCCCAGTGCTTGGCCATGATGCCTACAATATTCTTTTCACTTTATCTCACTGTATACGCATTATGTCAGCGAACACCACAAGAAGGGGAAGTCCCACACAATGTGGTATAGTTCGTTAAGACCACAGTCACGTAACTTCCATTCTGCTGCCTCGCTGCTATTGCTATCAGTCTCTTATTGTGTCTATTTTATAAATTAAACTTTCTCATGGGTATGCAAGTCTAGAGGGGGAAAACGCCACATGACGTTGCCTGGGGTTGGTTTCAGGCATATATTTATCGTTTTAGAAGGTAACTTTATGGACAAGGGAGGACTACTATAAAGCTCAATTACTTCTCAAGACAAACAGAATGTATTCAAAGTTTAAACTGCCCTCAGGAGAGTGGCAGAGCACAGGGGTCCAAAAAGGAAACTGCAATAGCCCCAGGTGTGGCCGGGGGTCCCTTGTCCCTGAAGGCATTCACATAGATGGGTTTTTATGTAAAAGCCATAGCCGACTGTGCCCACGGCATCTGTGAACAGAGGCACTCATTGAAAAGGAGAGCCTTAGCTTATATAAGGCTGTATAGACACACAGCCCGTTTGCTCTCTATTACAGCTCTTTCTGGTTTCCCTGCCTCCCACCAGGCACAAACCACCAGCATTTGATTTAAAGCAGGGCAGCTGAAACCACAGTGACTTTCTGCTGCTTTTGAGCATAAGCCAAGTGTCTGTGCTGTTCTGAAAAGGCGGGGATGGGGGGGAAGCTTCTAACAAAGCAGATCTCTCTTCCCTCTGGCAGCCTGGGAGGCAGAGCGCTCCCTCCTGCGAGCCTGTCACAGGCTGAACACACCTCTGGACAAGGCCCATCTCCAACCCGGACTCACCTCTTGGGAATGTGGTGCCCCCCCCAGGTAACTGCAACGCTGTATTTCCCTGGTGTGCTGGGGTAGTACTCAAATGAGTAGACCCCATCCAGAAAGCCCTTTTGTTTGACCAGCTCCTCCAGGCCCTCTGTGGAAAGCAAGCAAGCACACAGCTTTTGCAGTATAATCCTTGGCTTACAAGGAGACTCCCCACAAGACACAGGCAATGTACAAAAACTAGACTCTGAATGTGAAATCTCCCTCAAAAGCTGGGAGCGGTTTCCAAAACTAAAACCAGAGCCATCCCAGCCTCCAGGACAGAGAAATGGAAGACTTCCCAGCTAACTGGCTTCCAAAAGCTCTCAGCTGGTGGAGGCTGAGCTCTTAGACCAGATGGGTCGTTTGCTGTGTCTCAGTGTTTTCCGACAGTCCCAGCTGCCTTTGCCCCCCACCCCCACTGCCCCACAGACACTGGAAGAAAGCTCATCTTTGTGATTACTTGTCAAGGACTAAGCACCTATGAATCGTTTCCTGCTAAAGCAGGACAGCGAAAGAAGAAAGTTCTTTCTTATAAGCTATTTAGGAGAAGCCAGATTTTAGGTTCTATCCACAATTTTGGATCTAGCCATCAGGCAGAAACCTGTTTTATGTTATGAGTTAAGAAGGACTCTGAGGTCAGAAAACAACACCTCTTTGGCTCCTGTTGCAACAAACTGAGCAGGGGTAGTGGACTGTGGGTGGGTGAATGGATAGATGGACAGCTGCAGAGCTACTTGCACTTGGCTCTAGGTCTGGGCAGTAGAACCTTGGCTGCCCTTGGGGCAAATCCTTCCCCAAGGCTCTGAGCTTTGAGCTCACACAGCTTTGAACTCCTGGACGCAGACTAACACTAATACGGAGGACGAGAGAAACATGGCGTAGGAAACACAAGCCTGTACAGACTTAGAACTAACGCCAAGTGCGACTACAGAGCTGCCTCTCTGTTCCTGGGAAGACGGGAGACAGGAGATGCTGACCTCATGCCTGCTGTCTCCGTCCCAAAGGAGGAAGGAGGAACAAGGTACTGCAGAGACTTAACTCTGCCAACCACCTACAAAGAAAACCATTCTAGGACATTTTATTCTCCTATAAGCAGCGATCATACTAATACAGTAATTGATATAATTTCATAGTCTATAAAATGTAAAGGGTACTGGAGAAATCATTGGCTTTTAATACTGTGCTTGGATCCCAGGTCAGAAAACCCCAATCCATGTGAGTCTGTAAGAGTCTTCCACTTTATACCTAGGTCTCTTCAATTAATGGGGTGGGGGATGTGGTGGGGGGAGGGATATGTTGTCCTCAAAGCAGTATTTTTCCAACTTCCTTACAGCTTTGTTTCCTATCCCAGAGGTCTGAATATATTAATATATAAGGCTGTCAAACCACTCACTGGTCTTGCCAATCTATATCCAGGGCACATGTTACAACTCTACAACTTGATCTCTAAAGAGCATAGATAGGACTCAAATCTCTGTCACAGCTCTCTAGGAGATACCAATCAGGACTGACCAATAAATATATCATGGCTGAAGAACTAACTAAGGTTTATTTGAGATAAATACTTACTAGGGCCCTTCACAGTTACACCAAGCTCTCCGCTTCCAGCAGCCTTGGTGTCCACCTTAAAGTCTGCAGTCTCCCGGATCCGGACACCTTTGGGCTGCAGACCTCGGCCGCTGGCTCTGCAGGCATTTGGGTTGCAGGCTACAAACAGAGTTTTGACATCAGTTCAACCTTTTAATATTTTGCAAAAGACAAGAAAATTAGGGTATCTTGGGCCTCCCCCATACCCGCCAAGAAAATGGTTGCTTTACACAAAGAGCATCCAACAGCTAATGCCAGGGGCCCTGCTGAGGAAGCACAGCAGCCAGGAAGGAACACCATGACTGTCCAGCCTCACCACACAAGCGCTGGGCACCATCAATGGGAGAGCCGTGACTCCACACTGTGGGGCTCCTGTACTGGCTTTTAGCCTTTTGTGAGCAGGGGGGGATTAAGACTGACTGCTGAACACTAGCCTGACCTCACGGCCACACTCCAGGGTCCAGTGACTGGGAATCCTATGCGTTTTCAAGTCTACTTGGAAAATGCAGTGCTTGAAATATCCGTCTGAGCTCCAAAGCACGGGCCAGACATTTCTGAAGATCTGGGCATAGCTGTTGTCTTGCATGTGAATAGCTGGACAAGATAACAAAAAGCTCTCAGCCAAAGGTGGCTGTGACAAAGCTCCTGGCATCTACAAAGCAAGCCTCAGCAGAAAATGCCATGGCTAACATGACTTCTGATCTCCTTTAAAAACCACAAGGACAAAAATTATGGTAATGGCTAATATTCTTCACTTGACAGAGTCTAGAAACTACTCTTCCAAGTGGGGTCAGGAGGAGGCTTAGAAAGACATAGATTCTTCCTAGAGATCCTTTGCCCAACATGAACAGCTTTCTCCTTAAGTAGAAATGGGAAGTTGATGGGTTCAATGTCCTGTTGTCTATGCATTGGCTTTTCCTCTCTAAACAGCACATACAACAGCCTTTATTCACGGGCTCCAGAAGCAGATGGAAGGTACTTGCTCATTAGATACAACCTCCCTATGTTGGTTATGTGGCAAGCTATTACTCCCCAGACGGGAACAGAGACATCCTTGCAGTTAGAGATCATGTTGGATTGTTCATGGAAGAACATGGTGTACGGTGGCACTTAATGGCCAGTAACATCGGTTTTCCTCTGTTAAAGACACCTAATATGTGTGTATTGAAGGTCTAAGGATGGAAACCATGGTCCTGTACATGTCTGGTGAGCACTCTAACACACACTGACACACACACATACATACACACACAAACCCCTATGGAAATACAGAGCACAGTCAACAGGCTAAACATGGGAAAAAAGACTGTAACTGCTCAGTCCCTAGAGCACTCAGCCAACTCAAACACTCGGCCAACTCGACTGAAGAGTTTGTGGGATGTGCCAGATCCACTGCCATCCCTCAGCACCTTGCTCAGGCTGGGATCTGGCTATACATGCCGTGATCACTATCGCCTGCACAGGAACTTCCTTTAGTCACTCGGAAGCAGCACAAAGAACTGGCAAAATACACCCGACCCAACCAGCCCTTACCAAAGCAAGAGCCTCTGGCCCAGAGCTTGCAAATAGGAAGCCAGCAGCTTCAGGGTCCAGGCTGGCCCAGAGACAGGATTCAGAAGGAGGAGCCAGGTCTGCAGGTGCAGAGGTGGAGGACAGAAGAGGGAGAGGCAAGTCCGGTTAGAAAAGGCAGCACAGTTGGAAAACAGCAGTAACAACAGAAAAGAGCAACAAGGACTGGGAGAGGGAGGGGAAGGGGGAGGGGGGAGGGGGAGAGGGAGGGGGAGGGGGAGGGTGCCTTTAATATAAGGGGAAACCCACGCTCCTGGTTGCTGAGGGGTTCGGCAGAGTAGATACGGGCATGCCAACGGACACTACGGTTCTTCTGAGACCGACAATGCCAAAGCCTCAGTGAGTCCACCTGCCAACTGGGGGCCAATGCAGCTGGGCTGAGTGCCAGACAGCCAGTAAAGTGCCTGGACTGTAGGGACCTGCTGCCGCCAAGCCTGTTCCTAGACACCAAAACCAGCACACTTCAGTCTCTGCGCACGGATTCCATAGCCCTTCTAGAAAAGGGCTTGAACAAAAAGATCTTGCTATAATAAGGTTTTAAAGGTGGTGGTCGTGGTGTGTGTTTTAGTGTGTGTGGTTTATGTGAGTGTCTGCCAGATGTGTGCAGGTGCCCAAGGAAGCCAGAGAGAGCATCAGAAGCCCTGAAGCTGGAGTTACAGGGGGAACAGTTAGTGCGAGGCTGCTGGAAACTGAATACAGGTCCTCTGGATACCCAGGAGGAGTGGCCACCACCGAGCCGTAGCTCCAGCCCACTTCAGATACGCGTTTAAAAATATTTGCATGGACTTTATTGACTGGCTTCCCTAATCTGAAAACTTAAAATCTGAAATATAAAACTATTTAGAATCACATTAGTGCACAGTTTTATCTTGTTTTGTTTTGTTTTCTGGGTTTTGAAGTAATCTAGTTTGCAGATTAGCGATACTCCATCTGTGATACAGACTGGACTTAAAATGTTCCCTAAGGGTACAAGTGTTGAAAATGTGGGATTTGGCAGAAAGAAGTCAGATCACTGGAAGCTTGCCCTGGAAAGGACTGGCGAGATCCTAGCCTCTCTCCACCTCTTCTTGGCTTCATGGCTTCCTTGTGGTAAGCAGCTCCTTTGCCACATGTCATGTATGTGCTCATTGTAGCTACACAGCATCACCACAGGCCCAAGTGATCATGGCCGTGAGCCATACATATAATTTCATCATCTATTAATTAATGTGATCATTTCCGATGTTTTGACACAGGGAGGAAAGCAGAGGAACACAACTTGTGTTAGCACTAATATCCGGAGGATGAAGGGAGCCCAGGTCTGTCAGTCTCCATGACAGGTAGAGTTGGTCAGTACTTACCTTCCCCAATTTGTACACCAAAGGGACTCTTGGGAATGGCATCCCCAGCAAAGGAGACCTTGACCACATGGGGGCCAGGCTGCACTGGTTTGTAGACACATCTATACACCTGGTTTCCTCTGTCTTCCACCAGCAGCTCCACGCTGTTCTTGCCCTGGGGATCCTCCACCTCAATGCCGATGTCCCCCACGCCAGCTCCTGTGAAAAGAACGGCCACTCCATGAGCACCCCTTCCCCTCTGAAAGCTCTGCCAACCAGTGCACAGTGCAAACAGAAAGGGCCACTCAGGCCAGGCTGAACCAGCTGAATGTCTGTACCAACTGTCATTCTTTTTCTTAAAAGAAAAAAAAAAAAAACTGAAAAGAAAGCTGCCATGTGATGACTCATGCTTTTAATCTCAGCACTCAGGAGGTAGAGGCAGATGGATTTCTGAATTTGAGGCCAGCCTGATCTACAGAGCAAGTTCTAGGGCAGCCAGAGCAACACAGAGAGAGCCTGTCTCATTAAAAAAAAAAAGAAAAAAGAAAGCTAAGAAATTGATATTATTCATCTTATTTGTGCAGTCCACTTCTTCCACTTTTCCATAAAACTTAGTCTAGCACATGGCTGGTAACATTTAGTATAGACTGAAATTTGTACAAAAATTGATTACTTCTCAATCAGGGACAAGAGTGAAGATATGTAAAAATACAACTAGCTCATGAGAAAAAGTTGTTTCATCAATTAAAAAGACAAAAGGTTTGGGTGCCCAAACCCTCCTGAGGATTCTGTGTTAGACCCTGCAAGACCAGCAAAGGTCAAAACCCTGGGAGAGAGATACATTACCAGCTGTGTAGATGTCAAAATAGGTAGGCTTGTTGGCAATGTTCCCTGTAGTTTCCAGCCCTGGGCCTTTTGCAGTGACTTTGCTGGCATCTCCTTGGGCTTTGTCAACATTCACTTCAAATGGGCTCTTAGAAATGTGCTGTCCTGCAAAGAGGACGATGACCTACAAGTGACAAGAGAGAGGTAACAGCTTCTCCCTGGTTGGCAAGAACACTATCCAACCCCACACACAACCTTCTCTCACCTTCCTCGGGATTGTATACCCAATGGTGGATGGCAACACAAGCCCTAAAATCAGGGAAAGTGGCCAGAATTGAATCACTACCTGGACCCATCAGGCATATGGCAATGCCCATGAAATCCCGGTCTTAAACCAAAAGTACGTACATCAGATGCACTTGGGTATGGGCATCCCCTCCCTCCCAGGTGTGCTTGGTTCTAACCCAGATCTCTGAGCTATCCAGTCTCCGGTTCCAGGCCATCCAGGTAGTGTCAGACATGGGATCCCTCTTGTAGCATGGGCCTCAAGTGAGACCAGTCATTGGCTGGCCACTCCCCTCCCTACCCTGCCCCCAAATTTTGCACCACTATTACCCCAGCACATCTTGTAGGGTACTTGGCCCTTCTAACAGAAAATAAAACGACCACTTATACTTAGATCTCTAGGCAAGGGGTTTCTTTAGTAATGCAGATAAGGTCGCTGCACTCTCAGAATAAAGTTCATCATTCCAAGAACATAGTTAGAGTTTTCACGGACCAAGATCATTTCCAGATAAATGCATTTGAAACAAAATATAATGACTTCTGTCTAAAACTTTAGCAAAACTTTCTCATCTTGGGATATTTTAAGAGGACTAGGTTTCCAGTGAATCTACTAATAATTAATGAATTAATTAGATTTAAATGTTCTTTTTTAAGATTTCATTCTCGTAGATTCATGGAGTTCTGGAGTAAGAAGAATCCTGGTGAATTCACAAAAGCTCAAGGCAGAAATTCAGAACCTGTCTTAAAGCCTGAGCATGCCATAGGAGGATTGGTTTCTGTGTGGCAAAGGCTCTCTTCCCGTAGAAGACACAGTCCTTGGTTAGCCCTTGCTGTAGCCTATGCTCTCAGCTCTTGCCTGATGGAACCATGCTGGAATGGTCTCAGATACGATGCTGAGGTGAAGGGCCTGGAGGCTCTCCCTGCCACTCCTCAGAAGCTGAGTATATTCCTTGCTGCTGCTAGTGAGCTGAACTTGTGTGTCCTCTGGGCTCAAGACCAGTACACAATCTGGCCTATCACAAAGAGGAATGAGTAAGAAAGCATTCAGGACAGAGGCTGCAGTTTATTCACTACATTATCTATACTCCAGACAGACAGCTTCAATCTGTAGGAACTCATGTGCAATTAGGGGGAGGAAATCAGGACATCACGAATGACTCCCCTGGGGAATATAGACAACCGAGATGTGCTACCTAATGCCAAGTCTGATTTATTAGGGATTCTACTTTTTTTTTTTTTTGATAAATGAGATTGCATAATCCTAACCTAAGTAACTTATGACTTTTGCCTAGTATGTAGAGATCCTACATTCTACATCCAGCACTGTACAAACACTGCCAAAAACCAAGCCGCGGCCATGGCGCCTTATCTTACTTTATGCAGGCCGGTGACTTTGGGCAGATACTCCACAGAGTATGTCTTGTTCTTGTCACTGTCTGGGGTCACACGTGCCTAGAAGAGAGGATGATTATCAATTAGAGAAGGTGAAAGGTATGCATCAGTATGAAGCCGACTCACTGGATCGTTTATTGGTCTGCTGACTGTTACAAGTGTAGAAGATGCCAGTCTTGGTTTTACGAACAAAAATACAACAAGAAGTTGGGCAGAGACCCTGCCCCAGAGGAAGCTAGACAATATGGCAGAGTATTTATGAGTTCAGATCATGCTATGATCAGATCAGAGACCCAAAGATGGTCAGGAGAGGAAAATCAGGACACCTCAATTGACAAGTCCCATGTCTCACCCCACCTATCATTTGCGTCATCAAACACTGTGTCTGTGTTAATCAGTGAATACTGCTCTCAAGGCACAGCGCTCAGGCAGCTGCTTCAGCCGCCACAAGCCTCGGGATTCTTTGGTAGCTTTTTGGCTGAGTGTTGTGAGGACCTGAATATGCAGTCTCTGGTCTCGTGACTGGCCTAATGACTCCGGAGGGAGGTGGCATCCTCCAGCGTACCTCTTCCTTGTTTCCTTCTGGGTCCTCAACAAACACCATCACATCTCCTTGTCCAGCGCTGATGGTATCTACCGTGAATTTGGCTGGCTGCTTCACCATGTTTCCAGTAGGTTCGATTCCTGTCATGAGTTTACACAGTAAATTTTAAACTGGGCCACGTCTACAACCCACTATATGTTTTTCTTTTTCTTATTTAGGAGATGGGAACAAACTGCCATGAAGGAATAACCAGATAGGTTCAAACTCTTATTTTCTTCATGTTACCTAGCCGATATCCAATTTAAAAATATTCGAGAGTTTCAGAGAGTGGTCCACAAAACAGTGAAAATGCACACTGGTAGTAGCTAGCAGAAGGACCTGCCTTTGCGAGGTCGTGCAGGAGAAGGAAGTTGCACATTTCTTTAAATAACACTGTACATATACTTTAAAAAAGTATCCCCCTATTATTTGCAATTAGACGTTTAATTTTAAGAAGGTTAAATAATAGGTAGACTCAAAGACAAATACCCCATATTTTTCTCACATGTGAAATCTAGACTTATATATAAATTATATGAAAAGTAGGAACAAGACCTTGTGGGAAAAGGAGTCTTCAGAAGGAAACCAAAGAGTAACGGGGTAAAGCAAGTCAGATCTGTGTGTTTTCTCTAACATGGAGAACCTAGATACTAGAAAGTTAGGTGAGGAGCTAGAGAGATGGCTCAGCTGTGAAGAGTACTTGTCACCGTTGCAAAGGACCTGGGTTCCAGTCCCAGCACCTACATGCTGGTTAACAGCCATTTATAACTCCAGTTCCAAGGGATTGGAAGACCTCTTCTGACCTTCCTCAAACAGCACCAGGATTTGGGGGTTGGGGGAAGGAGAAAGGGGAAGTGCAATGACGGGGGTGGGGTGGGGGGTGGGGGGGTGGTAGCAATGGTGCAAAGTGATGATACTTATCATGACCAGAGTACTAAAAATTATATGATCAAGACACAGAGCATTTCATAACCACAAGGATCCCTCGTGTTGCCCTTTTAGGATTCCCACCCACTTCCCTTCCGCCCCACCCTCTTCTTATCCTGACAACCACTAATCTGTTCTCCATCTCTGTAATTTTACCATTTCAAGAATGTTACATAAGTGGAGTCATATATTAGGCAACCTTATGGTATCGGTCCTTCTAACTGAGAATCCCATCCATTCACGTGGGCCGCTGATGCTTTTTCACTGATGAGTAATGTTCTATGCTATGCAACTGTTTACCCTCTCCCACCAAGGGACGTCTGGGTTACATCCAGCTGTCTATCATTTCCAAAGCTGCTATGAACATTCAGACATAGATTTTGTGAGAACTTAAATCAAGTGTAAAGTTCTATGTCTATATCTTCCTCCTAACATGGTTCCTCACACAGAGCCCCTAAAACGCCCTGTAATGTCCAATGTGGGTCCTGATGTGGCAAGGACCGGATCGTGGTATATGGCACCTAAGCTTCCTGTAATTGCCTGGGTTGATAAGCTTTTGGTGGGAATCTCAATCTGGAGCTGTCACCAGCAGAAAGCCAGGCTTGAGAATCTAGAAGTTTCTGTGTTCTTCCAGAAACATGGCCCATGCCAACTCTCAGGATCCCTTAAACCCCAAGGATAGAGAGCACTTTTCATCCTAGAATATTGTCAGGACACCTGGGTATTTCCTGAGCTCCGAGTTACTGCCTAGCCTAAGCACGTCACAGGAAACTCAGATTTGGAGCCCAGTAAGAGAGAAATTGTAAATAAGTCCACTACTTGAACCAGTGTCTAGTGCTGACCTTCAGTTCCTCTGCAAATGCCAGGCAGCAGCTATGAGATGAACTGATTTGTTGGGCAGAAGCTAAGTATGGGGAGAAGGAGACCGAGAGTTCAGCTGTGGCTGAGATAGGCCAGGGCCGATGCGAGCAACTGCTGTCGTGAATGAGATTTACACGTCTACTGGTAGGTGTCTACTGAGAACATGGGCTCTTTTCTCACTATGGCAGCACACACATATAAGATTAGAATGACACAGGATGTCTGGACCACTTCACATCAGTAATGTGGGGGTCCAGGCAAGGTTTTTCAAAATACAGATATATACATACATATATAGGTATATATTTAAGACTTGAAAGTTTTGGGGGAGTTGTTTGATTTGGTTTGGTTTTGTTTTTAATTTTTGATGAAGTTGTAATTTTTTGCTCTTCTTGAGCTTTTGGTGTCAAATCCCAGAACTCTTTTTTCCCCTAACCCTAGATTTCAGATTCTCATTGTTTTCCCTCTGAGGTGGGTTTGATGCATGTCGCATATTCATATTCAGATTCTCATTGTTTTCCCTCTGAGGTGGGTTTGATGCATGTTGCATATTTAAATGGTTCAGTTTGAGCTGATTTTTGAGTTAGGTATGATTCTATTTTTAAAAGTTATTTATTTTGTGTGTATGGACGTTTATTCCTCTATTTCTGTGTACCACGTGTGTGTCTGGTACCCATGGAGAACAGAAGACGACACTGGATCCCGTGGGACACTTCAGTCATGACGTGGGCACCGGGACTTGAACCCTGATCCTCTGGTAGCACAACCAATGTTCTCAGCCAGTGGCCATCTCTAGCCGCTTGGGTGTAATGTTTTGTTTGTTGTTTACAACGGGGTTTCTCTATGTAGCCCTGGCTGCCCTGGAACTCAGGGTTCCACCTGGGCTAGAATCTTCCAGCAATGTCAGAGCAGCTTGGAAGCTGTGCTTCCGACACCGTACTGATTCCTGTCACACATCTTTCAAAACCCAAGTGCCTCAGCTCCCTTGCCTTTCTTCTTTTGACATATACTTGGAATTTTGTTGACACCTACAAAAAAAATTCTGTTTTCTTTTCTTTTTATTTTGATTTTTGGTGCTAGGAACTGACCTCGTGTGTACTAGGCAGGTATACTGAGGCTGAGTTCATTGCCAAAACTTCAATTGCAATGCACTGTGACAGTTCAAGGAGAACCCATGACTTTGTTCCAGTCTCTCTTCTTACTCAGGCCTTTTATTTAGTTCTTAGATTATAAATCATGTGTGTGTTTTATTACACTCACACCAATTTTCTTTTCTATGTGACAGTAAATGGTGTGCCATTTTAAATTTCAGGATCCACATGTGTATTATACCATGTATAACTAGAATAGATTCTGGCGGGTCACTTTTGTGCCTAAGAAAGCTTTATTCTCCTTTGGGACTGACCTTTTTATTTTATTTATTTTTTTAATTTATTTTGAGAGGGTCTCACCATGTAGTCTGGCTGGTCCTGAAACCTCAGAAACCTCCTTTGCCTGTAATTAAAGGTATATGTCACCACACCTGGCTTTTCTCATTTTTAATTGTTGGAAAGTCAGTTTGGACCACCACATCGTGGCCAGTTTTGTTTCTGACTTTTCTGCTGTCCCCCCACGTCCTACCTAACATCACCATTCAAGCCCCCTTAGTATGTTGCAACAGCAGGCACCACCCTGATCCAGATCTTATCAGTGAAAGGCTGGGTGTTCTGAGAAGTCAGGCAGAGCTTCTGTGGCAGTTACTCTACACTGGAACTTTCTCCTTCCCCTTTTTGGAGTCTTATCATAGATGATGGTTGAATTTTGTCACTTGCTTTTTAATCATCATTATGATCAACCATGTTTCTTTATTTTCATTCACTAACCTGTTTCTATAATCTAGTTGGTTTCTATAATCTATTGACAAGTTTTTTAATAGTGGACCAGCCTTACACTGCTAAAAGAAACCTCATTTAGACACAAAGTGTGACTGATTCATTTTGTGGGTGTGTATATGATGCATATATGTGTGTGTGTGTGTGTGTGTGTGTGTGTGTGTGTGTGTGTGTGTGTGTGTGTGTGTGTTTCATGATGTGTTTTTATATCTATAGTCCACTGGTCTCTGTGTTTTGTTATTGGCTCTGGTGTTTCATAAAGTGAGGTTGCTACCTCAGCTGGTCGGCTTTTGTCAACTTGACACAAGCTAGAGTCACTGGGAAGAGAGAACCTCAATTGAGGAATTGCCTCCCTCAGCCTGGGCTCTGGGCAGGTCTGTGGATTATGTTGATTAATGACTGACGTGGGAGGACCCAGCCTACTGTGGGTGTAGGTACAACCTAGTGTAACCTACCCACTCCTGGGCAGGTAACACTGTAGAAGAAAGCAGACTGGACAAGAGCAAGCCAGTAACCATCAGCCCTCTATGGCCTCGCTTCTTCGGGGGTGGGGCAGGGCTGGGTGGATGAGTGGTGGTGGTGGTGTCAGGGTGGGGATGGGGGAGGGGGAGGGGTTAGAGGGGGGTGCTCTAGCTTGAGCTCCTGCTCAGGCTTCCCTCAGAATGGACTGTAAACCCTCCCTCCCTCCTTCCCACAAGCTGCTTCAGTGCATTTCACTACAGCAGCAGAAAGCAAAATAGAACAGCAAGTGCTCTCATCCCTTATTTAAGACAATAAAAATCTGTTTTGTTTCTTCTCTAAGTGTTTGGGAGAATTCCCCAGTGACCTCACTCACCCCTGGAGGTTTACAGGAGTCCTTACAATTTTACAAATTAAATTTCCTGAATGTTTACAGGCTCACCCAGGTTATCTTTTAAAATATGGCCACAGTAGTAGTTATTTTTGCCATCACAGATACCTGGCAACAAGAAAGCATTAACTGGTTTATAGTTCGAGAATCTGCGGTCAGTGGCAGGAGCTGGCTGGTCCGTGGGCCACATGACATCACGGTTGTAAGAAGAAGAGAGGATACTGATGCTCAGCTCGCTTCCTTTTTATTCAGTTCATCCAAGCTCTCCGGCCATAGAAGAGCCTGGGATAGGTTTTTACACCTCAGTTAACCCAACCTAGAAAGTCTTACAGACTGGGTCAACTCAGTGATTCCAGTCCTCGTCTAGTTGAAAATATTAACGATAACAGAAACTTAAAATGGCTGGCAGGTAATTCGTACATTTCTATCAACCCACTCTTGGCATCAACCATCATTTTCATTAAATTTGAGATATTGGCTCATGGTGTGACAGTGATTTTTAAAGTTGAAACTTGGGCAGTTTGGGTTTTATGTTATGGGACTCTGGACCTTAGGTCAACTTTCTGTCCGCAGGAGAGGAAGTCCAGGATACCCATCCCACTTCCATTGGTACCTGAGGTTTGAATTAGAGTGGCTCCCATTTCTAACAGTTATGGTGGGCGTATTAGCTCCCCCTCTAGCATCCAGAAGAGGAGCAGCTCATTACTCCTTACCCAGTCTCTGCTGACATCATCACTACCTTAACACTAGACTAGTCAAAGTCTTGGCTCGCCACTTATTTTGCTGATGGATATATGGGAAGGGCATAGTTCTTTCCTACGATATTTGGCTGAACACAGAGCACACACTGTCTTGAAAGAGTGTTCTGCCTTGGGGCGGCAGGGATATGGCTCAAGGTTGTCTTCGCTTTCATAAGGATATCTCAGTATGACCCACCCCTACCGCCACACACATATCCCATTTAAAATGAAGGTCTCACACTTGAAGGAAAGAAAGGGTAAAGCAATTAGAAAATGGACTTTTATATTTTATGTCCTATTCTTTTGCTTATATAATGATCAGGTTACTAACAGGATTTAAATACACATCTACACCATTTGCAAGCACCTACTCCATCTGACTCTAGTACCTGCACCTTGTCAATGGCTCAGTTAAGTCAGTGTAATATTCTCTAGCTAACCAGGGTTGGTTAGGAAGCTGAGCCACATCCCCATACTCTATAAAACTCCTGTAGAGCTATACGCACCGTGTGGAACCAGTCCCTCTAATTACTGAGACTTGGGGTTCTGTAAGTCTCTGTTGTTAAGTGCTTTATACAGAATAGGGTTTGGAGAAGGGCTCTGCTTAGCTAGTGGACAAAAGTGTTCAATGACACTAATCCCAAAGGGAAGCCTTACACAAAGACCCTAAACCCTGTCACCCGACTCACACAGGACACTCAAAGCTCAACAGATGCATCCGCAAGCGCTAACTGGCCTCAACAGCAATCTATTCTACATCTAAAGGATAAACCAAGTTTCTGAGCCCTTATAGAAATTATTATTATTATTATTATTATTATTAATTTTATTCTCTATCCCTAGCTTGAGTAGCAGAATCATACCAAAATTGGCCTGACTTTCATCTCACCAAGGAAGAAATGTGTATCTCACAGCTCCACTTATGTGGCCTTGTGTTGTGGCCCCATCACCCAAAGTGACTATGTTGCCTTCCGATTTGAAAAGGAGAAAAGTGAAGCACAGACTTTCACTTCATGTCTAGGTTTACATCCAAAAGATCCCAGTGCATCCCTGCTCTCGGGCAGTATTGTTCATAACGACTAATAGGTGGAATACTGCATATACCTGCCTAAAGAAACCAAATACAGCACACACACTAGATTATCAGCCACCTATAAAAAGGGAAGGAAGAGCCAAGTGGTAGTGGTGTAAGCCTTTAATCCCAACACTTCAGAGGTAGAGGCAGGCAGATCTTTTGAGTTCAAGCCAGCCTGGTCTACAGAGTGAGTTCCAGATAGCCAGGGCTACACAGAGGAACCCTGTTTCCAAGGAGAAGGAGGACGATGATGAGGATGAGGATGATGATGATAAGGAAGAGGAGGAGGAGTAAGGGTTGGAAATTGTGATATATGTTATAATGTAAAAAATAATAATAAAATCCTGAGAATGTATGCAAGTAAGGTAGGCTGGACAGAAAGTCACATACTGCATCTTCTGCTTCCACACAGCGACATACATATGATGGAGAGTGCCAGGAGAAAGGGGTTGAGAAAGAAGAGAAGAGAGAGCTGGTTTAATGAGCACCATGGTTTACTGTACATTAGACTCTGAACGTTTATCATGATGAAGGGAAAGCGTAGAGACAGAGCTACCCGCCCAAAATGAAAGGAAAACAGCTTGTTTGCCCACAGCATTCACAACACTTACAAAGAAGGAAACAGGCAAGGACTGGCCACATTCCTGAGCTGCAGTGAGCATTCATTTTCTGGAAGACTGCACCATGGAAGGAAACCATCTCACACTAACAAAGAGGAAACTGAACAGCCAGTGATAAGATTCCTACTACAAACAAGCATTTTATGCCTTGGCTGAAGGCAAGTATCGTGACATGAAGAGTCATAGCTTTTCTCTTTTTCTTTCTCTTTTTTAATTAAGAAAACATTTTCTGGGGGCTGGTGAGATGGCTCAGTGGGTAAGAGCACCCGACTGCTCTTCTGAAGGTCCAGAGTTCAAATCCCAGCAACCACATGATGGCTCACAACCATCCGTAACGAGATCTGACTCCCTCTTCTGGAGTGTCTGAAGACAGCTACAATGTACTTCCATATAATAAATAAATATATCTTTAAAAAAAAAAAAAGAAAACATTTTCTTTTATCCTTGCTATTCCTCCTAGCACTGATCACCTTGGGTAATGGTTCAGAGAAAGCAATTTGGAGATGCCAATGGGCAATGGGATGAGGGCCTCCATCTAGTCCTTACTAACTAACAAATGGGTATGCACCCAAATGTCGCTTCAATTTTAGTTACGAAAACTAAGATATATAGTATACTTCATGTCTTCTTGCCAGAAATCAAGCTCCTGGCCATGCATTTGTTGTTTTATTTGTTTGTTTGTTTGTTTTGAGAGAGGGTCATACTGTTGTTCTGGTCAGCCTTAAACTTGAGATTCCCCAGCTTCAGCCTCCCAAAGCATTGAGATTTACAAGGGAACACATACGACCACATCCAGCTGTTAACTCCTCTCTTTAAAAAACTAGTATGCTTTAAATCAGGTGCTGACCACAACTGACCAGATGCCCGAAATGGCTCTGACCAGCCAAAAGGTGCTGGGCATCTTACAGTGAGAGTCATAAACAGGATGTCTCAGCAAGGAAGTGTTGCTGGAGATTAACAATAACTCCCAGCCCATCTGGAAACCTGAAGCGCTTTCTGCCAGACAGAAAATGAATCAGCATCCAGAAGGCAGAGATTCTGTCCCCACCCCCATTCCTGACCAGTGAGTGACCTAAGGCAAGACCCATCCCAGCCACTGTAGACCAGGCTATGGTTCTTCCTGTCTGTACAAGAAGCCCTCACTGACTGCACCACCTCCTGAGCCCCCTGGGCTAATAATGGCAGAGCGTTCCTCCCAGAGCTAACGGCAGCAAACATACCTCAGACCCAGCAAGACCAGCACTCACCTCTGCCATAGGCTCGGGCTTTCTTTGGGTTGAGTTTGGGTTTAAGAGGAGCACCTGGCTTGAGCTTGGCTTTGGGGAACTGAGACAGGTAGGTCATCACAGAGTGCTCGTCCACGTCCGGGTGAATAATCTCCTCAGGAGTGATGACCTAGAACAACAACACGGTGGCTGAGTGCTCTAGCATGCCATTATGTATCCACCGAGATCTCCCTTAAGCCAAATGCTACAAATAAATGGAAACAAATGAAATCACACTAAAGCCATAGGAAGATCCGGTGTAAGTGTGGTGCTGGCTCCTCTGCAAGGGTGGAAGACCTCCCAAGATTTCCAGAGATTCAAGCCATGCCCCAGGCTTCCAATTCACTCCCCTGGTCACGTATTCTAGAAAGGGGATAACGTACGGGAGAGCACGGAAGCATTGCATAAGGCATTGGGATGTTCTTAGAGCACAGAAGCTGGCCTCTTCTTTTGCTCATCTATTGTGTACACATCGCTGTACTAAGAAGAAGAAATAAAGAAAACTAGTGAGAAGGGGACTATATGCCTATAGCTGCAGCGCTCAGGAGGCTGAGCAGGAAGATAGCAAGTGTGGGGTTAGCCTGAGATTCACAGTGAGGTCCTGGCTCAAAAAAACAAACAAGCAAGACAATAGGAGACAACAGACTAGACATGTGGTCTTAACATATTAGGAACCTTTAAAACTGGGAAAGGAACTAGAAAGATGGCTCAGCTGTGAAGAGTGGATACCACTCTTGCAAAGGATCTGATTTTGGATCCCAGCAGCTCACAACAGGCCTCTGGCCTCTGAAAGCACCCCCCCAACCCCCACTACGCGTGCGCGCGCGCACGCACACACACACACACACACACACACACACACACACCTGCACCCCCTCCCCTGCAAACCCTCCCCTCCAAACCTGAAGTGGAGTGTGTTCCTGTGTTCTCTTGACAATCAGCTTTGGCACAACATTAGCTCTCGGATGGACAAGGAACCGTCCTAAAGTTTTAGCAACATCCTTGATTCCCTACCTGATGTAACCCTAGCATGCTAGTCTCCCCTGTCCCCTGTGAGGATTCAGTGGGAAGCGACACCTTCTCAGAGCAGCAGAGGGCTCTACCTCATCAGCCATATATCAACCAAATGCAATGAAGTGATGAGAGACCACACAGGAAGCATTAAGGGGCTTAGTGGCTAACAGCAAAATAGCTACTGAAATTTTGAACAGTGATCTACAAAATAGCCCATGAAAAGCAAACTATGAAAAAAAAAAAAAAAAAAAAAAAAAAAGAAAAGCAAACTATGCATTGATCTGGTAGCTCTCTCCAGAAACTCCTATAATAATTTTATAGTGTCCAACATTACAGAGTATCACAAAGAGGTGTATCCGATTGAAAGGCAGTGAGAGGTGTAATACAGCACTTCCTGAGGGTGACAGATCTGAGAATGGTCATGGAGCAGAATCTCTAAAACCAAACCAAAGAAACAGACCGGACCCCAAACCACCACCACCCCCCAAATAATCCTACTGTGGAATATACTGAACTCAACTCATGAGCTCCAAGTCAAGACTTCAGAATGATCTACAATGAGGGGTCCTCTGATCCATGGGACTGGTTTTCTACAACTTCCCTTTGATCGTGGATTTGTTCCTGGGAGCAGCCATGGTATTTTCAAGGAGGTGTTACAAGGAAAACATTGGTGTTAAGCAACGCACATAACTATTTAGATGCTATCTCTGATTTATCAAAAGTCCAAGCCCCCCTGTGATTCATGTGATAGATGATGGGAAGACAGATTCTGTGATTCATGTGATAGATGATGGGAAGACAGATTCTGTGATTCATGTGATAGATGATGGGAGACAGATTCTGTGATTCATGTGATAGATGATGGGGAGACAGATTCTGTGATTCATGTGATAGATGATGGGAAGACAGATTCTGTGATTCATGTGATAGATGATGGGGAGACAGATTCTGTGATTCATGTGATAGATGATGGGGAGACAGATTCTGTGATTCATGTGATAGATGATGGGGAGACAGATTCTGTGATTCATGTGATAGATGATGGGGAGACAGATTCTGTGATTCATGTGATAGATGATGGGGAGACAGATTCTGTGATTCATGTGATAGATGATGGGGAGACAGATTCTGTGATTCATGTGATAGATGATGGGGAGACAGATTCTGTGATTCATGTGATAGATGATGGGGAGACAGATTCTGTGATTCATGTGATAGATGATGGGGAGACAGATTCTGTGATTCATGTGATAGATGATGGGGAGACAGATTCTGTGATTCATGTGATAGATGATGGGGAGACAGATTCTGTGATTCATGTGATAGATGATGGGGAGACAGATTCTGTGATTCATGTGATAGATGATGGGGAGACAGATTCTGTGATTCATGTGATAGATGATGGGGAGACAGATTCTGTGATTCATGTGATAGATGATGGGGAGACAGATTCTGTGATTCATGTGATAGATGATGGGGAGACAGATTCTGTGATTCATGTGATAGATGATGGGGAGACAGATTCTGTGATTCATGTGATAGATGATGGGGAGACAGATTCTGTGATTCATGTGATAGATAGATGATGGGGAGACAGATTCTGTGATTCATGTGATAGATGATGGGGAGACAGATTCTGTGATTCATGTGATAGATGATGGGAGACAGATTCTGTGATTCATGTGATAGATGATGGGGAGACAGATTCTGTGATTCATGTGATAGATGATGGGGAGACAGATTCTGTGATTCATGTGATAGATGATGGGGAGACAGATTCTGTGATTCATGTGATAGATGATGGGGAGACAGATTCTGTGATTCATGTGATAGATGATGGGGAGACAGATTCTGTGATTCATGTGATAGATGATGGGGAGACAGATTCTGTGATTCATGTGATAGATGATGGGAGACAGATTCTGTGATTCATGTGATAGATGATGGGGAGACAGATTCTGCTGCAGTTTCCACTAATGGACGTTAACCTGATTTACACTTTAAAAAAAAAGTTCCAAACATCAGATTAAAATCACTTTCGTTTTGTACAAGTTTTTAAAAAGTCAACTACTAGTAGCTCCTTATGACCCCCCCCCCCCTTAGTTAAGGACCATGCTTGCTGATTGGGGTTTAATGATAACCTTCAAAATACTTAGAACCAAAAGAATACAAAATTTGCAGTGATACATGCCTAAAATCCAGCACTCCAGGGGCTGAGATGGGAGATCAGGGGTTCAAGGCCAGCCTAGACTGAATAGTAAGCTAGAAGGTTGGAGGTGAGAGGAAGAGATGAGTAAGGTGGGAATGGGAGGGGAAAAAATTGCCAGTCTGTGATGTGAAGATTTCTGAATGATCTATAAGCTACTAAACCCACAAGAACCTATCATTACTAAGACGGAGGGGGAGTGCCAGAGGCAAGACTCTTCAAAGGCTGAACACCAAGGTCAGGCCACAGTCTGACCTAGAAAAGCACCCAGACTGCCAGCAACAAGTTAGTGGGTGGGAGCAGTCTCCTGGGACTTGCTGTGTGTGTGTGTGTGTGTGTGTGTGTGTGTGTGTGTGTGTGTGTGTGTGTGTGTATACCTGTGGGACGCCCAGCCAGTCATCGGCCTGCTGCATGGCTTCTCGGGCATTATCCACCGGCTTCCGTGGGTCCCAGGATTCCCAGTCTGGGCACAGACCTGTTCACAATACATGAAAAGTGCTTTTAGTATGAGCTGAAAAAGAGATTAAAAGAAGCCATGTACTGATAACCAAAGCATTTAGTCTTGTAACTCAACAATTTCCACCGACAGCTTAACCAATTGTACATCGGAGGGGCGGGAAGTCTGACGGTAATGGGACCCATTCTACACTAGCAGAGACGTGCTGTGCTTTAGGACTCGGTTCTGGTTTTAAGACAGAGCCAGCCATTCCTTCAAGAGCTACTGAAACACCGGGCAGCACCTGGGAGGCAGAGGCAGGCGGATTTCTGAGTTCGAGGCCAGCCTGGTCTACAAAGTGAGTTCTAGGACAGCCAGGGCTAGACTGAGAAACCCTGCCTTGAAAAAAACAAAACAAAAAAGAGCTACTAAAACAAAGAAAGACTATAAAACCATTTAGGCTTGGTGCCTTTATACAGGAAAAGTATTTTTAGCACTGTGCCTAGACGTATCTAACAAAGATTAAGCTAGCATCTTATGTGACTCAAAACTCCACTGGCACAAAGGCACAATCCTAGAATTATTTAAAAGGCCCTAATGAGTGTAAGTAGTGTAGAACTTAGGTAAAACTCTGATTTAAACGAAGGAGGGAGAATAAATTGTGTCTTTTCTTTCTTTTTTCTTTTTTGGTTTTTCGAGACAGGGTTTCTCTGTGTAACCCTGGCTGTCCTGGAACTCACTCTGTAGACCAGGCTGGCCTCGAACTCAGAAATCTGCATGCCTCTGCCTGGGATTAAAGGCATGTGCCACCACGCCTGGCAATTGTGTCTTTTGGTAGAAGAAAGAGGATACTACAAAACTAGCTAATACTTTTTTTTTAAAGAAGTTAGTTACATTTAGTCAGGCAGTGGGGGCACACATCTTTCCCTACACTCAGGAGGCAGAGGCTGGTGGATCTCTGTAAGTTCGAGGCCAGCCTTGGCTACAGAGTAAGTTCCAGGACAGCCAGGGCTACACAGAGAAACCCTGTCTTGAAAAACAGGGAAAAAAAGTTCCATTTATTTATATGTGTGTATGTGTGACTGAGTGGACACAGGACTCAGTTTTCTTCTTCCATCATGTGGATACCAGGAATTAAACTCAGCTCACTGAAACTTGATGACAAGGGCCCTTAGCCAGCTTGGTGACCCTAACACTATACATTTGATTTCTGGCCTATTCTGATTTATAGGGTTTCAAGATGGACCGAGGCTTTGACACAGCTCCTTTCTCCCTGACATTAGTGAGTTCTGCTTTGAGCCTTACTCAGAATGTGCTTCGTTCATATAGAACATTCAGGAAATGGAAAATATAATTATTAAAGTAAGGAGTTTTTATATAAAATAATTTGGGGGTGGCATATAAACACTGGTTCTAATTTCTCTACTGAGTGTGGGCCAGCAAACTCTACCCATCGGTCTAAGGCCTCTAGTGAGGATAATTACATCTTGGTGTCCACTCAACCAAGCACTCAGAGAAGAGCCAGGGTGGAAAGGCTCTAACTGGATCCTCACCAAGCACCATCCCACAGCATACAGAGAGAAAGGGGCAGAGAAAGCTGTATATAGTCAAGCTAGTAGTTAATGAAAACGGTCACTTTCCATTAGCAGAAGGCTTTAGACTCCCATGCCAAGCCACTGAATAGAGCCACATGTTTTCTTTAAGCCGACAGGAAATGAGGCACCAATGTGGGAAGACACAGGGCTGGAGTCTGGTGAACTATAACCCCAGAGCCTGCTCAAAGTTCAGGCACTGGAGTGTTTCTGGTGATATGAATAACACTGGATTCAGAGACAAACATGTATGGATAGACCTAGAACATCTGCCGGTGGAAGGGCACAGAACCATCTGTGGCTCAGCCTCTGTGGACTAATGGACAATGGACTAATACTCCCATACCAGTTAGCACAAGCAACCCTTCTCACAGGGACCCTGATTTAGGATCTATGCACTCCCACTCGGCAGAGATGGCTTAGGCAACTACAGGCACTTACCTGGAGCACAGCTGTCTACCAGGGCTCCTAAGGCTTTGCCATCTTGCCAGTTCTGGTTAAAGTTAGTGATGGGCAAGTATGGAATCTTGTTCTGAATCCATCCCAGTAGCCTCTGCTTTGGTGTCTGCTTCTTGGCATCATCATCCCCTTCATCTTCCCATACGGGCATGGAGATGGAGTAGTGAAGGATCAAAGTCCATACCAGGCCCAAGATGAGCTTCAGGTTCCCATCCACGATGGCTTTACTGTCTGGGAAGACAAGACATCGGCTTGGTCATTCTTTTGTGTTACACAAGTGTGAGTCAGATTCTTTGTAAAAAAGTTCAGGGAACTGTACCGAGACACTTCGGTGTTAAAGAATGCAGCACTAGGATCTGCTTCAGGGTCTCTGGAAACGAAATGACTGCAACAACAATCTAAGGTATTTATTAATGATTGCCCTGAATCATTGCGATGCATTATGTTATTGTCTCTACATTTCTGCATGAAACATGGTAAATGACATAGATCAGCAACAAACATACCAATGCCACAGATGAGCCCATACCTCAGCTCAGATAAACAAATTTATGTGAAGATCTCAAATGATCAAAAGCTTTGGAGCAAATTACATGCTCCTTAGAACTACTAGAGACATGGATGAAGAGACACAACAAAATGGAATGCCATAATGCTCTCTGCCCAGTCAGGGGTGACCTAGTTGTCCCTCCAACTGAAAACTGGCTGAAACAAAGAATTGATCCCATACAGGAAACTCAAGACTTTTGTACACTTCCTTCTTAAATGTAGGAGATATTCCAAGAGAGGGCTGTATACATGTCGACAGTAAGAAATGTCTGAGGGACTACACAGATGGGTTTAAGAGGTAAAGGTACTTTGCTGCCAAGCCTGAGAGTTCAATCCCTGGAATCCACATGATTCAAGGAGGCTGCCCTCTGTTCTCCAAGCACATGAACACACACACACACACACACACACATACACACACACACAAGTAAATAAGTGAGTACATAAATATAATTATAAATGACCTGAAGATTTATATTATGAGTTATAAATGAGTTAATTCACAAGTAACTTACAACTTCTTAAGCTAAAATGATATCTATATTCTTTTCCAAGCCTCCAGTAAATATAATTACCATGGCATTGTTTCTTATGATTGGGCTACCTTACTATTGTACTTAAGTTTCTGATTGGTTTTCTTTCAATTAAAGTTGCAGTTTCCAAGGCTGAAGGAATGGCTCAGCAGTTAAAAGTACATACTGCTTTTGTAAAGACCTAAGGAGTTCCTACCACAGATGTGTGGCTCACAACAATTTATACCTCTAGCTTTAGGGAGACCTGACGCCTTGGCCACAAGAGTATCTGCACTCACATGCACACACACAGATACATAACTTAAAAATATTATAAATGTTAAATTGATGTATAGTTTAATTTAAAAAAAAAATCATTTCAGAAGTATAGACAGTAAAAGGTATCCAGTCCTGGAAATAACAACGGAATGGCGTCCACTACTGACTCCTGTTTGCTGTCCTGCTTTTATATTTTTCTGTACAAGCTTTTAAATGTTTCTTTTCACTAGTAATTATGTCCTAATCATCTTTTTCCTACAAAACTTGTTTCTGTTTACATTCCTACCCATAGGTTTAAGAGGCAGGCTTCCCCTTTAATCTTACCAATGAGCTATCAATCATGTCCATCCAAAAGATGGTTAAGCTCCTGCAATCAGGCAAAGTCTCTGTTGAGAAGCTTAAGTAGGGGTTCCTTTCTTATCCTACCTCTGATTCAGAGCGCTTGCCAATACACTGGCCAGCTCTACCCTCGTTTTTATTTGTTTTCTGAGACAGACTCTTGTACTCTAGTGTAAGCTGGTCTTAGATTTAGGGTCCTCCTGCCTCTGCCTTCCAAGTGCTATGTTATGGGCAGGTAACACATTACATGGCTCTCTGTCTTTCCACCTTCTGCCTGTACTCACCAACATTTAAACACTACCTTTAGATTTGCTCTTTATCCCTCCTCCTTCCACAAACACCATCAAGAACCATCCCTTTTCTACTCGGACCCCAAGATGAAAACATTGTAGCTGTCCTGGGATCCTCTTCAGGACTCTGGTACAGTTTCTACAGTGTGTTGTCTCTTCCTATTACATCTCTTGACAAACTTTTGCACTTTCCCATAGACAGGCAGCTTCTCTGTCTCTTGGTATCTCCGAGAGCCATGATGAGTGAACTGCTATTTACACCTCAATGCTATGTTTCTAGTTGAGTGTTTCTGTTCTTCCAAACTAATTGATGGTACCTCCTGTCCAATCAAACTCTGTAAGCACACAGAACCTAAACACATGCCATTCAGTTGGACTGATCCTTGTCACATTCACCCAACCACATACTTAACACCCAGGTTCAAAGTTGGCCTGTTTCAAGATGGCAGCCAAGCCTGCAAGAACCTTCATCCATCCTATTTCCTCTGGAATACACTCTGGCACAGCGGAGGCTGGTGGTGCTACATGTGTTTCCTTCAACAGCAGGACCTTCTACCAGTCCCTCTGCCTTCCACTTTTAGTAGGCAGTGCGGCTCAGAGCTTGGAGGACAGGTTGCCAATCCATGAGAGTATTCATATTAAAAATAAATGTGTGTGTGGGGGGGGGGGGGGAGGACGGCAACTGAGTCTTCTTCACCTTGCAGTTGTTGCATCAACCACGAGGCACCTGACCATTAAACACATAGCAAACTGCACATAATGAGTGTGTCTAGTAAGGTGCTGATAGCAGCCCAGCACACTGGTGACATCACTCTCTTTCACTGTCAGGGCTAAGAAGCCTCATCACCACTGGTGCAAGTCTGTAACACTCAAACTCTCCCAGCTGTGTGGAAAAGAAATGCTTTTCAAAAGGAGATCTGCCTGCCTGGGTTCCATCTCTAGGACTTCAAGAAAAAAGGACAAATTTGAACGGGGTGTGGTAGCACACATTTGTAACTTCAGCACTAGGGAGGCCAACGCAGGAGGATCCTCGGAAGTTCAAAGCCAGTGAGTTCACACCCAGCCTGGGCCACGTAGCAAGACGCTGCCTCAAAACTCATGCATGCGTAAGTGTGTGGGCATATTTATCTCATAACCTGAAGTCCGGTGGTTCTATTTTTATCTGGGTTACATATGTTGCTCTAAAGAAGAACGCAAAGCTCTTTTCAAGCACATTTGGGAAAGCATGACCAAGCCAAAGTCAGAGTCAGTCTTATGAAATATGCAATGACCTGGACTTCTGTTTCGAATGAGTTCAAGGTGGGTGTCCTAACAGGAAAGCCCCCTTTATGGCCTTCCTGGGATATATGATACCTTCATCCTGCTAGTCTAAGAAGCTGGAGGGAAAACGGGCTTCGTTCCAAAAGTGATTTTTGACAGGTAAAGGTTCAAACATTTAGCCCAGCTCTTAGAACAATAAAAAAGATGGAGACTTGCCCAAAAAACCTCCCCTGTTCCCATCCACAGGAAACAGGAGACTCCCCAGGCCTTGGAAAGGAAATGCCACAAGGGTATCCCAGTGTGTGCATCTGGCCATTGCTGTGGACCTGGTGTGCTGGGGAGAGCTCATTCTGACACACAGCGGAGGAGGAGACCAGAGGGAATGGAAGCCTTCTCACAGTAAGGGGCTGGAGGGCCTCTGCTTTCAGGGACGAAGCAAGCCAACGCCCAGCATGCCTGCCCAACCTCTCATACTCTGCTTGCGTTTTCATGGATTGGAACCCGGCCATGGGCTTCTCCTCCCAAATCCGACCAGTCACAATTCCCAAATAACTACCCTGGTGATTGGCAACCCCAACCCTCAAGCCACACACACTTTCTCAAACTAACTACAATTATCCAGTTACTTATAAATGACAGCGCTGCCTTTTTAAATAGCTACAAAGTTGATTTGAACTACTATAAATTGTACAATGGAATTTATTTATATTACTTCTGTATCAGTCCTCTGGTCCTTGTTAAGGAGGATTTTTATGTGGAATGGGGCCAATTATGAGGTGAATACCAGATATTTTTTAGCATTCTGCAGAAATAACTTTGAAATGCTTCTTTGAAGGGTCAGTTCTCCAAAGTCAGGGATATGGTAGACTTTCATCTCTCCCATCTCTCACCAGCAAGGGCCAGACCAAAACAACCATGTCCCCTACCTACATCTACATCTACATCTACATCTACATCTAGTGCTATAACTGGCATATCACAAGAGTTCCTGAGGCACCTTTCTATATGGCTGCCAATGATTAACCAAGGTAGCAGGAGTCGAGCAAAAGAATGAGAACAGTATGCCATCCTCTGACCACGAGGCAGTTGGCTACAGGGCCATAAACAGGCAACAAGTGATGCGGGAGTTAAGAGGGAAAGTGTCACTAGGGCTACAGGAACAATATTCCATGCTCTCTGCACACTCAGCAACTGTTCGCTGTCAGGAGGCAGTGTGGTACGGAGTCTGGAAGACAGGTGGCTAATCCATGAAAGTATCAGAATGACTAACATTAAAGACAATACAAGGGCCTGGAGAGATGGCTCAGTGGTTAAGAGCACTGCCTGCTCTTCCAGAGAACTTGGGTCAATTCCCAGCACCACCATGGTGGCTCACATGTCTGTAACTCTTGTTCCAGGGGATCCAACACCCTCACACAGACATATGTGCAGTCAAAACATCAATGAACATAGAATGAAATTAAATACAAGCAAAACAAGGAAACAAGGGTCTGAGAGATGGCTCAGTGGTTAAGACACTTGCTGCTCTTGCAGAGGGCAGGGGTTTGGATATTAGCACCCTTATAGTTGCCGCCAATTCTAGTTTCTGGGATCTGACACAACTTCTGACCTCCAAGTGTACACAGTATATACTTGCATACATACAGGCAAAGAAACATATAAAAACAACAAATGCGGAGGTAAAGGAAGGAGGATGGCGCCTTACAAAATGTTGGTAGGAATGAAGACTACAGCAGCCACTACAGAAGGTAGTTCAGAGCTTCATTTAAGAGCTAAAATCTATTGGTGCTGGAGAGATGGCTCAGTGACTAAGAGCACTGACTGCTCTTCCAGAGATCGTGAGGTCAATTCCCAGCTCACAACCATCTGTAATGAGATCTGATGCCCTCTTCTGGTGTGTCTGAAGACAGCTACAGTGTACTCACATACATAAAATAAAATTTAAAAAAATCTTAAAAAAAAAAAAAGCTAAAATCTGACTTATAATGATTAAGCTGTACCATTCATTCCTGGGTCTACAGCAAAGGAAACCATGTCAGCATACCACAGAGATACCTGTCCATCCATGTTTGCTGCTGTATGACTCAGAATAACCGAGTTACAAAATCAGCTTAGGCCTCCACCGATGGAAAAAGAAAATGGTGTGTGTGTGTGTGTGTGTGTGTGTGTGTGTGCATGGAATATAGAATATGTACACAGCTAAAAAGAACAAACTGTGCCATTTGTAGGAAAATAGATTAAACTGGACATCATCATATTCTGGAAAAAGAAAAGTAATGCATTTTCTTTCCTATATGGAAATTAGGGAATACACACACACAAACAAACACACCCCAGATGGGATGAAAGGAACTAGCAGAGAGGAGGATAAGAAAAGTAATGGGGAATGAATATAGTCAGAGTACCTGATATATGTGAACAAAAATGTCAAAATTCATTGTTCAGTACAACAAGTATAAACGGGCTATAAAGTCATCAACAACAGCAGTAAACAAACAAAACAAAACAAAACAAAAACTGGCCATGGAACCAGCAGCTCAACTACATTTTTCTCTTTGGACAACACAGTGCTTCTCTGACCTTTATTTTCCTCATCTGACAAATGGGAATTATAATCAATGATTTGACAGAGTGGTGTGAGGGTAAGGCCAGAGAATGCCAAGAGTTGAGTGTGAAGGCTGGCACACAGTAGGTGCTTAATAAGTCTCTTTCTCCTCCTGCATTCATTCACCTATAATTTTCATAGTATGTAAAATATTCCTCCCTAGAGCCGGAAGCATAGTTCAAGTGTCATTTCTAACCAGAGATGAAAAGAAGTGCTTGGTGGACTTAAATGCAGTTGAACTGTTCAGCTTGTCAGTTCCCAGCTAAGCCATTCATTAGGAGAGCCATTAGGAGGCCACTCCAAGGCCTCCCCTCCTGACCACCACACTACTGTGAACCCAGGGCATACAGAATTGAGCTCTCCACTAAGCAAGACATCAGTGAGCTGAGCAGTAAAACTCACACAGCCCCAAGGAGCCCCTCCCCCACAGCGCTCCCCAGAGACTAGTCAGGAGCTGACTGAACCTGGCTGAAGGACCATGGTACTCAGAGCAGATTTTCTGGGTCATGTGCTCAGCCCTGTTTAGATGTCCTGATCTCATGATGCCTTGTCTGTGGTTCTCAAAGTTCCTGGCCTGGAACTCCCCCCCACCCCCCATCTCCTCCTCTTCTAGGCCTAGAAGGAAAGGCAGGGAGAGCCCAGAAAGGACAGGTTCTGGGCGTATCCTCGGCTCCATCACCTCTTCTCTCTACACCTCCGTTCCCTCACCTGGAAACTGGGATGATGTTGTTCAAACAGAGCCTGTGGTGAGCTGGTAGCAGCAGTTCCTGGACAGGGCTGCTCCCACAGAACCCTCAACGGCACAGCCCTCGTGCGCTCACGTGCCTGGGGCTCACTGGCATTGTGAGGCTGACTTGTTAAGCCCCACAAACCATGCCTGAGTTGTAGTCTTCAGGTGTCCAAAAGGCAGGGCAACTGGAGTTGAAAGGAGGCAACTGACCAATTGCTCCAGTTCCTCAGTGAAAATGTGGAAGGTACGAAGCCTAGCCACATTGAGTCTTGGCTAAAGAAGATCCATTGTGGCCAGTTGCCTAAGACCAGGGTCCTAACTCTGGTATATATGGCTGGTCCTTCTAATCACACAGCAGACTGTGTAGGGGGTCCCAGGAAGGGTAAGAGGCCTGGGCCAGCTTCATTCCTCTCTGTACTCTGTCTTCCCAGGGCCTCGGACCAAAAAAAAAAAAAAAAAGCAATAAATAGACAAGGCAGTGACGTAGAGCCAGGTGACTCATGGCCCTGAAGACTGGAGAGCAGCTATGGCAAAGGGCATTAAAATCATCTTTCTCCTTCCAGAAAGATGGTTCTCCCAGCCTCTCTGGACTTCAAAGGTCTAGGTGTTGTCAGTGAGCAGCGGGTAAAAGTGAAGAATGCCATTACTCCAGCCCTGGGTGATGGGTGGCTAGCTCCCAGACTGCTGCAACCTACACCTTCCTCAGCTGTGACCCAACTGGGGTATGGACCGGGAGAACAACAACCACCACCACCACCACCACCAAAGGGCTCCCAAAGATCAAAAATGACAATGAAAAGCACATTTTAATTCTTCTCCAGTGGTGTTCCTGATGGTGTTGTCCACCTGTCTCTCAGTTCATCACCATCGCTACACACTCAGCCAAGCCTCTTTGTGACAGCAGTAACGTGATCTATTGTCACATGGGTCTATTTCAATATAGACCACAGCCGGGCAGTGGTGGCATATGCTTTTAATCCCAGCACTTGGGAGGCAGAAGCAGGCAGATTTCTGAGTTTGAGACCAGCCTGGTCTACAGAGTGAGTTCCAGGACAGCCAGGGCTACACAGAGAAACCCTTTCTCAAAAAAACAAAACCAAAAAACCAAAAACCAAACCAAACCAAACCAAAACAAAACAAAAACCAATATAGACCACAATAAAGGTTGGCCTGGGAAACTGGGATCAGCTGAATTTCCGATTATCTCTCCTGCTCACAAGCTGCTCAGAGATTGGCAGGGAGCTCTGAGGTAATTTTTATACCGACTGTGTTTTGATTGTTCAAGAGTGCATTCAGAAGGTCTTGATAGGTGAGCTTTCGAAAATGATTTCATTCATAACTGTCCTGTTACTTTTGCAAAAGTATCTGAGAAAAGCAAGTGAAGGCAGGGTCTACTTCGGCTCACAGTTTGAGAGGACATAGTCCATCATGTTGGGGGGTTACAGTAAGAGGGCATAAGGCAGTTGGTCAGATTACATCTGTAGTCGAGAAACAGTGAGAGATGGAGAGTGTTCAACTCATTCTCTCCTTTGTATCCTGTCTGGGACCCCAGCCCACAGAATGATGTCATCCACAGTTAAGGTGGGTCTGCACATCTCGACCATTCTATCTAGAAAGTCCCTCATAGGTGGTCCTGTGGGAATTCCCAATCTCATCAACGTGGCAACCAAGATCAACCGTCTCAATGACACCCAAAAAAAGACACTGGGGCCAGAAGTAAATGTCTTTTTGGAGTATTCAGGAGGACTCTGAGGCCACTTCTAGCCTCAACAAGATTCTGACATGGGTTACCAAAGCTTGCCATGAACAAGGCCTCTGCATGGGAAGTGAAGGCTCAGAAATATCATGGCGGGGATCAGGATTGGCACTGTCTGAGGGGCAGTATGGGCTTCACTGCTACAGACTCTAGTAAATATTTTCAAATGTTGGGGATTTCTACTGCAAACCTGGCATAGTGGCACATGCATTTCATCTCAGTACTTGGGAGGGAGGCAGAAGCAGGTGGATCTCTATGAGTTCAATGCCAGCCTGGTCTACATGGTGAGTTCCAGCTGGCAAAGGCTTCATAGTGACACCTTGTCTCAAAACAACAACCAAAACAGGCACGTAGAAAATAAAATTTCTACTGAAAGCCATGACACATTCCTACCCAGCAAACTATTCTTTCTGTCCCTTGTACACTTGTTGAACTTTTAGCCTTAAATAGAAATAGTTGTAGCAAATGATTCCAGAAATACCTGGCTTTTATTTTGGTATTGTGTTGTAAGCTACATTTTTCAATATTTAGTAGCTATTTACCCCTCCCTAACAATACTTTTTTTTTAAAAAAAAAATTCACTTAAAAATTAAGTTTATATACAATAATAAAGCTGATATTAGGCTAAATGATTAAATACTAAACAGCAGAGAAGAGGGTATAAATTGTCTGGTCCAAAAACTTGGGAAAAAACAGCTAACCAGGGTTCCTATTAGCATACCAAAGCACATGCTGGGTTCCAGGCTCAGTAGCTGGCTCCTCTCAGTTCTTCCCTCTCTCCAGCTTCTCACTGCTGTCTAACCTGGTCATTTGACCATTTGACCTTAAGTCCTTCTCCCCTGCCCTCTCTGGGCTCTCTCAGTTGTCTTCCCATCGCCTCTCTTGGCCACACCCACTCTGCTGGTCAGGTTCAGTGCACTACTTCCTCTCCATGCTCTGGACTCTCCCGGATGCCTCTGGCTGTACTCTCCATCCTACGTCCAATAAAAACCTTCCTTTCAATTGTCTTGCAGCGGTCTAGTCCTTATTTTCTGTAAGTAACATTTCATTTTCTTTTATTGGGAAATCTTTAAGTTAGATTTAAGGTTCAGGAATAGCACTGGGAAGGAGGTGGAGACAGAAGGATCTCGAATTCTAGGCTAGCCTGGCACGTACATGGTGTTGCAAGCTATGTAGTAAAATCATGTCTCAACAAAAAACTATCAAATGTTAGGATGATGATTATAATCTTGTTAGGAAAGTTAAAGAAAAAGGGGGCAAAGAAAGGACACTCCAAAATGGTCTGAATTATGTACACTTTTATCAGTCCTTGCGTAAGCGCACACTGCTGACCCACCATAGAGTTTCGGGTTGACTAACAGGGCAAGGCCCCAAGGACTATTCTGAGCATGCTCATGAGTCACAGAGCAGAAAACAGCCACTGGAAACTTTGGGTTAAACCCAACATTAGCACATAAGGCCCACCATAGCATGAAAGCCATCAGTCCTGGGCTCACAGCCTCCAGCCACCACCACTCAGAGACTATATATCTCCAGCTGAAATAACAACTGTTGGCTGTGAATGGAGGTCACAGAGTCCATCTCAGGCTGTCATGTAGAGAGGCCACCTCCCCTGAAATGCAGCTCACTTGCTAGAAGTTAGACCCAACATGAGTTCTAGGTTGCCTGAATGTGCAACCCACCAAAAGGGGGGGGGGGCATGAGAAACAGGCCTGAGAAGACCCCTAAGCACCCTTTCTGTGGTCAACAACAGCATGACAGGTGGGGGGTTTTTTTGTTTTGTTTTTTTGTTTTTTGTTTTTTTTTCTATTTAGAAACTTCCCAGGGCTAAGCCCTGTGCACCCTGAAGCCCTTCTCTGTAACAAAGACCATTCAAGGTTGGCTCTGATAGTTAAATCCCATTTTAAAAATGAGATAATAGAGATAAAGCCATTGCTCTAATTCTCTGAGTCTGTTTATATTACAACATTTAAGTCCTTACTCTCACTCTGCAGGTGAGGAGGCAGGGGGTCTTATGGCTGGTAAGTCATAGCTGCTCAGGATGGGAACCAGGCTGCCAACCCACAGGCAGAGCACATGAACTTCAACTGGTTCCATCCATTTTCACTGTCCAGACCTGCAAGGCTCTAGGAGACAACACAGTGGGCAGAATGTATGTAGTCTGGCTACAACAAAAAGAGGACACAGGATGTGCAATAATGTGTCAGGGCTGTTTGTCCACCAAGGCCTTCTGAGATCTGGGATTCCAGTAATCAAGGCGCTCTCTCTCTCTCTCTCTCTCTCTCTCTCTCTCTCTCTCTCTCTCTCTCTCTCCAGGAAGTCCCTGCATATTGGTTCTTAGAGAGAAACCATCTACAGCCAACTCCTTAGAAGATATGGTTCTGCCCAAGGCAATACAAACCTGTTACTCTGCTTCTTTCCTCTGGAAAATACAAATTAGGCTTACTTAATATTTTTGAAAGCCCTGTTTGTTCTTTCTCTTCTGTTCCCATGTCCAACAAAAATTTCCCATCTGTCTTCTAAGCATCAGACCTCATGCTGGATACCAATTAAATTTTAAACAAGAAAAGAGATTAAACTTGCTCTAAAACAGTCTATGAAAAGAGTAAAGTATACACAGAGTACAGTGAAGAGCCAGTAAAGGGGGAAAATGAGAATTTTTGGCTTTGTATTCCCCATGCTAAGCTATGGCTCTTGATATCGTCACATGCATACATATGTGCACATAAATCAGAAATAATAATGGTGAACAGGATGGGTATTCGTTCAATTACAAACATGTAAACGTTGAACCTGGTTACAGAGTCAGATGAAGGTTGCACTTCCCTCCATAATCCAGCTCATGTTACAGGGCATGCGAGCCCATTAGGAAGATGGCGGGCGCCCAGAGATTGTGAAGCAATAAAAAGAACAAAACTTCCAATTTAAAGTGGTGAATAGGAACAAAGCTGAGGGAAATTCAAAATAATTTATACCAGCTGGCTCTCAACATCACCAACTGAAAGAGGATGAAGTTGGGGGAAAGAATTTGCAGGGCAGCGAGGACAGCATGCCTTTCCTGCTCCCAGCAGCGACACATGTGGATGGCGCTGGATCCCGTGGCAAGATTTAGCTTAACTGACAGCTAAAAATTGTACTCCCAGTTTAAGACTATTTGATCCCTGAACGCATACCCTACCCAGAGACTGGGTGCCTTGTTGCAGGTTAACAGGCCCTATCTCTAAAATCTCTGGGTAAAAAGCATGGAGGTAGGGTACCTGGGGCTACTCAGAGAAAAAAAGAAGGGGTCATTTAGTGAAGTAACTACCTGGTAGCCAAGGAACCTAGGGATGAAAGAGGTTGGGTCAGCTAGTGACACATAGCTAGAAGTTCACATGCCCTGCCCTGGGGTCAGGAAAGCTCCAATCACACCCAAAGTGCATCGACTTACTAACTGTGCGGCCAAGAAGAGCTACTTGCTTGCACGTGGACTGAGCGTATGAAGTCAGTGTGACACCATTCGGTAAAGCAGGTACCCAATGACAGCCTCATCACACAAACGGGGCTACAGTGAATACTATTATCACTACTGTAAAAATGTCAACACACAAGTATGGGGAGGGATGGTATGCCATCAGTGCTGCGAGAGAGGGTTAGGACTATCCTATTCTGGTTAAAGCGTGCTCATCACTGATTGCCCCCAGAACTCCGCCTTCTCTGTGGAAGAACATTCCATCTGCTCACAGCTAGAAGAATGGGACCCATCAGGGACCCTGGCTTAAGACTGATAGAATCAAGATGTTTGGTGAGCTGCTGAGCTGGTTTGCTAAGCTCTGTGGGCCACCACCCCGACCCTACCAGCAGATTCCAGAATGGCTGACAGAAAATTAAAATCAGGCTCCCTAAATTCAATTCGAAGCACAAAGCATTCAAGAATGTCTCTGAAAGAGATTTCTTTGTCTAATTTGACATGGGCAAGGAGGTGGTATTAAAAAGACCGTTAATCATTAAAACAGCCTAATACATCAATACAACTTAAACTCTTCAACTCCACAAGCAGTTAAAGAAACTGTACAAACAGGAGCAGCGGGCTGCTGGAAGACAATGAGGAACATTTGTTTGCTCCTCCTACAGAGGTAAGCGTTGGCACATCAAGGAAGGGAGGGAACATTCTAGCAAAGGACTGAGCACATACCCTGTCCCCTCTGCCTCTGGCGAGATGGAGCAATGACAGAAAGAGCTTTTGTGTGCTGTTGCTGACATATGCTTCTGTACTGCTTGTATTTTTCAATTTTAACTTCCTTCCACTCATTCATTTTTTTGTTTTTGTTTTTTTCCGTGACAGGGTTTCTCTATGTAGCCCGGACTGTTCTGAAACTTACCCTGGCAATCAGGTTAGCCTGGAACTCAAGAAATCTGCCTGTCTCTGCCTCCTCTGATTACAAAGATTAATGGTGTGTGCTACAACCACCTGGCTTGTTGTTGTTGCGAATTATAGTTATTCCTTTTAAAACAAATTTTTTTACACATACCACCCAAAGGATAGAGATACAATAATGCACATATTAAACTTTTCAATAAAGCTGCTTGCAGGGTTCTGTAGGATTCCAGGAATATGGGGAAAATCAACAGGCTTTATCCAGCAATAGAAACTGTGCCTTTGGTAGACTTGTGTGTGAAAGGGGAGCCACGGGCTGTGTATGACTGAGGTCATATCCGTACAGGCTCAGTCTTGAAGACACTGAAGCAGGGGCCTTTGCTCTGTTCCTAGGACTCTGGCTGGCTGAGTGCTGCTCTGCAGAGAAGATGGAGGAGAAAACTTTGCAGGTCTGCTAACTGTTTTGTTGAGATGTTCCCTCACTCAGTTTTCTCACAACGAAAATGCATTACTCACCAGACACACACACACACCCACTAGGAGCTGCAGGCACCAAGCCGCTGAGATGGCCTCCGTCTTTTCTGAACAGCTCAGGGGAGCAGGGGATGACATGCCTTATATTACACAGCGAGAAGACATCGTTTTCCAGACAACAGCAACAAAAAATAACTTCTTTGGATCTTTTCCCTGATCTCCTGAGCACTCTTGCAAGGTTCAGAAGCCAACCTGACCTAGTGCAATGACATTCCTGAATTCTCAAAGCTACTATGAGATGCCACTGTGAGCTCCAATTTCCAGATTAAAAAATTAATAAGGAGTAAATTAAGTCCAAAGCCACATAGCTCCATAGGGGAAGCAGGGATTTGAACTTAGGTCACTGACCCCAAAGCCTGCTGTTGGTCATCCTTCCCTAGAGAACCAAACAGGCGCACGAAGGATGTGCTCAATATATGGACAGAGTTGGCACAAATGCTTGAAAAACTGAAAAGGATTAAAAAAAGGAAAATGCCGAGGGTTACGTCACTCTCGTAAAAGATTTATCATCGCGCCCTTGAATTTTGTCCCATGACAACCGGTCTTGGCAAAAAGATAAACAGACTGAATACAGCAGGTCAGACTCACTGCTAAGTGGGGGAAACTCCATCTAACATTCCTGAGGCATGCTGTCCAGAGTGCAGAGCGTGTGACTGACACACGATTAATCTATCTCCACAGCGTTAGCCCAGCCACCGGCTGCTGCTGGACTGAAGGAAGAGCCAGTGTGCGCCAAATCTCCTTATTGCCAGTTCTTCATCCACAGCCTGTGTGGCTCTGCAGCTGCCTCTAAGCCCTGGCAGCTAACACTTGGAACTGTCCTGCTTACACTTGCCTCCAGGAGAGCTGCCCACTGTTCCCAGGCCACATTTAACCCTGGTCCCATCCTTCCACTACCTGGAGCACTCACCAGTATTTTCCTTAATTCAATTCGTCCCTGCCTCACATACCTTAAGCGATAATGCCCATGGAACTACAGGTTTAAAACACTAGTTACATTTTTTTAAATACTCATGAAAATACTAGTCCCGACTATTAAGGTTAGTTGTATAAATGTACCCTCATCATCTTGAGTGGCATATTTCTTAAAAGAGACCACATCAGCTCACTACCAGTTCCTTCAGACCACACACACACACACACACACACACACACACACACACACACACACAAACAAGCAAACATGTGGTGGGGTAGGGAAGTGTTTTGGCTAAAGCAACACTAGTAACACACTAAACAACTGTTGTTTTGGGACAGGGTCTCCCTACATCAGTGGTTCTCAACCTTTTAATATGTAGTATGAGAAATGGTGCACTATGTAGTCCAAGCTAGTTTTAAACCATAACCATTATGTCTGAAAAAATTAAGCTGCTACAGGGCACCTCAACATACAATTTATACTGACCATCTCCAAGAGATGACTAGGATTCCATTCAATTTCCAGACGTTACTGGACTAGGGAGTACGTGGAGTGTGCGCGTGTGTTAAGTCCCAAAGCCCTCAAGACAGTGCCACTGACCATGTCTCACGTTGACAGTCTGGCTTAGCTCCAGGTATAGGATTGCTGGTAATTAACACCAACTCTGAAGTCTGTGGGACATTTAACAGTTTGTGTGTGCGCTGCATGTAAGTGTGGAGGGCACAGGATATTGGATGTGTCTCCTTCATTTGTTCTCCATCTCACAATCTTATTTTTTGAGACAGAGTCTATTATTGAACCTGGGGTTCCCCGATTTAACTAAACCACTGGCTCAGAAAGTCACCTGTCTGCCCACTCCTGACCCTTCCATACCAGTTTTGGAATTACAGATGCACCCAGCTTTTTAAATGTGATAGGGTTTGAGATTGGACCTTCATGGCTTTTTCATCAAGTACTTTACCGACTGAGCCATCACTGAGCTGGAGAACACTATAAAAATTGTCTCAAAGGAGGCTAATTCTCTTCACTCTGGGGAATTCTACTTTAAACCACTCTTCAGGTCCTCCAAACATCCCCCAGAATCTGGGAAACGAGCATTTTATAAACAGTTAGGCCCAGGGTAAGAGAGATAGGAAACAGAGACGAAAGGGGAGCCCAGGCAACAAAGAATAGCATCTTTCTCCAATCTACAATGGTTCTGTAGCTGGGATTAAGAAAGTATAACCCTGCCTCTGGGAATCTAGAAGTTTTATAGATAAAAGAGAGAGAGAAAAAAAGGCTCTCTGAACCATTTTCCTAATTAAGGTTGCTAAAGAAAGACACCCCCTTTGCACCCCCTCAACTAGTGTTTATAGGTTCTGTTGATAACCAACTCGGGAAGCAACTTACTGTTCGGTGCAAGCTGTCATTTTTCTTTTCTTTTTCTTTCTTTTTGTTTTTATTTATTTATTTATTTTTTTTTTTTTGAGATGGGGTGTCAGTGTGTCTCTCTGTCAGGTCACTATGCTTTCGCCTCCACCCCCTGAGGGCTGTGATTAAAGGTATGCTCCACAATGCTCCCCTGCAAACTGTCATTCTTAAGCAGCAAGCAATGATTGGAATCCAAGCCCCAAGCAGCTTCCTCCTTCCTGGATTTGCTTTGGAACTTCTGATGTCAGAATCAACAGACTGCACAGTGCCTAAAGGAGGAAGTGGGAGGGTCTCCTGGATCCAGGCCATTGTTGAAGTCAGTACAAAGAGGAATCCCTCAGACGAGGACTGGCTTATCAAATCATGTGAAAGGGGGGAAAATTGAAAACTCCACCTGTACCCGTCCAGGCAAGGCACTCTACAGGGGTTATTTGTGCTTCCACTTTGGCTATCGGTCTTTTGAAACAAAGGTCCCCAAGGAATTGGAATTTCCCCAGGAATCTCATGCTGGCAAGAGGAAAAGGCTGAAGCCTGGTGTCGGCCAAGAGGAGGGGCTTATCTGACACCTGGGAGCAGAGACTGGAGCTGAGACAATGCTAAGTCAAGGCTAGGAGCTGGGGCGGGAGGAGAGACTGCCACACCCTGACCAGGACTGCTTATGTCTGGGCCTCTACTGAAATGTAACCCAGTCAGAAGCCTGAAGATGGAGTGAGGTGAGGTGCAGGATCCCTGGTCCTGTTTTTGTTCCTCTTCCCAGTGTGACCCCATTGAATAACTCTCCTCTGGTGGGGTCTGAATGAGACTGTTCTCTAAGGCTCAGAACCCGAACACTTTGTTCCCCAGTGCCAGGGAAGTGGTAGATCACTGGGAGGTGGTATCTTACTAGAGGAAAATGCCTGGGCAAGCCTTGAGCTGTAAACAAATTGTTAATGAGAATTACTGAAAGAAGCCCTATCTTCAAAGACTGACTGGCTGGATGACCAAACTTCAGTGAGGGAGAGAGGCTGAAAGTCACACATTCAGACCTAATCATCTTATCTTGGGCTAGTCTGAGCCCCCTAAATAGCCATTTCCTTGCCCACTTCTGTGTCTAACATCCTGTGACTAATAGATAAAAAACCTTTTGGAATCTATTACCTCAGCAGACCATTTGCTTCCTAACGCAAAAGCTAACAATGTCACCATACAGCATATGACGCCTATCAGGACAGAGTTCCTCATCTCACTGTGATCTGCTACCTGATGTATTTATCAACCTATTTCAAAATTATCCTGATTTATGACTTTCTTTGTTCTGTAACTACAAAACTCTTCGAAGGAAGTGCTTTCACGTGTATGGAGGGTGGGGGAGGAACTTACATGCTGTCCTCTGACTTCCACATATCTCTGTGGCACACAGACATTCACACCCAAGCTCAAATAAGTACTTAAAAATTTTTAAGCAACAACAACAACAAAACCCCAACTGGCTAGGATGTGTATCATTTTACTAGAAGGAATTTTGGGGTAGCCTGTGATAAAATTTTGGGGTTCTTTGTGGTCTTGAACAAAGAACTGAATAAGACAAGACACATTACTTAGGAAATCCAGTTCTCTTTGTAGGAAGAGAGTCTTATGCCATCCCACAGGGATGCTTGAAGACCATTTTATTAGAGTGTGAGAATAAAACCATAGGGTAGGTGAACTATCAATCCTACCAGTTGGAAGAAGGGAGATAACAAGAGACAAGGTCATGTTTTCTGAGCTAGAGTCAAACAAAGAAGGTCTGCAATAAAGGGGAAGAAGGGAAGGCTCAGAGAAGCCAGTAGGAAGGCCCGAGTGTCCGTCAATACACACATGCTTAGGATTTCAGCCAGTGTTCCTATCTGCAAGCAACTTCTGCAAGGGACAAGTCCCCGTGGTGAAGAAACGCATTATCTCATTGAGGGATAATTATTTCTTCATCTCCTTAGCAAGTCTTTACGGTAGGTCAGGAGCATGTCACCTAGCTAGGTGACTGACAAGCCCAGTTGGATTTACTCTTTAAGAGAGAGGACAACAGAATGCAATACTCTATTCTTTGTGGTAGATTATTAGATTGTCATGTCTTTGTCCATGGTCTGAAGAACTCAGTTCCTATTCTCTTGACCAAGAGAAAATTTCCCTTAATGAGTCACAAGGAAATAAGATGTGAGGTCCAACTATAATCATGAGTGGAGGGGTCAATCTTCAGTGTCTCCAAGCCAGTCTAATGCCTCCCTAGATGCCTAACAGTAGAGCCTAGCATACATAAGAACTTCAGAACCAGGACACAGATGCACAGGCACACACAGCTCACTGTGAAAGTGTGCTCATATCAACTGCATAGAAATGCCTAGAATTCCATACATGAACACTTCAAGAAATCCAGAGAAACGTATACGCTTGAAACTAGAGACCATGACGTGTAATGGTTAATTTTAACTGTCAAGCAAAAGCTCACAGACTAGGGTCTGGGCTGAGCATTCACATTCACTGCTCGGCCTCGCTCCAGCCATCATACCTTCCTTGCCACGATGAACTGTATTCCTGAACGGTAAGCTAAATCAAATCCTTCCTTCCTTCCTTCCTTACGTCGCTGTCTTAGTTAGAGTTACTGATATGAAACATCATGACCAAAGCAGCTTGGAGAGGAAAGGGTTTATCCTGCTCACACTTCCACATCACAGTTCATCATCAAAGTAAGTCAGGACAAGAACTCAGGCAGGGCAGAAAGCTGGAGCCAGGAGCTGATGCAGAGGCCATGGAAGAGTGCTGCTTACTGGCTTGCTCTGTCCACAAGCTTGCATGCCTGAGCTGGTCTTCAGCAGTCACTGGAATCATGAAGGACTAACTAGTTTCATATGCCAGTAAGGGAATGGACTTGCTAGCAAGAGAGAGCAAACAGACAAAAAGCAAAAGCTGCCTTCTTGCATGTCCTTATATAGGCTTCCGGCAGAAGGGGTAGCCCAGATTAAATAGGTGTCTTCTCACTTAAGGCCTGATAAAAGTGTGTGTCTTCCCTCCTCAGAATCCAGATTAGAAGGGGACCTTCCTAATTTAAGTTAAGCATAAATTCCCTTACTGGTATGGCCCCCGGTCTTAAATTTTAGTTAGTTCCAGATGTAGCCAAGTTGACAACCAAGAATAGTCATCACATTTTGTAATATTTTATGAGAAATTTCAATCAAATAAAACTAATTGGCTGTGGTTATCACACTTAGCATTTAATTTCTATTACATCCTCTCTCTCTCGACAGTTCAGTCTGGCATGGCAAAACTTTCGTTTAAAAACCAGGGAAGGGGGCCAATAGAATGGGTCAGTACGTGAGGGTGCCTGCTGCTCAAGCCTGGTGGCACGAGCTCAATCCCTGGAATCCACATAAAGACAGAAGGAAAGAACTGACTCCACAAATCATCCTGTGGCTGTGACACACATGTCAACATATATGTGAATTAACCTGGTGTATATATAGTGAGTTACTCACCAGCTAGTGTTACAGAGCATGTCCCTGTGATCCTAGGTGTTGGAAGGCAGAGGCAGTTGCATCTCTGAGTTTGAGGCTAGCCTGGTCTACATAGTTTCAAGACAGCCACTGCTACACAAAGACTCTCATCACAAAACAAAAATAAAAGAAGGGAAGGGGTACAGTTTTCCAAATGGCTTGTTATCCAAAGTAAAGGACTGAGACCAAAACTCTAAGTTTCGGCTGGGTCAGCAAGGCTTGTGAATGGAAATGATGTGTCCAGTCATAGCAGCTTTAAAAGGAAAATACAGGTGAGTGAGAAGGAAAAAGGTGGGGTGGGGTTAATGACTTAAGCTTGTTCTAGTTTAACTTTCTCCCAAGGTTAAAAAAAAAGACATTATATGCATCTAAATCTAGAGGACCCACCCCTTCCCACACAAAGAGCCCTCCCACACAAAGCTGAATGAAACAGCGTGGCCCCAGAGACTCTCCCTTAAAGCACCTTCCCTGACTCCCCAGATTAAGGGCCCCCACTCGGAGCTACAAAAACAGCCCTGACACCCTCTTCACAGCTCCTGCAGTGTTCATAGAATGAGCCGATGTTTCCAGGGCCTCTGGCCAACCGTGTAATCACCCCATTAGAAGCTTCTGGTTGCTCATCAGAATCTAGAAGCCTGATTGGGGCTGCACCAAAGCAGAAGGCTCTGTCAGCCTTCATAGCCCAATAAATTCCTCCACACCCCACCTGTGAAACTCCATTCCCATTTATTACCAAAACTGGAGTCCTAGCTTCAGGGCTTCTCCTGAGGCCTGAAGCTGGCTGCTCCTGCTGATGACATCATTGATGAGCGAGCGCCTGACAATGGCTCCCTAGAGCTTAAACCTTTGCTAATACCTAGCAAGAGCACATTCCTCCAGAATGAGGTCATGTTTAGCTAATTGCTAATCTGGCCCCTACCCCAGAGCCCAAAGCCACTAAGTGATGCCTAAACAGTGAGCCCCTGCCCCAGGACCTACTGAAGCTGCAAATACCAGCCTCTAAACAGACAAAACAGAGGCAGCTTGCAACAGGACCCAGGGTTGCCAGAGTTTGAAAATACAACAAAACACACACAGACAGGTCCGGTAAAGTTAAATATGAATTTAATAAGTATGCCCTGTGCAAGAGTTTCTAACATGCAAGAGCTGCGACATGTGGGGCACTCTTACATTAGAAGGATCAACATTGCTTATCTGAAATTCAAATGTAACTTTTCTCTGGTAACACATGTGAGTTTTTATCCCTTTGTTTGGTTTACTCGATTGCCAAAACTGCCAGGGTGTGGGGGACAGGGATGGGGAAGAAGGGACAAAGGGGAGGCACAAGAGGGTTGGGGCCAAAACTCTGTTGGTAATATGCTTGTCTAGTGTGGGGGCAGCCTTGAGATGGACTCCCCAGCACTATGTAACCCGTGCATTTGGAATGTGGAGGCAGGAACCATGATAGGAAAAGAAGGAGGGATGGGGAAGAGCAAGGAGGAAGGGGAGAGGGGCTGAGGGACAGATGGCCAAAGCTGAGAAAGTAGAGTATCTGTCTAGTGTGCTTGAGGTCCTGAGTCTGACTTCCAGTAGATCAAAAAGAAGTAAACGTATACCACACATTTACACACGTTGGAACACACACACACACACACACACACACACACACACACACACACTTGCCTTTAGAAAGAAAATTAGGGGACAAGCATGGTAGCTTATACGTGTAATGTCATTACTTGGGAGGCAAAGGCATGACTGTGGCGCCCACACAGTTGTGGATCAGCCAGAGCCTCATAGAGACCTTATTTAGAGGCACTGAGGGAGAAGCGAGGATGACACAAAAATCCAGGATTCTGTACTCTCCTCACTCCTCCAAGTATCCTTACTCCATCCTGACTCATAAAACAAAGCTATGATGTTGCCAAGAAATCAGTATGATTTTGCAAAGAAGATCCACAACCACCAGGCACTGCACTGATGGTCAGAGTAACATCTTGGCCCTCCATGGAAACCCAGAAGGAACAATCCTGTCGGCAAGGAAGCTCACCCTGGTCTGGAATGTCAGGACACAGAGCAGAAGCTGAGGTGACATTCTGGGAATGAATGTTGACAATTAAGATTATTTGCAGAATAACAAACCCTGTTGCCAAAGGGCTTTATTGTGAATGTTTTATATTTACTACCCCCTGGCTGAAGGATATAAAGGATACAATCATTTGCATGCAATGGATTTGAAATTTACTTCTTTTTTTAAAAAAAGGAATTCTTAATTTAGCTCAATAAACGAAAGCCTAATACACAAAATCTATAATGATATGGGCAAGAACTTACTTGGTGAGTAAACTGTGATAAATCAGTAGTATGGGTGGCTGAGGAAACTGGCAAATGATATGTACTATATAATTAAAATTATAGGTTTCACATAAGAAAGGATTAAGATCCATCTGAAACACTCAAACTGGAGTTGAGTATAGTGGGTACATCTGTAACCCAACCCTTTAGTTAAACTGGAGGATAGGGTTTCAAGGCTCCATGGGACTATACACAGGAGTTCCAAGCCAGTCTGGGTTACAGGAGATCTGGTCTCAAGAAAAGATACAAGAACTAGGTTGTCGGGACAACTTGGTGGGTAAAGGCTCTTGCCACCAAACCCAACAACCTTAGTTGGATCCCTGGCACCCACTTAGTAGAAGGAGAAAAGGTGTCTTTTCACCTCCTGGGGCTCCCCACACCATCAACCACCCATTCACCCATTCACCCATCCATCTATCCATCCATCCATCCATCCATCCACCCACCCACCCATCCATCCATCCATCCATCCATCCATTCATCCATCCATCCATCATTATAAAACAGTCAATGGATTTAAACAAAAAAATTTAAAGTTAAACATAAACAAGCTTAGAAATGGGAGCTTGGGGTGTGGTTCTTGGAGTAAGTATATACAATGTGTATACTCAGCCTGCCTGAAAGCCTGAGCTTAAAGCCCCAGCATCGGGGTGGGAGGAGGACAAAGATTTAGAAATTAATTCAATCAACAAATCTTGTGCATTCACGATGAACCAGGCCTTATATTAAGCCCAGTCCAAAATCCACTATGACCCTTCTTCACTGAGGAAACTCAAAACCTTGCCTAAATCCACACTGCAGGGTGGAGGTCAGGTTGGGATTAAATCTGTGAGGCCCAAAAGCTATTTCACATTCTGAACTCATTTGTAATTAATTCTGCCAAGCTCCCTGGCCTTACAGGTAAAGGGCCAGCACGAGGAAAGGCCTCACAGCATCCGGCATGGCAGCTGGCTCCCAGGAGCACTTCCTAAGACATCTTTCTTTTGAAGTTAATACTTAAATATTCTGCTGTTGGTCATGCAACTCTATTTCAATCAGAAAGAGCTGCTAAGGAGAATAAGCTGTACCCTTTGGAAGAGCTTTTCTCTAAAGCCTGTAGACACTTAAAAATCTCCTTTACATACATAGACATTTACATTTTTTTATCTATTAGCATCGTGTAGGTGTATGTGCATGTCCTCTGTAGAGGACAACTCTGATCCAGGGATCAAACTCAAGTCTTCCGCAGCAAGAAGCAAGCACCTTTATCCACTTAGCCGTCTCCTATCTCCATATTTATTTTTTGAAACACACCATGCTGTACACTATGTACATACAAAATTAGGTTGTAACATAATCAAAACTAAGTAGGAGTCAGTCACCCACCACTGGGACCAGGGAGATGTCTGAGTAGATAAAGGCGCTTGCATGCCTGACACCAGAGCTCCCCGTGTGGAACCCACATAAAAGCCTGCCGTGATGTAGTGGTGAGTACTGTAACTGTGCAGAAAGCCCGAGAGCCTGCGGTCCGCAATACACTGCAGTAGAAATAAAAGAGAGCCTTCCTCAAACACGCCGGCCTCTTTATGAGTGGTGTACGTGTGCGAGTGCTTGAGCATGCATGCACACATACACACGCATGCATGAAATTTAAAATAAAATTTAAAATAAAAGTAATATCTTTAAAAAATGTGGAAAGCAACAGAGGAAGACCTCTGGCCTCCATATGCATGTGCACACAAGTATGTGCACCCATACGTGCATGGACAAACACAAGATACAAAGGCACTTTGAAGTACTTAGGGAAACCTTTATCAAAATGCTCTTACTGGGCTATTAAGCTGGTTTGGTGGGTAAAGGCACTTGCTGCCAGGCCTGACATCCTAAGTTCAATCCTGGGACCTGCACGGTAGCAGAAAGAGAGAAAAGACTCCCCAAAGTTGCCTTCTGGAACACACACACACACACAGAGTGGGAGTGAGAATGGGGAAGTGGGAGGGGGAGAGAGCGAGAACAAAGTACCATTCCATTACTGGGTAACAGCTAACTCCCAGGTATGCAGGAAATTATGACTATGATAATCTTCTTGAAGGCCACTGACATGTGTAGAGGAATGAGTGCTTGGTACTTCCAAATAACTCAAAAAATAAGTACACAGGGGTGCTAGGAATATAGCATATACCAGGCTCTGGGTGTGACTCCTACAGTGACCAAGCAAGTGCAGCCGAGGATCATAGAAGGTTTTAGAAGGGTCTGTTACAACTCTGTTTTTTATAGGGAGGGGGAAAATTCAAAATAAGTCAACTCTGCAGAAAATAAATACCAGGAAAGACCTCCCAACGACCTGCTTAACAACTGTGTTAATTAACATGTACTAATTTTCTTGGCAGTAAGACAAAGAGCCAACTTTGCTCCCAGGTGTCCAAACACTTAAGGAAAGCAACACTGCTTCAGAAAGGAAGCAATCCGGTTTCATCTCCATGCACAGGCACTTGGCATTCCAAGAAAATATTCACCAGGCAGAGGAAAAAGGCATCCAAAAACTTTATAGGCTTGTTTCTGCAGTGCCAACAAGTCACACCAAGGTCCCCGCATGTTAGGAAAATATGCTATTTATGCCATCATTGAGTGACACACACACACACACACACACACACACACACATACACACACACACCAGCTTTATTTCAAATTTAACTACTCCTACACATTCCATATATGAATTGGACCTCAGTAAAGCAGGCTTGAAAATCCTGTGTATTCTCCGTCTTCTTCCTTATAGGATTTTTACTATGATTATAAGTAGGACTAAGGCAAAAGCTAAGTGCCCAGTGATTAAGAGCAGGGATCTAGATCCTCGCCACACGGAACAGAGTTGTCCTGCTAAGTGACGCTGTAAAGGTGGGGCAGCATCAAAAAGCACATCAAGGTTTGCAAAGACCTTCGATTAAAACCAAGTCTCATTCTTTGACTTCTATTTTAAACAGCTCAGTTTCCAAACTTCTGAAAACTTGAAAAACTATTAAACCTTCAGTGGGTTTATTGAAGGTCATGCTTCAAGTCCACAGCACGGAGCTGTTTCCCTTTGGTCTTGGGACTTCAGACCCATGTCTCCACTTCTGCTCAGCCATGAAGCTCAGTTCAAAACCTACCACAAAAAGGTCACCTAACACTAACGGCGGTGATGATTTTTATGGACCTTTTCCCTAACACATTTTATGCTCTGATGGCTCCACCCCCATGTGTGAACACTGGAAGTGGAAGGCAGGCTAGTCACTGACCTATGACGTTGTTAGTCAGAGGCTGTCAGGCCCAGCAGAGGCCAGGATGATTAAGGGACACCGTCCCTTCTCCCTGGCTCATCCACACAAGGGACACCGTCCCTTCTCCTTGGCTCATCCACACAAACTCGTTCGCATCATGTGCAGCAGCCGAAGCTAGACACTGGAGCCACGCTGGACAAACTTGCTGCAAAGCCAGAGGCAACACACTGGAAGTAATCTACTCTGATTAGCGTTTGGGGAGATCCTTGGCCTTGAGCAAATGCATCGATCCAGTTTTCCAGGAGAAGCCATCCTGCCTCAGACAGCGATGCAGACTGCAGGAAGGAAGAGCCCCCACACTGGGGCAGAGGCAGCTCCAAGAGCTCCCAAGGTGCTGATCTGGGCACTGCTTCCAGGCAGGAAGGAGCCAGCCACGTAAGCCAATTGGAACTTCGGGTGACATGTTCCTAGCTTGGAGACGGGCCCTGGACATGGCTTATTTTTAACATCTTGGACTGAAAAAGTACTTAATGCCCTCAACCAGACCAAAAAAAAAGAAAGAAAAGAAAAAAAAATCACCCCATCTTTCCCTCTGGAGCCATCTAATTTTCATGACAACTTCTTTAAGATGATTTTCCACCAACCCGAATTTGTTTAATGGTGGTGTCATGTCCACAGCTGACTGGAGTGGATTCCCTCACATAAGCTGAACTGGATTCTCCCTAGAGATTTCTGCATGAGTGTAGGACCAAGATGTGAACAGCCAGAGGAGTGGGTAAGGCAGGGTGTATACAATGCCACAGAGATTCACACAGAGAGAAAGGGGGTGGGGGTGGGGTGGGAGGCAGACACTACGATAATGACAGGACCAGGAACCTCAATTGCTTTTGATCTTGTGCTCCTAACCCCCCCGCCCCCCCGCCCCTGTACAGGTTTGTGAATCCAAGTTCCTTACAGGGATCTAATATCCAGCATAAAGGTGGGTACTTGTGACAGCACTTTCACATAAGGACTGGTTTAGAGAAAGGTGTCTATCTCAGGAGTATACACAGCAATGCTTATGTGCCCCTGCTGGAGTTGGGGGAGCCTTGGGTTTGGGAGGACTAAGTCTATGATATCAAAGTATCAAGAGTAATAGTCTCAAAAAATTTTTAAGAAGATTTTCTCAATTGTGTTCAAAAGAGTGATAACTACTAAATTTCCAATTTTATTATTTATTTTTAGTTTAAGGCTTGGTTTTCTTTTTGTTGTTGTTTTGGAAACAGGGTCCCACTACGTAGCTCTCTCTGGCCTAGAACTCATTTTGTAGCCCAGGCTGGCCTTCAACCCATAGAGATCCAACTGTCTCTGCCTCCCAAGTGCTGAAAGCAAAGGTATGCGCTGCCACTTCCAGCAAGCTTTTGTTTTCTTAGAATGACCCAACAATGCTTTAGTAAGACCAAGCAGTGGTGGTGCATGCCTTTATCCCATCACTCAGGAGTCAGGGACAGCCAGGTCTCCAGAGGGAGTTCCAGGGCAGCCAGGGCTACACAGAGAAACTCTGTCTCAAAAAACCCCAAAACAAGCAGCACTCTCTGCCCCACCCCCACCCCCAAAGGTCTGTGAAACTCTCCAACTGCTTCCTGGTGTACTTGAAGACCTGAAGTCTAGACAGGTGGATGACTGTCAACTCACACTTGCGCCTCCATGGTTAACTTCCTCCCAGCTTCCTGCTCCCTGCCAGGTTTCCCAGAATAAAAGCCATTAGCAGGGCATGGCCAGGCCTGTTAGTGCAGGCCTGAAATCCCAGCGATTTGGGAGGCTGAGGCAAAAGGGTTGCTACTGAAGGGTTGTCTGAGCTATAGAGCAATAAATTAACAACTCAAAGTCAGCCTGGGCAACGTTGAAATCTTACCTCAAAATAAATAGCAAGATGAAGCTGGGCGTGGTGGCACCTGCCCAGCCCCTGGGAGGCAGAGGCAGGTAGCTCTCTAAGTTTGAAGTCAGCCGGTCTACATAGTAAGTTCCAGGATAGCCAGGAGGATGATAGAGAATCTATCTTTCAAAAAGTCAAGATGAGGGCTGGAGGGATGGCTTAGCAGTTAAGAGCACTGACTGCTTTTCCAGAGGTCATGAGTTCCAATCCCAGGAACCACAGCCCTCTTCTGGGGTGACTGAAGATAGCTACAGTGTACTTACATATAATCAATAAATAGGCCGGAGCGAGACAGAGGGGTGGGGGGGAGTTAAGATGAGGAATGGAGAGAAGAGTTTGATGGTAGAATTGCTTGCAGCACAGCATGCCTGAGGCAAAAGGTTTAATCCTCTCTCTCTCTCTCTCTCTCTCTCTCTCTCTCTCTCTCTCTCTCTCTCTCTCTCTCCCTCTCCTCTCTCCTCTCCAGAATAGGCTCTCAAGAATAGGGTAAGAACCTACAGACGCCAAGGTCCCTAAAAGTGACTGTTAAAGCATCTCCTAATAAGAATCCATAACCGGAGTTATCGCTTGGCCAAGTCTCCAGGGCAGCCTGGGAAAGCAGGCCGCGATGCTCCAGTGCTCAGGTTTCTAGAAGGCCTTTTCATTCTAGAGCACAGGAAATCCACACAGCACAAATGGCACAGCTGAGTGACATGGGAAAAGTGGCAGTCATCTAAGGCTCCTGTGAGGACAAGGGGTAGAACAGGGTCGTGTGGGACACTGAAGAAATGAAATGTTTTCCCAAATCACCCACAGAAAGAATCTCAAGAATGCTAAAATCCCAAGAACTCTACAACAGACAGAGGCAGAAGCCTGCAAGTGAGTGTAAAAGGCCGGGAACCTTTCCGGGGCTATTTGATATGGTGGGGTTGGGACCACCCAGGTGGCCACAGTGAAGACAGGATGGAAGCCGCCAGAGGGAAGTCCACAAAGAAAAATCAAGAAGGAGGGCAGGGAAGACACGTGAAGTAAGCCTGCGGAATTTCAAAAGCATATCTGGATGACCTAGAGCTATCTGTGTAATTGTTTACTGGTGATTGCAAGGCTGCACTCAGGGTGACTTCGCTCCAAGGCAAGTTATGTGAACTGCCCTTACCTGATAAGTATCCAAGATACCAATGCAACAGGAGTAGATATGTTACCTATTATTTGGAAACTGAGTTTGGAATTTAGACCCCATTGCTGGTAGTGGCGGAACAATCAGATCTTTAGGAAAATCAAGTCCTTCACTAGAGCAAGGAGCCATCTGGGTCCAGGACCTGCGACATCAGATGGCCTGAGGGCCCTGCTTAATATCCGTTGGATACAGACTAACCTGGCACACCAGGTTTGATGGCTGCAACAGATGCATACACCTGGTGACTGACTGCTGCAAATCCCTTCTCTTCACACATGAGAACAGAGAGCTGGCTATAATCACATAAAGTATACAGAAAGCAAAAAAGTTTTCTGTCCATCAAGACGCTTAAGTTCTGGGTCTGGAACTCAAGCTATCTTCCCACCTCTGCTGCCGGGCAAGGCTCGGCCTCACGTTTAACTGAGGCACCTCAGTCAGTTTCCTCGTTTGTGAAGTTAGGACTAACATCATTCCACAGATTGGGTTTGCACTCACAACCCTCCCGCCTCAGCCTCCTAAAGAGTGGGATTACAGGTGTGCCCCCATACACAACAGCAGCATTCTGTAAAGAACTCATTTAGTCCCTACCAATCAGGTTCTGATAAGATACTGGCTCCTATCAGGACTTACAGGTATAGTCTAGAAGTCTCCCACCCAACACACTTAATAAAAGGGCCCAGAAGTTCAGAGAGAAAAATGCAAACAACTATCCTTTGCTAGGCAGAGGCGGGCTCAGTGGGAGTGAAAGATAACTATTTATGTACACTCCTCCTGAGTACCAGTTTCTGGCAGTTTGCTTTTGCTGCTTGAACCAGGGTGCATAAGATGCTAACCTTATAAAAGAGCCTAAGAACGTGGTCTCTCCCTCTCCCTGTCTGTGTGTGTGTGTGTGTGCATGTGTGCCTGTGTGTGTGTGAGTGTGTGTGTGTGTGTGTGTGTCTGTGTCTGTGTGTGTTGGGAAGGAGGCAGGATTGTCTCTGCACCACCACAGGGATCTGGCTTGCTTCTGTGATCCTCTTCAGGTTACGAGAATACAGCTCCTTACCAGAAGCAGGTACTTGCCTTGAACAATTAAGAATAAAACTTGCACCTACCCACCAATAATAATACCATCCTTGGCAAATAGAAAGGAGAGAGGGCAACAAAGCAACAGATGTCCTCCCCAGAGTGCTGCAGAGCACGTCCGGATTCATCAGGAAGAAAGCAAGCAGCACACGCTGCATTTTCAGTTCCCCAGCAGGCTGACTGCAAGTCAGGTGTACAGTGAGAGCCTTGGTTTACCCCCAGATTAATGCTGAAATACTAATAATAACACTGGGTATCACTTCCCACCTTTAGAAACAGGCCTTCCCTACATGCAAGCTACAGGGGGTGGGGGGTGCAAACAAAACCAAAACCAAAACAAAACAAAAAAGAAAACCCAAGACACCACTTTTCTGTAGCATTTGCTGATCCAGGTGTTGTGGCGCCTGCATACTTAGAAGATGAGGCTGGAAGATTCCCAATTCAAGACCTTACCAAGTTCAGGCCCAGGCAACTTGTCAAGTTCAAAAGTTGTTTGGGCAATTTATTGAGCCCCTGACTCAAAATAAAAATGAAACTGGGCAGAGCATGTAGCTCAGGGGTAGCTTGCTTAGAGCACGAGAGCCCTGGGGCTCAGTCTCAAGTAGCAAAAGAAACAGGTTTTGTTTTTTCTTTTTTCTTTTCTCTGTTCCAGTGGCATTGTATTGGGTGTGCTATGGTGCTTGCCTGAGATCCTAGCACTTGGAGGGAGGGGGGCACAGCAAGAAGGTCAGGATCCTGTTCACTGTCCGCCTCCAGACAGGGTGAGATCAAGACTAACTCCAGATACCCTGTCGCAAACAAATTGAGAATGAAACGGCTGTTCTATGATTTATTTTTTCACCAATCATATCTTGATCAAGGAAAGCAAAAATTGAGAACCAGCCAGAGCCAACCACCCCCATATATAACCATCCACTTAACCACTTTGATAATCCTTGTTTAGTGATAAAAACAAATAATCCTTGTTTTTGAGGCAAGGTCTGATTATGTAGCCTCAAACTTACGATTCTCTTCTCTCGGCGACTGCATGGTTGCTGACTCCACTGTCAGTTGGTATTGAAGGACCACACTGTTAGCCAGCTACAAAAACTTCTCTATGCCAGGTGCTGAGTCCCACTGTGAGTTACCATGGCCTTTCCAAAGGGCAAAGCACAAAGCAAATAATGAAAGGCAAGAAAAGACAGAACTTAAAAACCCATCCATCCATTAAGAATAATTGTTCAAGGTTGGACATTTAGGCAAGTGATAAGAGCTTCCCCAGAATACATAGGGCCTGGGTTTAGTCCCCAGCCCTGGACAGGGGGAAAATCATATTCTGCTGAGAAAGTCAATCTTAGTTTGGTACAGACCAGTGAGCTGGCTCGGTGGGTAGGGCAGACCAGTGAGCTGGCTCGGTGGGTAGGGCAGACCAGTGAGCTGGCTCGGTGGGTAGGGCAGACCAGTGAGCTGGCTGGGTGGGTAGGGTAGACCAGTGAGCTGGCTCGGTGGGCAGCGGCATTTGGCACCAAGCCTGACGACTTTACTTTCATCCCTGGGACCCAATATTAAAAACAAAGGACTGACTCTACCCCAAGTTCTCCTGGAGCCTCCTCATGGATGTCCTGCACCTGCTCCCACATGCCCCTCCCACAATAAAATATATTATTAAAGAAAAAATTAGCATATTAGTGCCTCATCTTTTTTTGTAACAGTAAGAAAAGTCAATCTGCCCATTAATTAAGAAGCTTACAGGCAGTGGGTCCGAAACAATCGGCCTTTGTGGATCCAGCCCTGGTGAGCTCACCAGTGGCAGTGGGAAGATTTCATGTGCCTCTCTACGGAAACTTGGTCCTAATAAAAATCGTGCCCACACTGCCAGGGCTGAGGATGCAGCCAGCCCTCCTGCCTAGTCAACAAGTGGGCATCCTTTAGCCTGGGTGTGTGAGTTGTGGTGTCATGCAAAGCCTTCAAAGGTTCAAAGCTCCGAGCTTTATCTGAGTACTCTTCCAATCTGGAAACACATTCAAAATGCCAGGCTGCTGGTTTGAGCTGTATTTTGTTTGTTTGTTTGCTCACTTATATTGTTCTGTTTTTGCTTTTTGTTTCCTTTAACAAATTCTGGACACCAACCCAATCCCCAAACATTCACTTGTTCTTTGAATTCTTCCTTCTTAAGTTGGGGTGGGGTGCTTGATGCTTTTCATGGACCCAAATTTGGTGGCCTCTTCAGATGGAATACAATTCTGTACGTCTGCAGGTCTGTGAAGTTACTTGGTATTCCAGAAGGCGTGGATGTTATGTCCCTTTCAGTTAAACTGAATTTTATTTCTTATCCATATCTAAGTAACATCTTTTAAGGAATGTACATTGAGAGCTGGAGAGATGGCTCAGCAGTTAAGACCACAGGCTGCTCTTGCCAAGGACCTGGGTTCGCCCCAGTGCATACATGGCAGCTCACAGCCATCTGGAACTCCAGTTCCAGAGGATCTAATACCCTCTCTTCTGGCCTCCTTGGCACTAACACGCACATGCACAGTCATATATGCAGGCAAGCAAATACACATATGAAACTTTTAAAAATAATTGAACCTACTTTTTAAAAAGAAACGTAAAGTATGTGCGTGTATGTGTGTGTGTGTGTGTGCGCGCGTGCACGCGTGTGAGTATGTGTGCACGCGTGTGAGTGTGTGTCCCCTGCTCATGTCTGTGATGTGACCAGATAATCTCTCTTCACAGGTGTGGACAAGAGGCTAACCTAAAAGTGACTAGGTAAGAAACACACAGTGATACTATGTTTTTATAAAATGAAGAGTGTTCTAAAGAAAAACTGACAAACTAGTGTCACAGTGCCCTAGCTGGGAAAAACCAGACATTTCCCATACCTTCAATGTTCCTAATTTCTAATTGGGGAAATACAACAGTTACATGACCAGTCAGTACTCCAGGGCAGGGAACACAGACTGGATAAATCCCACTGAATCCTGAGACTTTCCTGGGACTGCTGGGAGCAGGGGGCCAACCTTCTTCCTCAAGCCATATGACGTAGGGCAGTAGGGCCTGAAACTGTTAGAGCGACTGCATCCTACCACATTCTATCCAAAGTCTGCCTCTATTGCTTTTTGTCTGTGTGGCAAGTCACACGTTTGGTGTGTCAGTTCCCCTACCTATAACACGGAGATGAATAAGTGGGAGATGTGACTATTTGGTACCAACTTGGCTCATAGTAGGTGTAGCTTATGGGCTAGCTGTGGAATGATGGTTGGAAAGGTTTTATTCTGCTTTTTTAAGAAGCCTCTACCAATGCTACTAGTTAACCCATGTGGTGGGAGTATGGGGACCTTTGCCTATTAGTTACAAGAACTATTTACATGAAAACTTAAAAGTTTTGTAAAAGTAACTAAAATGACTGTCACTTATACCAACCATCTTTAAAAGAAGAGTATTTTTAAAACCCAAACAAAAACCAAGCTGGGCATGAAGGCACACATCTGTAATCCCAGCACTTGGAAACCTGAAATGGAGAGATATCAAAGTCCAGGTCAAAGTTCAAAGGAACTTTGAAGGCTGTTGCATAGGTCCACAGGTATGCTCTGTCTTCATATTGGTAGTGGTACCCTTCTATGTGAAGGAATGTATATCTAAGGGTGAAAGGGTATCTGCCTGCAAGTATGATAAAGTACCCTTTACTATATCTGAGTTGTAATAAAAAAAATGTTTTTTGTTTGTTTGTTTAAAATTTTAAATTTAGAGACCAGAACACACTCTACTTGTTGAGGACCAACAGAATTAATTTGGCCAGTGCAAAGTTTAGGTCAGAGTGCGACCCTCCCTGCCATTCATTCCTGGTCAGATTATCCCCTACTCTGGACTTCTACCTACTTTTAGAGAATGCAAATATCTCAGTAGTACCTTGGAATACTCTGAAAAACATCTTCTCTCAGACAAAAGGCTATTGACGGCAGGTTCCTGGAGGCAAACTTCTGGGGCTCTGTGTCTTTGGGAACCCCAAGCTTATCATGTTCACTAGCAACAGGAGGGCCTTATACTCCTAAGGTAATTAGCTCAGGTCTTTCAACACAGCTGTGGGGAGGACTCCTACTCAGCATGAATGGCTTTTGTCTTACTATCATATCCCAACATCTTGAGGATGATCTATGTTCTTTGTTACAAACTGGGCTCAAACTTGTATGCAAGACATCCAAACAGAATAATAGACGCAAGGCATGTTTCTCTTTTCCATGGTCAAATAGAGAAATGGGCTCTATCAATCCATATATTTGTCTTGTTAGGTTGAATCAAACTCCTCCAAACCTCCTGATAAGCGAGAACTACAGCTTTGTGCCACCATTTCTAGTCAGTTATGCTTTTCTTTCTTCCAGGACTTTGTACGTGCCAGGCTACTCTACCACTGAGCTACATTCTCAGCCTTTTTATAAGGGAAATCGTCTATACAAACACACCGAACAGGGAAATTATAATATGACACAATTACCATTCAACAGAAGAATTAAATACATGAAGAATCAAAACCCTCTGCATACCCCCTCCCACTTTTGTTATTGAGACAGGATCTCACTATGTAGCCCTGGCTGGCCTAGAACTCTCTACACAGACCAGGCTGACCTCAAACTCTCAGAGATCCTCCCCCCACCCCAACCCCCAGGGCTGGGATTTAACAAATGCACTACCACAACCAGCTGTGTACCTGGACTGTATGCCCCAGTTACGGCACACATACAGCCTGGCAACCACACAATTTGTTAGCGGTCATTCCCATGAACATATATATATATGTATTGGTTTTGCATACACATGCAAATAAAACTTAACACAAACAGTATCGCAGCAAATAATCTTTCAGTTTGCTTCTTGGACCTACATCATGTTTTACAAAGCAGACTTAGAATAAATAAATGGGACGTAGACCCTCCTGACAATTGAATGGATCTGTCCCGGAAGGATGACGTGGGTGGTGTAAGAATCTATACTCAGAATAGGGTATAATTTTGTTTGTTGTTTGTTTTGGTTTTTGTTTGCTTGTTTTTTGAGACAGGGTTTCTCTGTGTAGCCCTGGCTGTCCTGAAACTCTCTCTATAGACCAGGCTGGCCTCGACCTCAGCAATTCACCTACCTCTGCCTTCCAAGTGTTGGGATTAAAGGGGTGAGACACCACCTCCAGCTCGGGGTACAACTTAAAACTTACTCATTGTTTATCTCCATGGTCTCCAACCACAGATAAAGGGGGAAACCACTGTAAATTACTAATGTAATCAGAGCTGCGTGGCTACCAGTCATGATGCATCAGAGATGTGGTTCTCCCCGCAGGTCCAGTCCTCCATCAGGTCTGAGCAGGCCAGGAGAAGGGCTTAGCATTAGTGCGCTCATGGTTACTTTCCACAAGCTCAGCTGCTCATTTCCCCCTTTTACTACAAGCAGAGAGGCCTCCTGCTGAGCAGAGGCAAGCTGGCTGCTACTTTATAACACTGTTTTGGGTTTATTTATGGTTACCTTCCATTTACTCAGTGATGTTGCTTTTCCATTATGATAGTGACACAAAGTCTCCTTTTCAATTACATCTGTTGTAAAAGTGAGTCAACTGCAGGCGGAAATAAAATTAAGTGAGGATGAAATGGACACCGCCATAGAATGTAAAAGTAGGAGAGGGGAGGTGGCTCCTTTACTGTCCAGAGTGAGTCCAGGAGAGGCTGGCCTCATTCCGTTCTTGTTTTTTTACAGACACAAAAGTAAGGTCAGAGAAGGGGGTCCTAATGAATTTAGCGATAGACCTGGGAATAGGAATAGCTAGCATGGAGCCAGGCAGTGGTGGCCCACGTCTTTAATCCCAGCACTTGGAAGGCAGAGGCAGGCGGACTTCTGAGTTCGAGGCCAGCCTGGTCTACAAAGTGAGTTCCAGGACAGCCAGGGCTACACAGAGAAACCTGTCTCGGAAAACAAAACAAAACAAAACAAAACAAAACAAAACAAAACAACCAAACCCACCCCACCCCTGCCAAAAACAAACAAACAAACAAAAACAACAACAACAACAACAAAACCAAAGAAAAGAAAGAATAGCTAGCCTGAGCCTTGGCTAAACAGCTGCTGATGCTATTGATACATTGACCTGCCCGAGCTGGAGAAACAAAAGCCATTGTGCCCCGTTGACTGACTCATTCCTTCCTGTGCTTAAACAGATCTGCCTTCCTCACTCAAGAACCTTTACCAACTCTACCTTTGGGAAAAGGGCTGGATGTTCCCTGGGCACAGAAAAGAAAATGATGATTATTATGTTGTCCTATCAGTCAGGAGTCTAACCTACCCATGGAATCAGCAGGCAAATGGAGGAAGCAAGACGCAAACACATCCCTTCAGCCTGGTAGCGGGGAGAACTGAGGACACTGCAGTCACTTCCCAGATCCACTCCTACATTAGAATCCACAGAATTCACTATGGCAGCCTCCTACGCCCATCCCGATCCAGCAACCTTCAGGGATCTTCAGGGTAGTTCCCGAGCATTACTGTTAAAGTACTACCATAAGCTTCATAGCACAAGGTTGGACTGTGCTAGGGTTAAGGGCATACCTAGGACAGTGAAAGTGCTGGTGCCAGGTGGCACAGGCTGCCCTACAATGTCCCAGACATAAGAGCCTGGATTAAAGTGAGAGAAATTGATACCCAGGGCCAAGTCCTGGACTGCTAGTCTTCTATCCGGGTGCTGGGTGGAAACAGATGGCTCACTTTGCTACTTTGATCCACATGAAAGCATGCAAGGCAGTCAGCATGGCCTTGTGGTTGCAGAGATTGATACTGGAAAGACCTTCTTGTCTTTCTAGCTCCCTACTGCTCCTAATTTCCACTAAATCCTGACAAGACAGCAGGAGCTGCACCCAGGACATTAGCAGAATGCACTTGTTTTTGCAAGATAAAGTGGAACCAGTGCTATGGACAGAATCAGCTATCATTTCCTGGGTGCTTGCTAGGAGCTAGACACACCAGAGTGTCTTTTTCTACCCCACAACTACATGAGGGAGAATGTTGTGGGGGGAGGGTTGTCCCTCACTTCCTTTGGAGCCCAGACTGGCTTTGAATTCACCTGCCTCAGACTCTCAAATGTTACCTCCCTCCCCTCCCCCTTCTGGTAGAGTCTATGTTGCCCAGGCTGGTTTCAAACACTCATGCTCAAATGAGCCTCTAAACCTGAGAAGCACCTGGGATTACAGATCACCTTGCCTGTCTGGAGAGCAGGAGAGAAACATCTTCCTGTGGCCAGTCAGAGCCAACAAAAAGGTGATCAGCATATTACAATTCTTTCAAAGGCCATCTCTTATACAGACAAGGCAAAAGCAAACATGCAAGAAAAGAGAGGGGGAAATGGCCCAGTCAAGAAAAGTGCTTGCCTCTAAAATATGGAGGTCAGAGTTCAATCCCCAGCACTCATATAAAAAGCCGTCCTACCTGCCCCCCCCCACATAAGCACATACACACAGCATCAAAAGAAATAAATAAAACCTTTAAAAGAAGGTTGTGAGATAGCTTAGCAGACAAAGGTGTTTGCCCTGCAAACCTGGCAACCCAAATTCAATCTCTAAGACCAAACTGTAGGAGAGAACCAATTCCCACAAGTTGTCCTCCAGCATCTCCTGAAGTGATGTGATGTGACAATGCATGCCTGCCCTGGCCAATCAAGTACTCACTCGCACATGCAATAACAACAAATACATCCTTTAAAAAACAAAACAACAAACAAACAAACAAAAAACAAAGAAGGTTGGCAAGATGCCCGAGCAAGTAAAGATGCCCACTGCCAAGCCTGAAGATGACTCAGATTCCATCTCTACAACATACACGGTGGAAAAAAACAGAACTACCCCCCCAGAACTATCCTCTGACCTTTACACATGGGGTGTGACTCACATACACATATACACATGTGCACAGGTACACACTCTCACACACGTACACACACACATGCTTTAAATTTGAAAAAAAATGGGGGGGGGATATTGTAAGAGACAAAAAGAATGGATTAATGAAAGAAAAGGTGAAGAGCAAAGGAGCCAGTAGGGAAAAAAAATTAAAAAAGGAAAATGATTGTCCAAACTGTGGTGGTTTGGATGAAAATGCCCACCAAAACCTCGTATATCTGAATGCTTGGTCCCCACTTAGTAGAAGTGTTTGGGAAGGATTAGGAGGTGTGGCCTGGGATGGGCTTTGAGCTTTTAAAAGCTATACCATTCGCAGCTCTCTTGACCTCCTACATACAGATAAGATATTAACTTTCCTCTACTGTCCCAGCACCATGCCTGCTTGCCTGCTGCCATGCTCCTCACCAGACTCCAACCTTCTATAAATTACCTTGGTCATGGTGTCTCATCAATGAGAAAGCAACTAAAATACAAACTGATAAGAAAAGTAGAAGAATCTGTCAAGAGTACTTGGCATTGCCAGGAGTGGTGGCTTCTGCCTTTTATCTATGCCTTAGGAGGCTTGCCCCAAGTTTTGGACCTGCCTAGGCTACAGTGTGAGATGCTGTCTTTTTTATTTTTTATTTTTTAAAAAGGCATTAGCTTTTAATCTCAGAACTTGGAAGGCAGAGGCAGGCAGATCTCTGAGTTCAAGGGCAGCGTGGTCTACAGGACAGCCAGAGCTACATAGTTAGATCTGTCTCCAAAAAACAAAAACAAACAAACAAAGAACAAAACAACAACAAGTAAAAGTGCCATCATTCTTTCTATCTTTAAGGCAAGATTGCCCAGAAGGCCAGAAAATGCCACTAAGGCAAATGGTAGCTAACCAACAGATAATCAAAAACCCAGGTGACCTCTTCTCTTGATAACAGTCTCAGTCTCCCAGATTTGACCAATTCCTAGCCAGGGTAAACCTTCCTTGATAATGAGATTCCTTCTTCCTCTAGCCCGAGGTGACCCTCACCAATGAAGGAAGGGTACGAGAAGATGGGGGATGGGTGTGATTTATGTGACATTTATGGTCCTCCAGGACTGGAGTGCTATTTCAGAGTGCTGTGACAGGGCAAACAAAGTACTTCCAATCAGAACACTCCAGAAACCCTGCCCCAAGACTCCCAAGGAAGTGGCAGGGTCATTCTGACCCTATTGTCTTAAGCACTTGGAACGTGACTATGTCAGAAGTAGCTATCATTCCATCTCCTTTGCCTCACTGGAAATAGAAATGGGATATTCTGTGGGTCTGGTGTGCGACGGGGAAAAGTTCCTCCATAAGAGCATGAAGCCTTCCGGCCAGTATGGGACAATCTCTACAAGTCCCTAAGAGGGCAAGGGAAACCAACTAGGCTGTCCAACTCTGTCCTGCCAGGGGACTTCTGAAACACAGTTTAAACTGTGGGTGTAGCCGAGTAACTAAAAACTAAACTGAATATCTCTACTGGGCAGCTAAACATGAGACAAAAATTGCAACAGTTACCAAACATAATAACTGTTATTAACAGACCCTGGCAGTCCCAATAAAAGTTGGTCCTTAAAGCTTTTAAAACACAGGAAGTAGCTGGAACACCCCTGCTCCATGGTTGACCAAAACATATTCCTGAACCAAGAGACTTCCAAACCATAATGAGGGGCAAGTAAGCCATTCAATGTTAACGCTGGTCCAAGCACAGTTAAAGCTCAAAGGTGAATCTGGTTACAAACACCAGTGTGAGCAATGAGTGCACAAGAGCGTTCCAGTCCACAGTCTCATTCCTGAGAAAAAGCACCTCTCTCTCCTCACTTACAAGCAAAAAGAGACTGTATGCCAAACTCCCTGAAAGGAAGCAAAATAATTCACCCAAGTTCTTCACAGGGAAGAGCCATGCTTTTCTCTGTACTTAATTTTTTTTTTCAAAATAAATAATTACAAATGTAAATTTAAAAATTATATTTATGTATGTAACCATTTTATTTTATTTTATTTTATTTTTAAAGATTTATTTATTTATTATATGTAAGTACACTGTAGCTGTCTTCAGACACTCCAGAAGAGGGCGTCAGATCTTGTTACAGATGGTTGTGAGCCACCATGTGGTTGCTGGGATTTGAACTTCAGACCTTCGGAAGAGCAGTCGGGTGCTCTTACCCACTGAGCCATCTCACCAGCCCCTGTATGTAACCATTTGTGTGTGTGTGTGTGTGTGTGTGTGTGTGTGTGTGTGTGTGTGTGTGTGCGTGCACATGTGTGTATGTACATGCATCATGTTGGATATGTGGGAGAAGACAGAGGACAATTTACAGGAGTTCTTGATCCTTCTAACATGTGGGTCCCAGGAACTGAACCCCAAGCATTTTAACCCCCTAAGCCACCTCACCAGCCTACAAAAATTACCTTTCTTTCAAAAACATGCTTGAGGCTAAAGAGACGGTTCAATAGTTAAGAATACTGACTGCTTTTCCAGAAGACCCAGGTTCAATTCCCAGCACCCCCGTGGTAGCTCACAACTGTCTGTAACTCCAGTTTCAGGCGATCTGATGTCTACACATAGACAAACATGCAACACACCCCTACTAGCCAGCTGGGTGTGCCTCAGTTTCCTTACCTCTATAAGGACATTTTAACAATAATTGTCTTTCAAAGTTGCCATGAATGCTGGGCAGTGGTGGCACATGCCTTTAATCCCAGCACTTGGGAGGCAGAGGCAGGCAGATTTCTGAGTTTGAGGCCAGCCTGGTCTACAAAGTGTGTTCCAGGACAGCCAGGGCTACACAGAGAAACCATGTCTCAAAAAACAAAAACAAAACAAAAAAAGTTGCCATGGGGCTTCCTTTAGCTATTGTTGGAAAGTCTTTATAACAAGGCCTGGTTCTTTGCAGATACTCAATATACACACTCTACTTCTTATGAAGCGGTTGCTATGACTACTGGGCTCTGAGCCTCAGTGGCTCACTATTAAGTTCATTGTCTGAGCTTCACTTGAGAAACCTTGCTTTCTAACAGGTGACCGTCAACTGTCAGTGACGAGAGGATGAGTATGAAGGACTGAATCAAGTTCAACATCACAGATCCAAAAGTTGGGAGTTTGTCTGGGACACCCACAGGTCACACTATACAATTGTTCCCGCTTTAGCAACAAGATGCAACAAACAAACAAACAAACAAACAAACAAACATATTACAAGCAAATCAAAGCACTGGGCTTATTACTCAACCCATTGTGCTAGAGACTGTTTATTTATTCGGCAAGTTATTTCTTAAGTGCTAAGCTCAGAGGTAAGATATATCCCTGGAACAATTACAACAGCAGAAGAGACCAAGTCAGATGTTAGAGAGGGATACGGGTCCTAAGGACAGGGAACGGACTCTCTATCTACTGAAGTAACAACCCTGGAATATCGGAGAAAACACATAAAGACGCACACAGAGGATTGTAGTAAGAGAGGCATTGCCGGAAGTAGAATGCTAGGCCCTTCCAGTAACAATCCCCCTGCCCCAGAGTCATCCCATCCCCAGGTGTCAGTTACCCCCCTTCAGCTGCTAGGAGGACCATGACAAGCCACCCACGCATGCTTCTAAGCCTGGATCTACCTAGCTTCTGTATTCCTGACACTTCTGGGTCCTGCTTCCAGATGACCTGAAGCATCCCTGATCTTTCCACTGTGCTCTGCCTCTTTCTGAAGGAGTTTTCCCTTCTAAGCCAGGGAACTACCAAGTCACAGAGACCTGCATAGAAACAAGGTGTGTGGTACATCATAAGGTCAAGGTCATCTTTAGTTACACACCAAGTATAAGGCCAGCCTGGGATACCCTGTCTCAAAAAATGTCTGACCCCATTTCTTGCTGCCTTATTACCAATAGTAACTCTTCCATTTATTCTCCAAAAATGCTTGACAGGCTGTGGGATGCCGAATCATTCTTGATTCCTTTGAGCCTGTTAAGTCCCTCCAGGAACATGCAAAGAACTCGGAATGATTCACACAAGAACTGTGGTACCAACATGACAAAAACCAAACTGTTGGGGATGGCTTGCAGAGGGCGGGCAGAGAGGAACATGATTTTAGCCACTCAGAACCTTTCCTACCTCCACTTGCAAGGGAGGCCTGACTGTCCCAGTCACACTCAGCACAAGGTGGAAACAAACACCATTTCTTCTTTGTGGAAGGAAAGCCAACTGCTTGAGGGTTTTTTTTTTTTTTTTTCCATCTTAAAAATCTCAATTTATGTGTCACAGCAAATTTACATACTCCTTGCCACAAATCCCCACCCGTTTCCCTATATAGTGAGGGTGCCAACATTCCAAGCAAAGTTCCAAATAATTCCAACCTCATTGGTTGCCTTTCTATCAGAGAGGAAATTCCAGAAAAGTTGGCTGGCATGGCGAAATCCTTATGAAAATACCCAGTAAGGTGACCGGCCCATTTAGTCAAAAGAGCTTCCAATCTCCATGAGAAAGGGAATTCATGCCAGCATAAAGGGCCTTCAGAGACAGAGAACAGGAGTGCGGTGTAAAAACCCAGACCTTTCAACAAGCCAGCCCTGAACTACTCAGAAGGCTGAGCCCTGAATGGGCCTTCAGACCAGCTTCTCTGGGGGTGGAGAAGGCCACGGGCAACACAAGCTGAGCTTCAAGCACACAGCTTCCTTCCTGCTGGTGGCCTGCCTGAGGCCAGCTGAACAATGAACAGAAAGCCACTTGGTGGAACGGCAGGCCAGAGCCACACAAAGAAAAGACCACTGCCAGACCTGTGCGGAGAGGAACACTGCACCCCCCAGAAAACACCTTCCCCTGGTTAATGTTTAAAGGTAGCAGAAAAAAAGGGATGTAGGCGAGGTCATTTCCAACATAGCACAGCTGGGCCAATGTCCACCAGTGCTCTGCTGACACAGCCAGCTCGACACATCCCCCACCTCGGTCCACACTTGCTTTATGGCAGGACAGGAGCCATAAGAGATTCCTGGGAAACCTCCTTCCCCACCTCTGGCTTCTAGGCCTCACAACACAAAGCCCCAAACAGCTGCCTCAAAGCAAACAAGTTTTTGCTGTTCCCCACTGCAAACCAAAGGCAAAGGATTCACAGAAATATCTAAAGACACTGTGGAAAGCACGCTGCACACGCAATCACTGCTCCCTGGTGTGGTGGCCGGTAAGGCAAATGTGCACAAAGGTGGGTCAGGAAATGTCATTCTCTCCCTACCTCCCGTAACTAGGGATTGAACCTAGGTCTCACGTATTCTAGCACTGATCGCTATCCTCGTCCACACCCCACAAACCTATTCTTTTTCCACTTCATGCTGAGACAGGATCCCACTAAGCTGTACAAGCTGGCCTTGAATCTGTGATGCTCAGCCTCCTGAGCAGCTGAAGCGGGGTCATGAAGCTCAGCTTGTAGCAGAAAACGTTAGTGTTGCATTAATCAAGCACAAACCAGTAAAGGCTGAAGCAAAACAAAACAAGAAATAAAGCAAACACCACCACCAACCAATCAAGGAGAAAGTCTCTCCCATAACCCCTTTCTACAATAGACCCATTTACCTGGCCGTGCACAGTCTGACATGAAAACACTTGACTCTCACAGATCAGGCTAAGTAAGCTCTTGACCCTGCGACAGGAGTCATCCACAAAGTTCATAGGACAAGACCGCACACTTGAATTACGGCCCCCGCCCCAATAAAAAGAAGAAAGGAACACAATTCATACATAATGTCTTAAGTCAGTTTACAGTTTTGCATGGGTCACATTCATAGCCACCCTGGGGGACAAGTGACTTCTGGTGAGACATAAATTGCAGTCTGCACCACACCTGACTTATAAAGGGAGGTGGGTTTCAGCCTGAGCTTTCTCATCCATAAAATGCAAAGATACAACACTCAGAAGGTGGAAACAGGAGGGTCACAAGTTTGAGAACAATCTGCACTGTAAAGTGAGAGCCTATCTCAAAAATAATAAAGCATTAGAGGGTTTGCAATAAGGCAGAAGAGATAAGAATTGCACAGAGCAATGCCTAGCAGACAGAAGGCATGAAAACACTTGGTGTTATAGGAGAGGCCGTGGGGGCACAGCTCAACATTGAGCACAGCAGAAGCAGGAAGGAGGCAGAGCTGGTTCCAAGAACAGAAAAATAAACAGAACCACACCACTGTCCCTGCCAAGGTTTCTACCTGAACTACTCAGAAAAATCAGGTTCTGGGGGTGGGGGAGGAGAATCGGTCAGCCACTGCGAGTACAGTGCAGCTTCGTCACCAGGGTCAAGGGCCAAACTATGTTCCTGCTTACGGTACAGAAGAATCTGGCCAAGGACGTTCTAGAGCATGGGGACCGGCAGGAGGAGGGTGAGTGGCAGCAGCGGTTCTGGGGTGACCTTTGCCACTGAATACAGGCAAAGCAAAAGTCTTATCCAATTACTTTATAACAGTCTGTAGAAGTGATATAACAATTATCATTTATCAAAGAAAAGCACTAAAGGCAAACGCTAGCAGGTAGTGTCTACAATTTCAGTGATTTGAAGGCCAAAGCCAGCCTGAGCTGTTGTCTCAATAACAATCTAACAAAACATACTGAAGATGTGGAGTCTTATATAGAGCTCGGGTTTTCCCAGCTCCAATTGTCACGCCAAGCAACACAACTAAAATAACCAGCACCCCCGTCTTTACCTCCAATACCCACCCTCACTTGCCATTTCGGCACCATAGCCTACAGAGAACCACCTGGTGTGTTAATCATCTTTCCCAGGAAATGCTCTCCCTAGGTCATGGACTCAGTGTCCCGTGTAAAGCATGAGTCCCACCGCAAGGCCTCTGAAGAAATGCCATTGCTCATTATATGATGAAGCCGAGTCTACTCTGCTCATTGGCACACTCAGTAACTAGTTACATGAATGATATAAGAGCTGATTTCTAGTAGAATATCATGCACGGCAACTGTAATCATTATTAAAGTAGGAATGGTACCCATTTAGGTTGAAATGGCTCATTCCATCAGGCTTAAGGCGGGGTTATAATTCAGATCCAGCTTCTTAGAATAAAAAAAGAGTAAAGTTAAACATAAGATAATAAAATAGACGAAGTAAGAGAGAAAAGCCAAGACACTAAGGGTATAACATGTTAGTAGAGAGGTTGTCTGGCATACAAAAGGCTCTGTATAGATTTCAAATTGGAAAGAAGAGGCGACATTATCTGCAATTCCAAGGCTAGCCTAGGCTACATGAGACTCTTTTTTTTTTTTTTAAAGATTTTTTATTTATTATTATATGTAAGTACACTGTATCTGTCTTCAGACACACCAGAAGAGGGAGTCAGATCTTGTTACGGATGGTTGTGAGCCACCATGTGGTTGCTGGGATTTGAACTCTGGACCTTCGGAAGAGCAGTCAGGTGCTCTTACCCACTGAGCCATCTCACCAGCCCGAGACTCTTAACAAACAAAAAAATTTAACAATGAACATATTAACATCTGTGTGTGTGTGTGTGTGTGTGTGAATGGCAGGGTCTCATGTAGCCCAGAGTAAGTTTAGATCTGCCATGTAGTTGAAGATGATCTCAAACTTTTGACCATCTTGCCTCTACTTTACCAAGTCCTGGAATTACAGGTGAGTGCCACCATGACAGGTTCACTCAGTTCTGGGGTTCAAATTCTGGGCTCTGCATATCCTAGGCAAGAATTCTTCCAATTGAGCTCTAGATCCAGGCTGGTCGGATTTCCACTCCCTGCCACTACTCTATAGGGACTACTTATTACTTTCCTTCATTTTACAGATAGAAAAGCCACGGTTTAGAAAAATTAAAGCAACACACTAGAGCTGTTATGGAGCAGAGTGAGAGCATTACAATCCAAGCAGTCTAGCTCTTGAGTCCATGCCTGGTCAACAGGCCTAGAACCTGCTGATTCTATGTATATAAAAAGTAAGATGTCTAGAATCCCTTGCCATGGTCAAAAAGCTTTGGGTTTGAACACCGTCAGCAGCCCACTTTGTGTTGCCTGCTCACAGGGCAGAACCTGGACCCGTGGGTCAGGGAGTGCCTAAAGACATACTTGGCTCCATATAAAAGTCCTTCTTCCCACAGACCCTCCAAGAATGAAGGCAGCCACTCACTGGCATGCTGGCTCCACCATTGTTAAAGCTTAGCAGAGGCCCAGCAGCCACCATCTGGAAGTGATTTGGCCCAGAGATTCCTGAACGGGGTGGGAGGTTGGAATGACAGGCGCCTGGAGCTCCTGTCCAGCTCAGAAACAAAGCTGGTGTGAATGGATCCTGGGGGCAGCCAGAGCACAGCAGGGTCACCCCCTTCCAAGAGTAGACATCCTCTAAGCAGCTCCACACTCTATTTTAGCAAGTAGGATCAACATTAGCCAGCTGAACTGGCCTCCGAGAGCGCGGCTTGCAGCTTCAGTCCAATGCGCACACCCTTCCAGCCCAACCCGAGATAATCTCATAGTAGCCTGTCTAGTTAACAAGCACTCACAGAGCACTCGCTATGTACCCTGCACTACTCCAGCCACTTCAAACAATAGTTTTGTTTTGTTTGTTGATTGTTTGAGTGCTTTGCTTGCATACATGTGTGTGTGCCTAGTGCCTATGGAGTTCAAAAGAGGCACACTATTCCCTGGGACTGGATTTACAGATAGTTGTGAGACATCGTATGTGTGCTGAGAATTGAACTCGGATCCTCTGCAAGAACAGCAAGAGTTCTTAGCTACTAAGCCAACTCTCCAGTCCCTGTTTCAGCCACTTTTAGGAATATTAACTTTTATTGCAAGCAAAAGATATGTAAAATTATCCTTGCAACAACTTTTCTAAGGTGTTATTTATTATTTCTCTTTCAGCAATTAGACAATAGAGGTGTAGAAAATTTTTAATAGTTACTTTGTGGCAAGAGAGAATTGACCGACCCCCTTTGCCCTTAATATACCTCACAGTAATGTGCTTCTGTCTTGTTGCAAATGGCCCTGAATTTGTCAATTCTAACAAATTGAGATTTTGCTACATAAGTACTCTCTGTGGCTCTTAGATTTCATGGTCCAAAAGAACACAGTGGCTTTTGCTTGCTCGTTCATAAGGAATCACAAATGGGAACTGCATCAGATTAGTGATGAGGAGACAAAAAGAAGGAGATGCTAGTGGCATGGTGACCCAGCCAGGGACCCAAAGGCTTAGGAACTCACACTAACAGTGCCTAGGTTGACCCTGTGCATCAGCGTCAGCTGCATCTTGTAAACGGGGAAGAAGAAAATCCTTTTTCAGAGGACCAAACCATAATAGATTACCCAAATTTCTAGCAGCCTCAATTGTCATTCTTGGGCCTGGAGACTTCTTTTCTTTCCAAAGTAAGCTGGGCTGCCCAAAAGTCAGAAAGATTTGTGGAGAAAACAAGTAAATAATACTGCCAACTCCTGACAAAAACCCTGTAACCAGGCAGGCTGAGCCTCTCTGCGAACTGCTCAAGACATAGGAAACTAAACAAAACTCTCAATGTTGGGATAGCGCCTAGGGTGGGACCAACTTCTGATAAACCACAAATGTGAGCAAACAAATAGCCATGGCTGTCTTTCAGAAGTTATTGGCAGATATGTCACTGGCCTCTGGCAGCTGCTGACCATCTCATGTCTCACAGCTGGGTTTACGGACATGATTCTAAAGGTTCTCACAGTGTAAACTGTTGGGCGTTAGCCACGGTGTACAGCGATGCTCTGAATTCATCCAATAAGCATCCCCCGTTATGGAGTAAACATGAGCCCCCGGAGAACAAGAATGCTCAATAAAACGCCACCAATGGAGACAGCAGCTATTCCTCAACAGTCAACCAACCGCAAGACAAAACACCTCCTGACAGTTACAACATTTAATTCCAGGAGATGTCATCACAGCTCAGAGGATTAATCTTGCCTCTCTCTCATCAAAGACCCCCATGATCCCTACCTACTGCGTCTGAGGCTAAGGTTCAGACTGTGGATATCCAGCTTCAACACCCTGGAACTGCAAAGTGTAAGTAAGCTCTACCAACCCTTCTATGCAGGGAAGAGGAAGGGAGGCTGTATTGGCTCTCTGACACTAGAAAGAAATCCACTCGAAGTTCAAATTCAATAGCTTGGCAATCATGCATTCTGGGCTCCGTGGGCTTCCTAGCCCTGTTGCCTCTAGAATTTGGTTCATTTCTGTTTCCTGTCTTTTTAAGTAGGAAACACTAATACTAACAACAGCATCATTAACAACAGCAACTGCTTTCTAAGTAACATGTGGCAGCCTAGGACAGAACTCAACCCCTGCCTGACCCTCTAGGGGACTGTTAGAGAAGATCATTATCAGAAGGACATTAATTGATATCAATTGATTGATTATCCTGGCTATTCAATGGGAACAGTCAACAGAACATACAGTGGGTGGCCCTAGTAAAAACTGTCATGGCAAGCACAAGACAACACACGCGAACCAAGGTCCAAGCCAGATGACATTTTTTTTGGGCTGGTCATTACCTATGACATCTATCCCTAGGCCTAGGCTCCATTTCTTCCTGCAGCAGTCTGGGCCCCTGGCAAGATGGATAGGTCTCCAGAGGCTGGAAAACCTGTTTGCTGAGAGATCTTTCTGGAAAGCAATAGGGAGGCTAGGGAGGAGTTGTATGTGGTCACACCCTCTAACCTAGGAATACTACTCTGGGGAATATGATCCAAGAAGTATTTTAAAGAGACAAATCAAACAGTACAACTTGTGAAGGACTACTGACACAGCTGGCCATGGGTAACAGATGAATGGAAGATAACTGTGAGATGTTAGGCAATGGGGGGCTCAGGCCTCAGCAGGTTCGAGTGGAAATCATGAGGACCAATTAGAAAACTGTGAGGGACCACCAGGCAAGGCCAGAATGAGACCCACAAGCTTGGAGGAGCATGGCTGGGAGCAGCAGCCCACGAGTAAACAGCTAGTCAATTAGGAAGTCCTTGATTTTCTGGGGCTGTGATTTCTTTTCTTTCTTTTCTCCTTCTCCTTCTCCTCCTCCTCTTCCTCTTCCTCCTCCTCCTCCTCCTCCTCCTCCTCTTCCTCCTCCTTCTCCTTCTTCTTCTTCTAAAAGCAGTTCTGTCAGGTTTAACTCCTGGTTTAATTTAATTTTCTTTGTTGAGTTAATGAAATACATATAGCATTTAAAACAATGGATGAAGGCAAGTCCAGCTCAGCCAGGCAGGCTTTGAAAATCACTCTTCATAGGAAAGTAGAGTTCCTGTAGAATTCTGAGGTCCTCCCTCCTCAATAAAAGAGATGCCCACCCCCCATGTGATGCACCCCTGGCAGCTTCCTCCACTGAGAACCCACCCCTGGGAGGGAGAGCTTGCTGGGAGGCAGGCTGGTAGCTAGCGGCCTGGCCCCAGGAAGTAGCAAGCGCATCTACCTGCCAGCACAGGTGTGGGGAAAGTCCAGGGCGAGGCCAGGAGGAGGCTCAGTCCAGAGGGAACCCCTTTCCACTAGAGAAAGTCCCAGAAGCCACACCCACCTTCCTTCCTTTCTGTCACTGGAGTCACTAGAATGGCCTTGCTTCCTCAGGAAGAAACCTCAGCCCTAAGAATCCCTTTCACGAAGTGCACACATCCTCTACATAATACTTTGCACACCCACTGTGTACGGAAAAAAAAAACTTTCATAAATAGATGCTATATGTGCACACACGAATGCCTACGGGGGCAAACAAGTGAGCCCGGGCATAATACACACCTCCCTTGTCCATCACAAAACACATTCTCAAGAGCCCTGTTTTCTCTTTAGAAGCCTAAAGTACTCGAGGTCTTAATTCTCTCACCCAAGGCGGGAGGAAAAAAGCAGGACTCAAACTCTCTCAGGAAGACCCAGGAAAAGGGGGTGGGGACTGCTTTACTTCTAAGTTGGACCACATTGGAGGTGGCCCTGGGAACGTCAATTAGCCCGGTAAACGTCCCCTCTTCTGTAAAATGGGCCTAAGAACATCTCAGGCCACCGGACGTCAATAACTCAGAGAGCCACACAGCCAGCGCCAGTCAAGCCCTTTTCTACACACATTAATTATTATCAACCACTAAATTATCTCAACCTGAAGGAACCGGCCAGCGCTGAGCCAGAGCTAGGAAGTGAGGACATTCCCCTGTGACGCCCCTTCCAACCTCAGAGCCCACACCCATTCCGGTCTAAGAAGGGGAGGGTCTCAGGTCCTCGTCTCCACCTAGGTGGTGAGATCCTAAGCAAGAGAGCGGTCGCGGTCGCGTCCTAGGTCTCCACGCCCAGACTCGAAGCCAACGCCCTTTCAGCCGGGCGGGTCACTCAGCTCTAGGCGCACCTGGCTAGCGTAAAGTAGGGATTTGGTACTTGAGTCCACGGCGTTGTCATTAGGGTCAGCAGACGATTTCCCCAGCAATCCCAGGAGTTCCCGCAAATTAAATTCCAGGTGTGACTGGAAGGTCTGAGTGCTTAACCCACCCCAACACTGCAGCGGCACCGCCAGGAGCACCGTGTCGAGCAATCACGCCAGGTCCCAGCCCACAGATGGCACCGCGGAAAGGCCTATGTTCCTAGGTCCTCATCCCAGGACCATCTCCCCCTCCCTCACACCCGGGAAGCGATGCGCAGTGGGGCGCGCTGCCGGATACCCCCCGATTACTGCAAATTTAGGGCCTGGCCACAACACTCACCAATGGACACGAGCTTAATGCTTTCGTGGTCTAGGAACTCCAGAGCCACAGACACATTCTCCAGCTTCATCTGTCTGAAGGTGGGCCGCTGATGGTACTTGTGGTGCATGCGCTTCTGGCTGAGCACCTCGAGCAGCGCGATGAGCCGTAGCCCGTCGCTCAGGTCGGTCTGCAGGTTCCCGATGCGTTTATTCACACACTTGAGGTGCTCGTTGCACCAGCGCGTGAACGTGTTCTGCTGAATCTTCTTCCACGGCGCGTCCTCCGCCAGGTCTTTCTCCGTCACCGGCATCCTGGAGGCAGAGAGTACGCGGAAACAACGAGCTGCAGGGACTGAGATGAAAAGCCCCAAGGGCCCGGGGAAGGGGAACTGAGGCAAGTGGGGAGAGGGTTAGAAAGCGCTGCTATACTAGCCGCAACAGGATCAGGACTGCCTTCGTCCGTCCCCGGGCGCGAAGTAGCCTGGCCTGGCGCCTGCGCGCTACGCCGCCCCGCCCCCGAGGCTCCGCCCCGTTTCTACCCTATAGAAGCGAACTCCTTAGCTGCGCTCGCCCTCTACGGTCCAAAGCCTGCATTACGCCGGAGGGTAGGGTGGGGTGGTGCTTCCTAAGTATCCCCAACCTGATGTACTGCCCAGCAAGGAGAAAGTAACTTGGGAAAGGCCTAGAATAAGGGCACACGAGGAGGCGGGGGACTAGCCTAGAAGGAATGGTTGCGTCAAGAGGGAATATGCCACCCATCTATAGGTTCAGTGAGAGGAAAGTGTTTTTCTCAGAGTCTGCACGTAAATTAGACACGTTGATTTCTAAATGAAAAGGAACTCAGAGCTGGGCGTGGTGGCGCATGCCTTTAATCCCAGCACTTGGGAGGCCGAGGCAGGCGGATTTCTGAGTTCGAGGCCAATCTGGTCTCCAGAGTGAGTTCCAGAACAGCCAGGGCTACACAGAGAAACCCTGTCTCGAAAAAACAAAAACAAAACAAAACAAAACAAAAAAGAAAGAAAGAAAAGGAACTCAGCCTTAAAGTCCAATACCACGTCCATCTGAGTAGCAGTAGTGAAAACGAACTGTTTTCTATGGCTATTAGAAGTTTTTTGCTGGTGTAACACAGATTTCCTGTCTTGCATGTCAGTAAGTTAGATGTCCCGTCTGGGGTTCATTGGCCCAAGGCATTTCTTGCTGGAGCTTCTGGGAAATAATCTGCTCCTTTGCCGTGCCAGATTCTAGACGCTAGGTGCATGTGTTGGCTTACGATGCCTTTCTTGTCTTCAAAGCCGGTAAAACAAGGCACAGATACCTTTTTCACCCTGTCATCTCCTCAGTTCTCCATAGTCAGGTCTTCCTAGAACTCTCTTGAAGACCCTGTTGACTGTATTAGGCAAATTGATTAGTCCAGAAGATCTTGTTATGTTTTATTTTTTTTAACTATGATGGCCAAGAAAGGGCCGGATAAATGGGTCATGGCACCTACTGACCGGTGTCCCTCTTCTCTTCCCTTTGCCTGAGAATTCAGTTCCTTTCTCTCCACATCCCAAGCCTGGTAGCCCTCAGCTCAGCTTGGCTGTCTCCCCCCTGGCCCCCCAGTGTCGAGGAGCAGATGGAGATCTAAGGTCTCGAAGAAACTGAAGATACGTGTCTGACATGAATGATATCTGTTCCATGCTGGTCTGCATACCCCAGCAAGAGGTCTAGAGTGATCTCAACTACAGCTGAGTACCTGGTGTAGAATTGCCATATGAGATGTAGACGACAGATGAGTGAGTGGGTGAATGGATGGATGTGTGCTTGCAGACTGAGGGGGGCAGCCTTCATCCTGCATGCAGAATCAACTGGGGTGTGGGACACCCATCGTGTGAGACCTACAGCCTGACATTTCAGGCCTGAAGAATCTACATCCTGTCCCTGCCCTGGGTGGGGTGTTTGCTCTACTCATTTCCACAAAGCAATTAACTGCAAACATATCAATCCAAGGAGATTGATACTAGAAAGCCCAACAGTCCTTCCTGCCTTATAAGGAAGCTCTTGTCACTGACCTCTGCTGGTTCAGGCTCCCAGTGTCTGCTCTCATTCCAGCTTTTATACTTTCCTTTGGTATGGAAGAAACAGTAATAATACTAGGAGAACACCTCACAGTTTATCTTAGTGACTTAGCTTTCTGAGTCCTTATACACCCAGGGAGCGAACCTGGATCCTTAACTTCATTTTCGTTTGCTTGCCATTTTCCTTGTCCATAACATCAGATCTAATTATCTCTCCAGATTGAACTCCTGAGAGTGGGTGTGGGGGGACCTTTGCCACACAGAACTTGGCTCACTTACCCCTTCCTCCTGGAGGGAAACGTCAGCTATCTACAGGGTGTCACTAGACCATGCAACCGTACAGTCGAGTACAGAACAATAGGGCAAAGCTTCTGGTCCTATATAAATACAGGTTGTATATGTGTATATAATTACCTGTCGGTGCATAAAATACCTCTGGGATGATTCATAAGCAAACAGTAACCAAATTCATAGCCAACATTACGTTGGCGAGACAGAGTCCTTATACACCCATTTTCTTTCTTTTCTCAAGATTTATTTATTGTATGTATATTTATTTATTTAATGTCTATGAGTACACTAGCTGTCTTCAGACACACCAGAAGAGGGCATCAGATCCCATTAGAGATGGTTGTGAGCCACCATGTGGCTGCTGGGAATTGAACTCAGGACCTCTGGAAGAGCAGTCAGTGCTCTTACCCGCAGAGCCATCCCGCCAGCCTGGGAGAGGTATTTTCTTTTCTGCAGTGTGCTCAGTCGTGTGCAGCTCCCCTCCCCCAAACAGGGTCTCATATAGTTCATGTGAGCCTCAAACTCCTCATGTAGCCAAGATGGCCTTTGAACTTTTGATCCTCCTGTTTCCACCTCCTATGTGCTAAGATTGCCAGCATGTATATCACAGTGGCCTTAGAATTTTTTAAAGTCAATTAAATTAATATTTGTAAAATTCAGATTTCAAGTTGGAGGTGAACTCAGTGACTGAGGTCCTGTGTAACAAGCACAGTGTTGCTTGTTGGTGGAAGAAGCTGGCAAGCATCCCCCTTACTCTGTGGTCAAAGTCAGCCTCACCTGTGAATGGGGAACAACGGGATGCCACAGACCTCCCCTCCACAGGATATGGTGACAGGGGCACTTCATCTTTGGGTTGTTCTTTAAAACACTTACTAGAGACCTCTGTCTGCCTTGAATTTCAAAGAGGGAGAGGATTGAGAGTTTGAGATCAGCATTGGCTAGCCTTAGCAAGACTCTGTCTCTAAAACAGTAACAATATTATCCTACACACACACACACACACACACACACACACACACACACACACACACAAACACGCACACGCACACACATTCACTCACACCTGGGGCTAGGTAGGTAGCTAAGTTGGTAAAGTACTTTCTGCATAAGAATAAAGATTGCTACAACCATAGAAAAAGGCAAGGTATGGTACCCCCAGGGCTTGGGAAGTGGAAGATAGATCCCTGAGGCTTGCTGGCTAGCCAGTCTAACTAACCTATTTGGTGAGTTCCAGCCAGTGAGAGACTCTAATCAAAAACAAGACTGTCTTAGTCAGGGTTTCTATTCCTGCACAAACATCATGACCAAGAAGCAAGTTGGGGAGGAAAGGGTTTATTCGGCTTACACTTCCATACTGCTGTTCATCACCAAAGGAAGTCAGGACTGGAACTCAAGCAGGTCAGAAAGCAGGAGCTGATGCAGAGGCCATGGAGGGATGTTCTTTACTGGCTTGCCTCACCTGACTTGCTCAGCCTGCTCTCTTATAGAACCCAAGACTACCAGCCCAGAGATGGTCTCACTCACAAGGGGCCTTTCCCCCTTGATCACTAATTGAGAAAATGCCTTACAGTTGGATCTCATGAAGGCATTTCCTCAACTGAAGCTCCTTTCTCTGTGATAACTCCAGCTGTGTCAAGTTGACACAAAACTAGCCAGTACAAAGACAAACAAACAAAACACAAAAAAGGTGATGGCTTCTTATAAACAAAACCCAAAGTTGATCTCTTGGTGATCTATGTGTACAACATGCAAGCTTGTACCCATGCTTAGGAAAAGGAGAACACATACAGACACACACACATAGAAACACAGACACAGACAGACACACAGACACACACACACACACACACACACACACACACATGTTTAAGTGAGGAGTAAATCAAAGAAATAGCTTGCTATGATTTGGGGTAAGTGTTATAGATGTTTGTTTGTGTGCCTGTGTGTGTGTCTGCATGCAGTGCCATAGTTGGTGTGTAGATGAGAGAGGACATCTTATGAGAGTCTGGTTTTTTTCTTTTTCTTTCTACTATGTGATTTCAGGGGGAATCAAACTCAAATTGTCAGGCTTTGTGGCAAGTGCTTTAAACTGCTGAACCACTCACAGGCTCTGTTTGTTTTCGCTTTGCGGTATGGGGTATGGTCTTGGGTATTTCAGGCTGACCCTGAACTAACTATATAGCTGAGCATGAAAATGAGCTCCTGCTCCTCCTTCCCACGTGCTAGCCTTGCAGTCGTAGATACCACCATACACCATATGGTGCTGGGGGTTGAACCTAGCCCTTCACATGGGCTACCTCCCCTGCAGTTCTCTTTCAGTTTGCTTTTTTAAACAGTCTATGTAGACTACAATGGCATTATCTTAAACTTCTGGTTCTCCTGCCTCTGTCTCTCAAGAGCTGGGATTATAGGCGCGTGCCACCATGCCACACCCAGATGAGCCCTCTTGAATAGAATTTTTGGCTTCCTTTCTCGTCACTGGTCTGTGGTTGTAGTGGCAGTGGGTGTCACTTGCAAGGGATCTCTCTTGGCCTCTACATCAGTCTTTGTGCTGCTATATAGCTGGTACATGGGGATTGATCAATTATTACTGCACGATTATTAACATTCCAGTTACTAAGGTACAGGCTTTGCTTGTGGATGAATATTTTATTTCATAACAATGTGGCCTCATTAGAGGAAACCAAGAAGTTAGAGTTAAGCAGACTCCTTTTTATAGTCCCTTGATAAGCCTGCAAGCTGCTCCCATGTCCCTTCGAGGGTGTTACTGAAAGATCCTGACAGAATGTAAAAGGACACAGAAGCCCTGAAATTGGCAAGATAGATGTCAGTGTTAGCAGAACTAGCTTCACTGATTTAGAAAAATAGAGGTGCACAATGCTCTGGCCACTCCTCGAACCTGTGTGTCTGCCAATGTTCTGACCAGGTGTGTGCCCATTGCTGCACCTTCATTAGACTCTTTCCTTGTACCCCTCCCATACCCATTTCATGAGAATAGACATTGTTTAGATCTGGAAATCCCCTACTCTCCCCCTTCTCCTTTCCCCCCTGAGGGCCTATAAAAACTGGAACCTCTTTCCCCTCGAGGTTGACTCCTCTACCCCTGCGTGGGATATGAGTCGTCCCCAGAGCTCTGGCTTTCCCCAATAAAGCCTCATGTGGTTTGCAACAAGCTCGGTCTATCGTGAGTTCTTGGGTGTCCGCTATTGTCCTGAGGCCTGAGCGAGGGGCTCCTTTCTGAGTCTTTCATTACCAACACATGTGGCTACCAGCAAAGTCTGCTCTTCCTGATTTCTTGTAGCCTCAGACTAAATCCTTCTAGACTGAGGCCTGTTAGATTTGCTGCAGAGCTCTTGCCTCTTCCTAACCCTCCCCCCAATATTGTTTTCTCTCCTTGCTTCCTGTTAAACTGGCAGGGCCAACTTGTTTTATTTCTCATATTGAAACAGTCCCACCCAGACCCAGACAAAGGCCAGGCCAACATCAGACCTGTGTCAGCAGAACTGCTGTGGACATGTCCCCAGCCTTCCCTGACTCATCAGACCCCAGGCTAACCTTTCTGGTGCTCTGAGTCCCTCTCTGAAGATGCCTGCAGGCTCCTTTCTTTGGGAGGGGGAAGGACGGCAGAGTCAGTAGGTCTTGAAATCAGAGCTTGGGAGCTGCATCTACTTCTGGTGAGCAAGCTGCAGCCCAGGTGCAGAGTTTGTGAATCTCATTCCGTTATCCTATCTATAAAGTAGGAGAAGGCCTATTTCCTAAGGAACATTCGAAAGCAAGGCCCGAGGATGTAGGCCACTACTTAGCAGAGTTTAAGCCCCAGGAAGACATTGAACTTCTTGGTCACACCATCCTGGTTTAGGAGTTGCTGGGGAGCCCAATCTGGGTCTTCTGGTGTCTGGGCTGGCACTCTGACTACAGAGTTGCATCCCCAACATGACCTCAAACTTCTGATTACCTCCCAACCCCCATCTCTGTACCTTGAGCAGATTATAGAAATGTACAGGCTATATAGTGGTGGCTATAGAAGCCATGGCTTCATGAATGCCAGACAATCACTCTACAGAATAAGATTCAGCCCCTCATATGATCTTTTAATTTTTTGTTTTGGTTTGCTTTCATTTTTGACAGGTTTCTCTGTGTGGTCCTGACTGCCTTGGAACTCCTTCTATAGACAACACTGGCCTCAAACTCTGCCTGCCTCCACCTCCCAAGTGCTGGGATCAAATGTGTGCACCCCCGTAGTCTGGCTTCGTTCTTTTAAATCTTAAGGAAAGGCATTTGTTATACAGAGGTCCAAAGCTGGTGACAGAGGAAGGGCGTCTATGCTTAGCAACCACACCTCCAGCCTGCTAATGTCTGACTAGCTAGTTAACAACACTGGTGGCCTTACTTTCTTCTCCACCATTCATGTCTTGTGTAACCCTCACCTCGAAATCTGTTTCTGGGACAGCCTGAACTACATCAAACAGGGGTAATCTTGTCTCTGGTGACATTGTAACCATGGAAGAGAGGAGATAGTCCTCCCAATTACTGGCCCAGAATGCTGCCAAACACACACAGCATGAAACAGTTCCCTCACGACAAGAGCGATCTTGTGGCAAGAATACTAAGGTTAAAAATTGGAGTGCTGGGGCTGGAGAGATGGCTCAGTGGTTAAGAGCATTGACTGCTCTTCCACAGGTCCCGAGTTCAAATCCCAGCAACCACATGATGGCTCACAACCATCCATAATGAGATCTGATGCCCTCTTCTGGGGTGTCTGAAGACAGCTACAGTGTACTTACATATAATAATAAATAAATAAATCTTTAAAAAAAAAATCGGAGTGCTGGTTATAAACCATGTAGGTGGAATGTCCCGGCAAAGCCTGGCTATGGAGAAGCACTACAAGCATGGGGTAGGTCCCAAGCGAGGAGGACAGCTTCTACCTTTGCCTCTTCTACCTTCTACTTAGTACAAGTAGTTTGGCGGCTAACTCTACCTCACAATGAGATCCAGAACAAGGACTAGCATGAAGACTGGCTTGGCCAATTAGAAAAACCCCTTCTTAAAAAGGCCATAATTTGAGGAGTTGGGGTGGGGTGGTGTCAGAGGAGGAGTTGGAGGTGGGGTCACCAGGAGGAGTTAGGGGGTGGGTAGCAGGGCAGTGATGTAACTCAAAACTCATATATGAAATTCTAAACAACAACAAAGCAAAAACAATAAACAAACAACCCAAATGCGCTGGCTAGTTTTATGTCTACTTGACACAAACTATAGTCATCTGAAAAGAGGGACCCTCAATGGAAAACATTCCTGTGTAAGATCCACCTGTGTAGTACATCTTCTTAGTTAGTGATTGATGAGGAAGGGTCCAGCCCATTGTGGTTGGTGCCAGGCCTGGGCTGCAGGTCCTGGGTTTGGGGGTTGTTGTTTTGAGACAGTCTCTCTACCTAGCTCTGACTGTCCTGGAACTTACTATGCAGACCAGACTAGCCTTAAACTCAGAGATCTACCTGCCTTTGCCTCCAGAGTGCTGGGACTTAAGAGATGTACAACAGCACCCTGCTAAGTCCTGGATTCTATAAGAAAGCAGGCTGAGGCATAAGGAGCACGCCAGTGAGGAGCCTCTCTATCAGTTCTTGCCTTTAGGTTCCTGTCCTGTTTTGAGTTCCTGGCCTGAGGTGCTGTGGGCAGTTAATGACTAGTGAGATAGAGAAAATTAATCTCCCCCATAGATGAGGCCCCTAATTGGCTATGCAATACCAAGTGATCTCCTTTAAAAAATATATATATATATACATACACATATACACACATATATGTATATATACCTATATATATGCGCAACACCGAGCAAGTTGTATTCATATGTTTGCTCATATGTACATATGTGTATATATTCACACATATATTCAGATCTATATACATACATATATATATATATATATATATATATATATATATATATAACTTTGATAATTAAGAAGAGAATAGGAATTTGAGGGGGAACGACATGGGGGAGGGAAGGGAGGGGTGATGTAAATACAGTTACACATATATGAAATTAGAAATTTATATTTAATTTTTATTTTAAAGATGAAGAAAAGAAAACCCCTTCTGCAATCCATGGTGGTTGGTTTGGGTTGGAATGTGATTCAAGCCAATCAGAATTTGTGTGTGCGTATGTGTGTTTTTTCAGAGAATTCTCAGCCAGACACTCTTTACACTAGGACCTGGGGCATCCAGCGGACAGCTTGGCTGCCATATAGGGAACAGGGCAGAGTCCTGACAACAGTACTCAGAGGGATGAGTAAGGACCTTCCCTTTTTTGGAATTGTTTCTCAGTCTTGACTAATAGGGCCTGGTCTCTCCCACAGGACTAGGAATTTCCTGGTCTTTTATCTCATCTTTAAGCACCACACCCTCTTCCCCTTCAGATCCTGGGTAGGAGCTGACAGACAGATTGTAACTGCCCAGCTATGACCTCATGTTGCTCACGGATACCTGGCAGGCAGAGGACACGTTGGTCCCCTCACTCGTCTCTCAATTGCAGAACTGCAGCTGGGAGGGAGCCATCCCAAGTTGGAGGAATGCTTGGGGTGGGACAGTTGCTTTTCTCTGGAAGGCTCTAGAGCAATTTACAGAATTCCAGAATTCCAGCCCACCCTGCCCGGAGGTCAGTCCGGTTTAGATATTCAAGGGAGCGGCCTGTGCATTTTAATTTGGATCAAAGTCTTGAATCTACAGGGTGAATCTGAGCCATTTGCTTTCTCAAAGCCTCAGTTTCTTCTAGAAACTATTGTCTCTATTGTCTAGTTATCTCTAGATCCCCAAGGGAGATTGTCACCCAAGTCATTAAATGAAACTGCAGGGATGAAGAACTTGGCAAGCAGCCAACATTTAGGAAATAGTAAGACTAGTCTGAAAATGTGTTGTTTTTAATTTTAAAAATTACATCATGTGCGCGAGTGTGTGTGTGTGTGTGTGTGTGTGTGTGTGTGTGTGTGTGTGTGGAGTGTGTGCGTACAACTCTCTAGAGTCAGTTCTCTTCTTCTACCCTGTGGGTCCCGGGGTCTAACTCACATCACCAGTCTTGGCACCAAGCGCTTCTACCTACTGAGCTCTTACAGGCCCCTGAAAATATTTTTCTGTTAGAGACGTAAAGAGCAACTCTTCAGGCTTTCCCTCCCATCTAAACTAGGAGGCAGAATTGCGTGATCCGCCATCAGGCCGTGGGTGTGGAGGCTGGACACACTCCCAGGGGTGCTGGATGATCACAACTCGCCACCACCCCGCATGCCCCAGCCCTTCATTCCTGTGAGTCAGCCCCATTCCTTAAACTAAAGTAAACCGAAGCCCACAGTTCACTTCCTGGCAAAGAAAGGTCTAGAATCTCCAGATCAGGACCTAGTTGTTGCCCAGGTCTGATAAGAAGAGCAGTAGGGTCGGTCTGAGTCAGCTGGGAGTAGCCTTTCTAGGATTTGTCCCTGCCCGGGGACTGCTCTGAGCACAAGCAGGAGCCCAGATCTAACCCTTCTGCAGCTGTTCTGGGTCAAATGCCCTGATTCTTACCACTCAGCCTTTCAGCGCCACCTAAGGAAGAAATCAGCTCAAACGCCTTGGGAGTTACAGCAGCCCAGAGTCAGGTCTCACTACACTACTGTCACTAAAAATGGCTTAGGTGTTCTTTAACAAAGCAGACCTAGTTGCCAAGTTCCCAGTTACAGGGTGTGGCTGGCATACCCCACCCCCTTCCCTAAATTTCTTCAGCTGGGCTGCCCTTCCCTATATATTCCAGATATTTTGATTACCTAGCTCTTTCTGGTCTATCCTTTACTCTCTTGTCTGGCTCTCCCCTCTTCCCCTCTCCCCTCCCTCTTCCCCTCCCTCTTCCCCTCTTCCCTCCACCTCTCCCCTCACCCCCTCTCTCCTCCACCTCTCACCCTCTCCCCTCCACCTCTCCTCCTTTCACCTCTTCCCCCCTCTCTCCTCACCCTTCTCCTCACATGGCTCAGGGTCATGTTCACTCTGGACTCTCCCAGATGTTCCTGCCTCTGGCTGTGCTCTCCCTTTTATCTACAGTGCACTCTCCCCTCCACCATACCTAGGCACAGTCATGTCTCTCTCTCTCTCTCTCTTTTTTTTCCCATTGAGCCCGGAAGTGAAGTGGCCTCTCCCTGGACTTTATCAGCCAAGCTGCCCTGGGAGTGGAGCAGAGGTGAGGTCTGTGAGGAAACAGGGCCCAGGGGTAAAGGGTGAAAGGTGGCTGGTGCCTTGCTTCCTACTGGAGCGCTGTCTTGAAGAAGGTTGGCCTGCACCCTCCTCTAGGTCCACCAGACGCCCAACGTGTCTTTAACCTGACCCAAAACTCCTGTCTACACTCACCCAGCACCTGGAGCCATCTTCTCTCCTCCCTCCTTCTCCCCCTTTTAAGGCACATCTTATTATGTAGACTAGGTGGCTTCAAATTCAGACCTTTCTGCCCCTGCTTCCTGAGTGCTGGGATTACAAGCGAGTCCCTGGGACTGGAAGACTTGGTGGGTACCTTACCCAATGAGCCATTTTGCTGCTCTTATTTTTTATTTTCCTCTTGTCTTTCTTCCCTCCCTCCCTTCCTCCCTTTCTTCCTTTTGCTACAGTGTTTCCTGTTCCCTGAACTGCCTTGAACTCTGGGGGTATGTAGGTGAGGATGACTTAAATTCCTCTTCCTCTCGCCTTTACCTCTCTTGTGGTAGGATCACAGGCATGTTCGTTCAATAATGCCCAACTTTTTGATTTCTGGGAATTGACTTCAGACCCCCGTGCATTCCTGGCAAGACTCTACCAACTGAGCTCCACCTCCGCATCTCCATGCTTACTTTTAAAAAGGGAAGGAAGGAAGCAAGCAGGCACCAAAGGCATCTTCTTAGCCCACCTCTGTGCAGGCTTGCTATGGCTCTCCATTGCCAGTGTGTGTGTGCGTGTGTGTGTGTGCGTGTGTGTGTGTGTGTGTGTGTGTGCGTGTGTGTGTGCGCGCGTGTGTGTGCGTGCGTGTGCGTGTGTGTGTGCGCGTGTGTGTGCGCGTGCGTGTGCGCGTGTGTGTGCGCGTGCGTGTGCGCGTGTGTGTGCGCGTGCGTGTGCGTGTGTGTGCGCGTGTGTGTGTGCGTGTGTGTGTGTGTGTGTGCGTGTGTGTGTGTGTGCGCGTGTGTGTGTGCGTGTGTGTGTGTGTGTGTGTGTGTGTGTGTGTTTAGGGGTGTCTTTCAGGCTGCTGTATCAAAACCTATAAACACTGTTGTTCACAAACTTACATTTTACGTCTCACAGTGCTGGAGGGTAGAGAAAGTCGAGATCAAGACACAGGCAGAGTGCTGTGTCCTTAAAGACAGTGCCTCATCTCTCTGTTTCAACATGGAAAGGGATAACTGGGTCTTCAGGGTCCAGTGTGGTAGTACACACCTGTAATCTCCACACCTAGGAGGCTGAGGCAGGAAGGTGAAGTGTTCTGACAACCCTGGGATACAATGGGAGAAACAAAACAGAACAGGCAGAAATCCCACTGTGAGAGCTACATTATCATGGCCTACTTACCATGGCACCCTCCTTTCTGTCACCTCTAGCATTAGGATTCCACTATGAATCTGAGCAGGAGAGGACGATTCAGACTTGCAGCACCGTGTTTCTTCTGACTCCCAAGTCCTCTGTCCTTTCTCCCATATGCTGCGTATGCCTCAGGATCTCTGCTGCTGGGTTCCCTTTTATTTGTTTGTTTGTTTATTTATTTATGGTTTTTTCGAGACAAGGTTTCTCTGTGTAGCCCTGGCTGTCCTGGAAGACCAAGCTGGCTAGAAACTCAGAAATTTGCCTGCCTCTGCCTCCCAAGTGCTGCGATTAAAGGAGTGCACCACCACTGCCCGACTGTTTTCTTTTATTTGAGACAAGATCTTGTGTAGACCAGGCTGTCCTCGAACTTAGTATGTAGCCAAAACCTTGAGCTACTCACCTTTCTGCCTCTACCTCCCAAGTGCTATGATGACTGGTGTGGACCATCAGGTTTGATTCTATGACGGGGGACTTCCTAGAGGAGGTTGCCTGTGTGTTCTGATTAGACTGATGGAGTGAAAGACAGCAAGGAGCTCCCAAGTAAGCAAGGGAGGCAAGCCTCTTCTGACAAGCTTCTAGAGGAACTCCTAAGAGGCTTGCCAGGTACCAGCTGTGCTGCCTGGGACATGTTCTCTGTCTCAGTCTCTCTGTGTGTGTTTGTGTGCGCGAGTGTGTGTGTGTGTGTGTGTGTGTGTGTGTGTGTGTGTGTCTGCTTCTGTCAGTCTATAGGGAGAACAAGTCCTCCACAGGTGTATAAATGTCTTGTTTGTGCTTGATGCCTCCCTTCGGCTGTGGGAGTTATCTCTAGAGCAGCCTCTTAGCTACTTTCCTGGTGTGGATTAAAGGAAAAGGCCAGGTCTGGGAAGGAACGAAGCCAGCCTGGCCCAGATTTTCCAGATTATGTCGGCTGTGTGAGCTCCTTGGGGCAGGAGGCTAAAAATTCCTTGCATTAAACTGAAAAGGAAGAGCTCCCATGGAACCCTAACACCTTTGAAGGCAGGCACACAAAGCACAGCTCCAACACAACCATCGTTCGTGCAGACAGTATGCGGATGCCAGAGATGGAGTGAGCCCCAGAAAGGTTAGGAGTCTTCCTGAGTCTCAACAGGGCCGTGGCAGCTTTCAAGTTAGCTCCTTCTCCTTTTTGTTTGTTTGATTCTTATTTGCTTTAGTCTTTTTGCTTGTTTGTTTGTTCGTTTGCTATGCAGCCCTTGCAGATCTCAAACTTACAGAGATCTGCTTGCTTGTGTCTTGGACTGCCAGGATTGAAGCCTTGCACCACTGAAGTTCAGTGTTTGTTGCTTATAAGATGTCATTTGGAGGGCTGGCTCAGTGCTTAAGAGTACTCGCTGTTTCAGAAGACCCAGGCCCTGTTCTCAGCACCTGAAGGACAGTTCACACCCAGTTTTCTGGGCACTCTATGCCCTCTCTGGCCTCTGAATGTGGTGGACAGATATGTATGCACACAAAATACTCATACACATAAAATAATTTTGGGATGACTTTTTAAAAGTTTTTTTAAAAAGATTTATTTATTTTATTTACATGAGTACACTGTAGCTGTTTTCAGACACACCAGAAGAGGGCATCAAATCCCATTACAGATGGTTGTGAGCCACCATGTGTTTGCTGGGAATTGAACTTAGGACCTCCGTAAGAGCAGTCAGTGGTCCTAACCATTGAACCAGTTCTCCAGCCCTGTAGATGACCTATTTTTATTTATTTATATGTTATGTATGTGTGCTTATGTGAATGTATGTGCCACATACGTAGGTGCTGGGAGAGGCAGCTGGATCCCTTGGAGTTGGAGTTTCAGGTGGTTGTGAGTCACATGGTGAGAGTGCTGGAAAAGAAACTTGGATCCTCTGCAAGAGGAGGAAGTGCTTGCAACCACTGAACCATCTCTCCACCTACTTGGTTTTTTGTTTTTGTTTTTGTTTTTGTTTTTTGTCTGTTGGTCTGTCTGTCTTAGTTAGGGCTTGATTGCTGTGAAGAGGCATAGTGACCAAAGCAACTCTCATAACGGACATTTAATTGGGGTTGGCTTACTGTTTCAGAGGTTCCGTCCATTATCATCACAGGAAGACTCCAGGAGAAGGAAGTGAGAGTTCTACATCCTGATGCAAAGGCAGCCTGAGAAGACCGACTCCTCTCACACTGGGTGGAGCCTGAGAAGACCGACTCCTCTCACACTGGGTGGAGCCTGAGCACTAGGAGATCTCAAAACTCACCCACAGTGAATCAAGACCAATCTTGGGCATTACTGAGAGAGGATCATATGCTATGAAAATTACTCCCAGCAGGAACATGTTCTGTTTCCAAGCACACAGCTTGAACACCTTCTGTTTTACACATTCTTTAGTGCTTACATACAGTGGATTCAGTGTGTGAGAAGTGTGTTGGAGCCTTTAGAAGGACAAGGTGTGACTAAAGACTATACATGGGCTATACCTAGGCCCCCACACATATGTAGCAGATGTGCAGCTTAGCCCTCATGTGGGTCACCCAACAAGGAGTAGGGGCTGTCCCTAGAGCTGTTGCCTGTCTGGAATGCATTGCCCTAGCTGTCTTGTCTGGCCTCAGTGGGAGAGGATAGACCTAGCCCCTCAGAGACTTGATGTGGGGGTGGGGGGGCACCCAGGGGGGAACTCCACTCTCTTAGAGGAGAAGAGGATGGGGGAGGGGCAATGGGAGGGAGGACAAGAGGGGGGCGGGGCAGTGATTGGGATGTAAAGTGAATAAACAAAAAAGAAAGAAAAGGCGTTCAGAAGTCTGAGAGGACTTTCTTCTTGTGGTCTTTGAGAGCACGAATACAAGTGCATTATGTTTTCCAAGCATGTGAAACTTAGTGCTTATAAACACTGTAGCCACTACATAAAGGAAGCAGGTTAGAACCTTTGAAAAAGTCTTCAGAAGGCTGGGAAGGTGTTTCCTCCTTGAATTCCTTGGGAGAGCTTAGTTTGTGATGAATCTTACATCTTCCTTCAACTCTTTCTGGTGTGTGTGTGTGTGTGTGTGTGTGTGTGTGTGTACATGCACATGTGTGTACATGCATGTACAGGTATGTACATGTATTCCTTCTGTTTCCAAAGTCTATGTGTAAATATTCACTATGTAAAAAGATAACTGTTTTAAGCCTTAACAAATTAGTACTGTCAGCAGCTTAAGACTGTTTTCAGCTTGCACCCAAAGAGAGAAGCTTGGTGGTAATCGCACTTCCAGCATGAAGACATGGGTTTCCGTGCACACATCCCTCAGTCCTCACAAACTCTTCGTTCTCTCCCTTACTTCTCTGTCCATACTATGAGAAAAGAGTAGTGCTTTCGGGGTTATCTAAGGAAGAGCTCAGAAGCCTAAGCTCATGGTTTACTCTTTAGCCCAGTGATTAAAATAAGCACCTATTCATTAGTGTCTGACTCAATATTCACGGCATGAAAAGAGGCTGCTTCAGGCTCTGACCTAGGAGGACTTGCCAGGAGCTTATGCTTACATACCTTCTATTTCATGAGAAAAACTGTCGTCTGATGAGCTTTCCCTTCCAAGATTAACTTACTTTATTTTATAAGGACATATTTCCTAGTGCTTACAAGTGCACTGTTCATGACACCACAGGAGGCTTTGAAAATGCACGGCATTCAGCCGCTTGCATGTATTTTCTTTTTGCGCTCTTTTGGAGACGTTTGTGATGAATCTTACATCTTGCATGAGCATTTCTAATTCAGTAAGTACAAAAGTCTTGGTGCTTGTTTTTTCTGTTTGTTTGTTTGTTTTTCAGTTAAAGGGTCTTTATTTTTGCAATTATCATTCCATACAAAAGCAATAGAAGTGCAAATATTGACAAGTTTACAACTGAATACATGAACAGAGTATCTGTACACATTATCATTTACAGCAATATTACCTGGTAAATTAACTGATCATTAAAAAAACAAAGTTCTTTCTAACTCCCTCTCTTCTGCCTCAGCTCTCACAGAGCATGTGCTAAGATACTTACCTCACACTAATGCTATTTCAAGTTCCAAATTAAAACTATATAACTTACATGCAGCCCATTAATATAATAGCTTAGCATCCTTTGTCCAGAGCTCTGTATGAGGGAAAACTACATTCACATTGATAAAAGACCAGAAAATAAGTTTATACAGAGTCATTGCAGCTGCCTGACTGAGAATTCTTTATCAGTTACCTGAAAGGCAGCTGATTCTAAATTGGTCCCATAGACACATGGTTAAAATCCACTGCCAACACATCTGAAAAGTGGCAACTGAAGGCTCCAGTTTCCTGTTGTCTAACTTGGGGGGCAGAAAGATAATAGGGTTAAGTCTCCACTGCATTTAGCTTCATTTACAATTTAAAACATACCTAACACATTTACCATACATAAAAATAAGGCAAGAAAAACAATTTATCATGAGAAAATAAACTCTTAACAGAGACAACAAATACAAATGCACAGCCACTCAGGCCTTCCAGGTGGCCAGGCAGAGCCACGGATTTCTCCGAGTAACCACCAGGTGGCGGTTAACTCATGGCAGAGAAGTCTTTCAAAGGTTCAGTTAAACAAGCTTTCAAATCAAACTCACCCTCCACTTGGCAGTCCACGTGTCTGACTTTGGTGGGTGTGCCAGCCACCAAAGTTATCCTGTGAACTTGTCTGAGACTCAGAGCTGCTTTCTGTGAATTCTGTCTCCATTTCCCCAAGATCTACAGGTTGTATTTCTTGCAAATCACATCGTTCTTCAGCAGGAGGATCCCCAAAATGCAAAGCCACCTTCCAGAGTTTAATCTGTTGGTCCCATGACCGCCGGCTGTACTTCTTAAATTTGTTGGGGGACCTGGGATGGATTCCAGGTTGTCGCAGGTGTCTGGGGACCTCTTTAATGTATCGATCATAGGCAATAGTGTTCTTCCCATAGTTGATCTGCTTCTGCTTTCTCATCAAGACACTCTCATCCGTCTCCACATCAGCAGGCACTGAACACATAGACTCCTTTGAATCAGAACTTCCCGATGATGATTTTCTATCTCTTCCAAAGTCATTTATGAGTAGTTTTCTTTCGTACCTTGCAATCTCTTTGTTAACTCTGGCCCTCATTTCATCTTCTTCAATTGCACTGGCCCAGTCAGAACATCTAGAACGGGGCTTATGACCTTCAGGAGTTGTAAAGCTTTCAGGTCCGTGGTCCGAAGTCTGGAGCTCGCCTTCCTCGGAGTCCTCGGGCTTCTGGTCCCCTCTGTCTGCTCTGCGCTTCCATCCGAGACTCCATCTCGCAGGGGACCGCGGGCTCACACCACCGTCGCGGCGACTCCCATAACCAGGTGGGCTTCTAGGTCTGCAGGCCATGGCGGCAAAGGTCTGAAGGGCAGCTCCGCGGCAAGCACTTCACTCAGCAACAGCACTGACAAGGTCCGGTGCTTGTTTTAAAAATTAAATTTTATGCTTCCTTGTGTACATTTATTACGCACAGTGCTTTGCTTCGTGAGGAGACGTTCTATGGCATAATTGTCTGGCGAGCAAATCCCCTTCTGCAGTCTTCCCTTCTCCTGCTAGTTCCTGCCCCACATTCCTGGCCAATTTCTCTTCTGCTTTCATGCCTATAGATATATGTGACCTTTGTGTATCTTATAAAATCTAGAACCACAGGCTGGAGAGATGGCTCAGGGGTTAGCAACAGGGATTAGCCAGAAGACACAGGCTTAACTCCCAGCCTCTGCATTGTAGCTCCCAGTCACCTGTAATTCTAAGTCCAGTGGACCCAAAGCCCTCTTCTGGCCTCTGCAGGCATTGCACACACAAGATGCACACACATACACAAAGGCAAGACATGTATTCACACACAAATACATAGATTTAAAAAAATAGCAACTACAAATAAGAGAAAACACAAACTTTTTAAAAAAAATTTCTTACTATTATTATCTACAGTTGTTTCAGTTTTCTTTCAAATAAGAACACTGTTCCCTGTAGTTGGAAAAAAATAGCACCGCATACCCATTACATTTCCTTTTCTTTCCTTTCTGAATTTAGATTTGAAGGTCCTGGTGGTATGCATTTCAATGAAAAGAAACACAAGTAAACAGTACATTAGTTAAACCTTGAAATCTAGTTTTTACAAGACTTTAAAATGTCATGAATTGATAAAAAATAATAGAGTGGATTTTGATCAAAAAACACGCTGGTGAAGAGGAGAAATATCAAACATGAAGTTTGTAAATTTACTCAGGCAGGGAGAAAGTCACATCTTTGCTACTATGCACTACACAAATGTACTAATGACTCATTCTATTTTATTGTACTTTCAGTTTTAAAAGAATTCATAGAGGCATATACTTGAGCATACGCCCCGTGCTCCACCACTTTGTGCTCCTGGTGGATTGCACATGTGTACCTGCTTAGGAGCTATCTTTGGATCCAAAAATGAAAGGCACACACACACACACACACACACACACACACACACACACACACACACTAGCTTATTTTTAAAACCCCTTAGCTAACTGAAAGGCTGGGCAGTCCTAAACCTTCCCCTGTAACTCCAGGCCCAATGGGGAAGCGCCAGTGGCCACTCACCTGAAATCTCACATGGCTGGTTGGCTTTATCTTCTGCTGCTCCTTCGTGTCTCAGCCTTCTTCCCTGAATCATGCCGATTCTCCCATTCCTCTCTGCGTCCTACATACACAACTCCAAGTGTTCCACCACAAGCCCAGCCATTGGCCATTGGCATCTTTATTGATCAATCAAAAACCAATTGGGGATAAGGACCTTCAGCATCTGGACACGCAGATTTCCAACTGAATCAAAGCATTAGAATACATCTCCAACAACTGTGAGTGTTCAGAGGTCTTACAATGGGTTTTCTTTATATACTCTTTGAACTTAACATTTTCTGTTTTATATGCACACATTCCTCTCAGTACCTCAGTGTGCACAGAGGCTTTAGCCTTGCAACAAGAAATACTCACAGACGCTCAATACTATTGCTTTCTTCTCGCACTTAAGAGAGTCATTCATGGGTAATGGATCTTACTCTCAACATCAACAACTTCTGTTTTAAAAGCATATATTCTTAGTACTTATGAGCACATAGTCACACCTAATGAATCAGGACAGCTAGGGCTACAGACTTCGAGGCTGTGTGCTCTGTGTGCACTTAGTGAAAGGAGTTAATATGTGATGCATCTTACCATCTTACTTCCAGCATCACATGTGCTTTAAACACCGTATTCATACTGTATTCACAAAATCCAAGGTATTCTGAAGAGCTGCATTTCTTGCATTCCTTGAGAGAACTTAGTTCTGGATGAATCTTACATTGAAGGACACTACTTTTCAGTTTTATTTGATATTCACTATGGGAAAAGAGACTTGGTCTTGTTGTCATTGTTGCTGTTGTTGTTTTAGTTTTTTGAGACAGGGTTTCTCTTTGTAGCCTTGGCTGACCTGGAACTCACTCTGTAGACCAGGTGGCCTCAAACTCAGAGGTCCACCTGCCTCTGCCTCCCAAGTGCTGGGAGTAAAGACATGCACTACCACCACTCAGCTGAGATTTGGTCTTTGTGTAAGGAAGACTTCCAACATCAACTGATTCTCTCTCTCTCTCTCTCTCTCTCTCTTTCTTTCTTTCTTTCTTTCTTTCTTTCTTTCTTTCTTTCTTTCTTTCTTTCTTCCTGTCTTTCTCTTTCTCTCTCTCTCTTTCTTTCTTTCTTTCTTTCTTTCTTTCTTTCTTTCTTTCTTTCTTTCTTTCTTCCTCTCTTTCTCTCTCTCTCTCTCTCGCTCTTTCTTCCTTCCCGTCTTTCTCTCTTTCTTTCTCTTTCTTTCTTTCTTTCTTTCTTTCTTTCTTTCTTTCTTTCTTTCTTTCTCTCTCAGGATCTCTCTTGTAGCCCTAGCTATCCTTGAACTCACTATGTAGACCAGGATGGTCTCAAGCTCATAGAGATTTACCTGTATTCATGACACCCAAGTGCATGTACCACCACATCTGATAATACATTCTATTTTATAGGTACATATTCTTTAATCCATATAGACACTATGGTTACTATGTGACATAGCTTTGTAGTGTCTTTGAAAAGCAAGGTGTTAAGGCACCTGTGAATGTCTTTTATTCTTTTTAAGTAAAATTTCTATTTATTTATTTACTTATTATTTTCACATTTTTGGGTATTTTGTCTGCATATATATCTGTATATCACAAACATGTAGTGTCCATGAAACCCATGGGGTTGTAAGTTGTAAGCCACCATGTGGGTGCTGTGAGTTGAACCCAGGTCCTTTGGAATAGCTGCCAGTGCTCTTAACTGCTTAAACACCTCTCCAGCCCCTGTGTTTTGTTCTTGTACTACTGAATGAAGTTTGTGATATATCTTTCATCAAGCATCAACATGATTTCCTTGTGAGTATACATAGCTCACTGATTGACACTGTTCATTAAATTACAAGAAGCTTTAATAAACTCTGCATAAAGGACAATGTCAGAGTCTGTTGAGTCTAGCACCTAACACTAGCACTCTGTTTCACCAGCTTATAAATACTATATTTACTATGCGAGAAGAGATCTCAAATGAATAACTGAATGATGCACCTGAGGGCCATAGAATAATCAACATCCAAAAAGTGGTGGACAAGGAGCCATAATCAAAATCAGGGATGAAATTAGTGAAATTTCAAGTGGAAAAAAAAACAAAAAAACAAAGAATCAGTGAAGCAGAGCTGGTTCTCTGAAAAGATGAACAAGATTTACAAATCTTTATCCAAATTAATGAGAGGAAAGAGAGATGATCTAAATTAGTAAAATTAGAGTTGATAGGGAAGAGATTACAGTAGACATAGTATTAGGAAAAAGCAGCTAAAGGCACATTCAGCGGGTCCAGGGTCAAGGGGGCCACTAAGAGATCACGCCACGCAGCAGATCTAATATAACACACTGACTGAGACAGGAACAAGACAAATAATAAAACAATACCATTCACAATAGCCTCAAAACAAAATATTTTGGAATAATCTAAGGCAGTGAAAGACTTGTATAATAAAAACATTAAGACATTTAAAGAAGGAAACTAATTAGACATCAGAGGACAAAAATACTTTCTATGCTCAACGGTTGGCAGGATTAACATGGTGAAAATGGTCATTCTACCAAAAGCAGTCTACAAATTCAAATTCAACAAATTCAAATAATTAAAAAAATTCAACCCAATCCTATCAAAATTCCAACAAAATTCTTCACAGGAATTAAAAACATGTTTAATTAAAGAAATATTTTAAAAATTTATTGTATGTGTTTAAATGTATGAGTGTTTGCTTACATGTGTATGTATACCATATGTGTGCCTGGTGCCTGCAGAGATCAGAAGAGGTCATCAAATCCCCAGGAACTGGAGTTAATGAGTAGTTGTGAAGCATCATGTGAGTGCTGAGAGTTGAATCTGGGTCCTCTGCAAAGCAAGTAGTGCTTTTAACCACTGAGCTATCTTTGTAGTCCCAATGGCATCATCTTCAATATCAATGCTGGTCAAATTGTAGAATGAAACTAGACTTGTATCTCTCACCCTACACAAAACTCAAGTCCAAATGGATCAAGGACTTCAACCTAAGAACATGCCCTGCATGGGTGCATGAGGTCACAAGTGCAGGACAGATGGGATCTATATGAAAAGGGGTGGGAGGGTTTGTAAGAGGGGTTGTAAGAGGGGTTATATGAAGGGTTATAAGAGGGTTTGCAAGAAAGGTTGTAAGGGGGGTTGCAAAAGGGGTTGTAAGAGGGGTTGCAAAGGGGTTGTAAGAGGGGTTGTAAGAGGGGTCTGCAAGAAGGGTTATAAGAGGGTTTGCAAGAAGGGTTGTAAGAGGGGTTGTAAGAGGTGCTGCAAGAGGGGGTTGTAGATGACTCCAAGGAAATAATGCTAATGTTTTCCAGATACCACAGGTCAGATACACATATGAACTCATTAAGACAGCATGTATAAGATGTACACAAGTTTGAGCCAGACACAAATCCCAAGTCAGAGAACAGAAGTCCCACAGTTAGTTGACAAACTTTTAGCATTTGGTTGCTTAGGGTATATTGAATGTTTCAATGTACAGCAGAGCCCTACACCCAGAAGTAGGGTGGACTTGATGGATGGAGACAGACACAGAGACACAGAGACAGAAATACAGAGAGAGATAGAGAGACAGAGACAGAGAATATGACGTTGGGTCAGTGGGTGGTGGAGGATCTGGGAAAGGGGAATGAATATGATCAATGCACATTGTATTACAATTTTGAAGACTAAATAAAACATTAAAACTACCAAGAGCCTTGCAGCCCGAGCAGCTACCTCCTCTGTGGAACACTCCTCGGTGGCTGCAGTGATCGCCATCTCAGTGACTCATGGGCCTAACCTTTGATCTTGCCCATTTCCCTGCCTCTTAATCCATAGTTTGGCAGGTGCCTTCACACTGGGCAAATGTACTGTGCTTATTCCTGGGTATAGCCACACCCCAGGGTCATTTTCTGGAATTTCACCTCTTCCTTCTATATGAAATCTACCTGTCTTGCTGACTTCTAGAGACATTCCAAGTAGGAGGTCACTTCAGTCCCCTGAAGAATCTTCCTTTACACAGTTTTATCACCATGACTATAAATAATAGCATGAGATTCTCTTTCCTGTGTGCTTGTGCTCTGGACTCTGTATATCTTAATGTGCCTTAAGTATATAATACCAACAAACTATTGTAGGTGCTTTATGTGATATTTGCCATGTAAATACAGTGTACATAGTTACAGTGTGAAATGTGTCAGAGATCAAATAACTGCTGTAGATCGCAGTTACAGGATTCTGTGATATTTTCCACTGTCTCCCTGCCAGCACTATAACCTAGTACCACGATTCCTCCTGTTCTATACTCTATCCTCTGTGACTCCCATGCCCCCTTCCTTAAAAGGCAAACAAAGTTACCTTTATAGGCATAGGTGGGTTGTCCTGGGCTACATGAGTCCTGCCTCATGAAAAATAGTAACAACAACCAAATTAAAACAAAACAAACACAAAAGTCATCAAAACAGAGCACAAGCACCAAATTCAGTTTCCCCTCAGGCCATTCCTGCTGCATTTGTTTGGAATGCCTTTCCTTGCTTGGAGCTACTTCTTGCTTTTCTTCTTCTTCTTCTTCTTCTTCTTCTTCTTCTTCTTCTTCTTCTTCTTCTTCTTCTTCTTCTTCTTCTTCTTCTTCTTCTTCTTCTTCTTCTTCTTCTTCTTCTTCTCCTTCTTCTTCTTCTTCTTCTTCTTTTGGTTTTTCAAGACAGGGCTTCTCTCTGTAGACCTGGTTGTCTTGGAACTCACTCTGTAGACCAGGCTGGCCTCGAACTCAGAAATCTGCCTGCCTCTGCCTCCCGAGTGCTGGGATTAAAGGCATGCACCACCACACCCAGCTACTTCTTGCTTTTCAATACATGATATTTCCCAGAAGTCATCCTGGACCAGGCTGCCTACAACTGCCCCTACTAGCTTTTCTTTATTTGAGCTCTCATGTATGCTGTTCATTGCACTCACTGTCTCTGGCCTTTTTCTCATCACTAACTTGTGTGTTTGTTAAGCCAAATTATACCACTACAATAGAAACTTCCTGTAAGCAGTGACCTTGTCTGTTACTCTCAACTGAATCTCAGGACCAGCTGGCAGTTAGTGGCCATTCAGATAATACTTGAGTGAGCCTCACACCTAGCTGTTGGCTGGATAGGAATTCCGAGACAGAAAGGGGTGCCCAGTGCACTTCTTTCTCTGCTTTCTTGGGTATTATCTTGAGTCTAGAATACGTTTGGATACATGTCTTATCAGGTGCTTGAGTTTACCCAGCCTAAGTCTTGAGAGTTTTAGTCAGATTTCCTGGGGATTCTAGGTTTATACGTCTAGCTGGACTAGAAATCACTACAAACCACAAGAAATTAAAAAGAAATCAGCTCCTTCTTGAGATTATTTTCTACCTGGTTGTCATGAAGAACTAAAAAGTCACGTGACTGAGAAAATTCTGGAAGGGATGTTGGATGGTTTGATGAACATGTTTTGTATTTCTTACATTTTAATATTTAAGGACTTACTCATAAATTGCCCACAGAAAAAGGAGGAATTACTTTGGCACTTATAATGCAGAAGACGACTTAAATTGTTGTCAAATAAATACACAGTGGTCAACATCCTTAACATCAACAAAAACATAGGTGTGGGGCTGGCAGGGGCAGCTCAGTCAATGCTTTGCAAACAGGGACCTGAGCACAGCACCTAGGATCCATATAAAAATGCAGGTGATGTACATTTGTAACCCCAGCACTGGGGAGAAGGAATCCCTGGCTCATTGGTTGACAGTCTAGCCTAATTGCTCCTAAACTCCAGGTCAGTGAGAGACCCTTTCTCAAAGGAGGTGACAATTCTGAGGATAATATGTGAGTGCTTGGTCCAGAGAGTAGCACTATTAGGAAGTGTGCCCTTGTTGGTGTAGTTGTGGCCTTGTTGGAGTAAGTGTGTCACTGTGTGTGTGTGTGTGTGTGTGTGTGTGTGTGTGTGGCTGCTGGAGAGGCCCTCCTCCTAGCTGCCTGAGGACAGTCTGCTCCTGGGTTCTTTGGATGAAGATGTAGAACTCTCAGCTCCTCCTGCACCATGCCTGCTTGGATACTGCTGTGCTTCTTGTGGTGATGATAATGGACTGAACCTCTGAACAGGTAAGCCAATTCTAGTTAAATGTTGTCCTTTATAAGAGTTGCCTTGGTCATCATATCTCCATATGCAATGGAACCCTAACTCAGCATGTAAAGTTTTCCTTTGGCTTCTACCCACACATACATACCCACGTACATGCACACAGGCACATCAGGATGGAAGTGAGAAATGAAAAACATCAAAGCTTACGGGCAACATAAAATGGATTTAGATCATAGCCAAAAAGTTTATTTTATATCAAACTAAATCTATTTTTAGGTGGGCTACAAATTTGTCTTTCTGGTCATCAACCCCAAAACATGGATATTTGAGATGAAAATGAATGGCCGCTGACTGTCTCTGTCACTGACACATTCAAAGACAGGTAAAAAAGAGGCAATAGTTAGGAGTAACCAGCCCATTAATACAGATTCCTACTTGGGAGGCAGAGGCAGGTAGATCTCCAAGTTCGAGGCCAGCTGTCTCAAACCAAACCAAACCAAACCAAACCAAACCAAACCAAACCAAACCAAACCAAACCAAACAAGCAAACCACAAATTCCTAAGCACAACAATATTTTGAATGAATTTTGTTTTAATTTTTGTGAGACACTGGGGATAAGCTACAGAAACCAGGCTGACTTCAAACTTGCATTAGTCTTATCTCTGCCTCTTCAGTGCTAAGATTACAGATTTTAGCATAATTTACTTAAAGTTAGCTGAGAAAGAAAAGATCTTCGTCAAAAAGATTTTTTTTTTCCCCCAGTGTAGCCCCGGTTGTCCTGGAACTCACTATGGAGGTCAGGCTGCCTGCCTCTGCCTCCTGAGTGCTGGAATCAAAGGCCTGTACCACATGTCTGGCAGGAAGGCTATTTTTAATTTTTCATTTTGTGTCATGCTACTTTGCTGAATGTACTCATCAGCAGTTGACATTTCCTGCTTTAGTGCTTGAAAGGTTTGTGGCATCCCCTGACCTCCATCAAAATCTTAATAAGCATACTTAGGGTGCTGAAAAAGGCAGGCATGGTGCTGTGGGAGGCTGAGGCAGGAGGACTGCCAGGCATTCCAGGCCAGCTTGGGCTATATTGAATTAAATGTTTTAAGAAAAAACAAAAACAGAAAACCAAAGAAACAAACAAAACCCCAAAACAAAACCCAAAGCAAAAGCAAAACCCCAACAACAACAAAAAAAAGCAGAAAAAAGTCCTCCATCTTTCTAAATGTCTATGTTAAAGAGGGGAATAAATAAGCACATTGGTTTGTCATTTAACTTCTGCAAAGCACCCCATGTGTGCCCTACAGAAAAATGGAATGCTAAAAAAATCAGTTTGAATCTATTGAAATATCATAATTCGTAAAATACAAGTACACAACGTATACATTTATTGACTTAAAATGTCTCTTTTTGCTTCTCTATTTTCTTGTGTCTCGAGGGGAAGGGTTTTACTCCAGCCAATCAGTATTTCTTTTCCCTACATTATTTTATCCTAAGATTTTGTTTCTTTTGTTTTGAGAAGATATCATGTATCCCAGACTGGCCTCAAACTCCTATGTAGCGAAGGAGAAGCTTGAACTCCTGATCTTCCAAGAGTTGGTTTATTCTGGAACAGTAAATAACAAATGCCATTTTGAACCATGGGGCTGCACCTGCGGGAACTTGGAATCACTTGGAGTTTGGAGCAGGCGACAGCCAACTGCAGTGCTGCAAAGGACCTGAACCATCACCCAACTCTCTTCAGTGTCTGGCCTTTGGAGGAGAAGCAGGTCTGCTGGTGAGACGCGTAGACAAAGCTTTTCACCTACTCAGGTTGCAGGGTTGGCTAAGCTCCCGTCACTAGAGTCCAAGGTCGGTGCTCACGAAGTTTAGTGGCGTTGCTAGGCGACGGAAAAAAGGAGGTAGGCAGAAGCCAACCCTTCCTTGCAGTAACTGTCCTTGAGGTGTGCACACGCGCACTTGAGAGAGTGCACTTGAGTTCGGCGGGTAGGAGATGAAATCCACAATTGGCAGATGCAGAACTGCCACCCTTCCTGGTTGGAAAGCTCCTTGTGCACCCAGGTGCCGGGCTGAGCCGCGTTGCTTGGCGACACAGGGGGCGGTTGGCCAGACACAGAACCGTTGACCCCTGTGGCGGGGTGGAGAGACGGGCTGGCTTTATTTCAAAGCTCTCTAAGGAGGCGGGCGGGGCCGCGGGGCAGGGAGGACTGGCTGGCCTCTGGGCGTCCCTATGAAGAGGATCTTTTGGTCCAGGAGGAGGCGCCCTCGGCCGGGCCACTTCTCCACCAGCCCGTGGGCATCCTGCCTGGGCTTTGGGTGTGCCGGAGGTGAAAGCCAGGCAGTGCCCAGATACCTCGCTGGATACTGCGCGGTGGGACAGCTCCACCGGGCTGCGAGTGTCGGCGCTGTAGCTACAGTGGAGCGTTTCCTCACGTTCCGGGTAAACGGTGTCAACGACCCAGACAAGAAGAACAGGTAATAGAATCTAGGAGTAGGTAAGAGCAGGAAGTGAAGGGGCTCTTGGCGACAGGCGGGGCTCGCTCTAAATGATCAACTCCCAAAGTTTTGTTGTGAGAGGAAGGCAGGAAGTAGTAGTTACTGTCTAACGGGTAGAATAAAAGGGCAAAGAAAAAACACCTTGACCCTGACTTGACCCCAAGCTAAAGCCAAGGGCCAAGAAACAGAATCCCACATAAACTCATCAATGCCCACAAACCCCATGCCTGGGACCCGTATGGTAGATGAGAATTAACTTCCACAAGTTGTCCTCTGACTTCCATACACCCAGTAGCCTGAGCATGCGCGCACACCCAGGAACAGCTTCCCCACGCCCACATACCACAACTTTTTTCTTTTCTTTTCTTTTCTTTTCTTTTCTTTTCTTTTCTTTTCTTTTCTTTTCTTTTCTTTTCCTTTCTTTTCCTTTCCTTTTCTTTTCTTCTATTTTCCTCTTTCTTTCTTCCTTCCTTTCTTCCTTCCTTTCTTTCTTTCTTTCTTTCTTTCTTTCTTTCTTTCTTTCTTTCTTTCTTTCTTTTATTCATATATGTGAGTACATTGTCACTCTCTTGAGACACACCAGAAGAGGGCATCAGATCCCATTACAGATGGTTGTGAGCCACCATGTGGTTGCTGGGAATTGAATTCAGGACCTCTGGAAGAACAGTCAGCACTCTTAACCAGTGAGCCATCTCTCCAGGCCCCACATACCATAATCTTTATGTCTGCAGAGTAGGTAAACTTTTACTATTTCACTTCATTGAAATGCTGTACTTGTTAGTGGTCACACACTGAGCTGTCAGGTGCTGGAAACACTTGCACATGCTTTGTGCAGGTTGGAATTGAATTGAATTAGAACCACAACACTAGCTGTGGAAAAGAGATAGTGTGTTTAATTCCCATCAGATGCATGAGGAAATTGAGTTATGGAGCTCATAGGCAGTCCAAGAAATAATAGGTAACAGATTAGAGTAGGATTCAAATCCAAGCTGAATTAAATCTACTGGGCTTTCTCCTTTTACTTAGACAGGCTACACCAAGCATGGATGTAGCCATGATAGTCCTGAATGGGGCAGGCCTTGTCTTATGTCCTGGGAGAAAGGAAGAAAGAAGAGAAGAAATGATCTAAAGAGAAAAGAAATTTCTCTTTAGAAGAAAATTAGCTATGTTGAATCTAAGTTTTAAAATTATATGGATAAATGTGCTTTGACACAGGTCTCCATTATTTCTGAAAACCTTGCTCTTCTTTCACAGAACTGCACTGCACTATGCTTGTGCGCATGGCCACCTGGGGGTGGTAACTCTTCTCATAGAGAGGAACTGCAACATTAATGCCTGCGATGACGACAACTGCACGCCTCTCATTAAGGTAGAAAGACAATGAGTTCAGTATGAGATGTACAAGACACAAATGCTTGAACTTCTGCAGTGTATAATGGTTAACACAGAAACTCATAACTCATCAGAATGCAGAGAATAACGGCTCAGCCACAAACGGGACATCTGCATCACACCCCTTCCCAGAAGGCTCAGGGGACGTCATGAGACAGAAGGCTGAAATGTCTCAAACCAATAGGAACAGGTTCCCTAGTGCAGAAGTGTTGAGTGGGAGGACCAGGGATGAGAAACTAGGGAGGCAAAAGCATAGCTGGGACCACAGGCGATCTTGCATAAGTTGATGACTTATGCCAAGCAAGTTTATTGAGAAGTACAGCCTTACATATGCTATTTTTGGGGGTGGGAGTGGGGGGGTGGCACTAAACAGCCCAGGTCAGCAAGAACTAAGTCAATGTTGGCAAAGAGAACATGGGATACTTCAGACACAGATGCCTAAGGACTGATAACCAAAGTCCAGGAGGAAGACTTGGGTCCCCAGAAGCCGCAGCTGCTCCGCACTGGCTCCAGTCCTGGACTGTCCTGCCAAGTCCACGCCTGGACAAGGACACAGAACAAAAGGTCCCTTATTTCCTTTTGTCTTTTCATCAGAATCTCTGAGGAAGTCTTGGTAGGTCTGGCTCCTTACACTGAAAGGTTGTGAAAGCCAGAGGTCAGGGAGGACCAGAGTAAAGCAGTGTCTTCTGGCCATGATGGGACTCATGCACTCAGGAGCCCACAGCAGCTGGGATCCCCTGCCCAAGGCCTGAACAAGATCAAGCCATTGAGAGCATGGAGTGGGGAAGGGGTTTATGAGCCCCATCTTTAACTCAGGAGCTAAGGGCAATTGATAGCTTCTGGGGAGGGGGAGTCAGTTTTCTCTAAGGGTCGACCACAGCCCGGTAGATGATGATACACCAGCAGTATATGGGTGGCACAGAGGGCAAGCAATGGGTTATTAAACAAACAAACAAACAAACAAACAAGACATGAAGTTGGGGAGTACAAGGAGGTGGGAGTGGATCTGGGAGGAGTTAGGTAGAGGAGGTGAGGGTGAACATGATTCATATACATTGTATGACATTCTCAAAGAAAAAATATTTTAAAACCATTTATACTATTTAGACATGTTTACACACACCTGTAATCCTACTACTTGGAAGGCTGAGGCAGAAAGGTATTGAACTCAGGCAAGGCTGAGCCACATAGGTGACCCTGTCTCAAATACAAGGTGACCCTATTTCATTTTTAGAATGAAAAAAAAAATGTATCTCATGTAATGAGAAGTAATTGACGAGACCTGTGGAGTGCATATTTTCAGTTAAGTTGATGACTGTTTATTTATGTAAAACCCACAGGCCTCACAGCATCAGCATGGGGACTGTGTGGCTGCCTTGCTACAACACGGTGCAGATCCCAATGCTGTGGATGCTCTTGGAAACACTGCCCTCCACTATGCAGTACACAGTGAAAACACGTTCATAGCTTCCCAGCTCCTTGAACACAGCGCCAACATTGAAGCCAAAACAAAGGTAAAAGCCACTCACTGTGATTTCCAGCCCTCTCCTGATATATTGCGTTCATAAAATATCAGCACACATGGCTCCAGTTTCTACCACAGAAGCTCAGGCATTCACTGAATGAAAGGGCTCTGAAGGAATTAATCGCCAAAGGTATGGATCCTTTCAAAGGCTTTTCAGAGGCTACAGGTTTCTTCAATGTATTCATAGCAAATAGTTGCAGGAACACTAAATTTGTTAAAGGTAAAAATATTTTGCATATCTCTTCACTAAATTTTTTTCTTTTTTTGGTAATTAGTGTAAAACCACACAAGGAAAAAGTTTCTTATAATTGGGCTTTATGACTGCAAAAGAGGACTTTATAGTAAATGGAAATTGTGTCTCAGAGATGAGGCCGAGTCAGGGAAAATGAGGATGGTAATCAGAGGCCTGCAGGCAAAGGTGCAAACCCGATATGGAAGGGAAATGCAAAGAGACCGTTTAATTTTCCCAAGTTTATATGAGCAGATGAAAATGCTCTTTAATGGGGAGACAGAACTCTTAGTTTGGTAAACAAAACAAAACAAAACAAAACAAAACCAAACCAATACTGAATTACAAAAGAGCCTAAAGATGCCCTAGCTTATTAATGAGAACAGAGAACCACTCTTTTTTTTTAAATTATGTATTTTCCTCATTTACATTTCCAATGCTATCCCAAAAGTCCCCCATACCCTCCCCCCCACTCCCCTACCCACCCACTCCCACTTTTTGGCCCTGGCATTCCCCTGTACTGGGGCATATAAAGTTTGCAAGTCCAATGGGCCTCTCTTTCCAGTGATGGCCGACTAGGCCATCTTTTGATACATATGCAGCTAGAGTCAAGAGCTCCGGGGTACTGGTTAGTTCATAATGTTGTTCCACCTATAGGGTTGCAGATCTCTTTAGTTCCTTGGGTACTTTCTCTAGCTCCTCCATTGGGGGCCCTGTGATCCATCCAATAGCTGACTGTGAGCATCCACTTCTGTGTTTGCTAGGCCCCGGCATAGTCTCACAAGAGACAGCTATATCTGGGTCCTTTCAGCAAAATCTTGTTAGTATATGCAATGGTGTCAGCGTTTGGAAGCTGATTATGGGATGGATCACAGAGAACCACTCTTACTACATCCTTTGTAACCAAGCTGCTCCTTCCATTGAACTCCATAAAAGAAAACCCTACATGGGAACAGTGGCCCCTAGTACCTTCTTAAGCGGCTTGTTGCTCTCTTGCAGCTAACCTGACTACTCAGAGGTCAGTATTAATAGTTTTATTGATTAACTGGCATTTATTTATTTCTGCCTTATAATTTACCTAGAATAAAATAACTTTAGTTACTAAAATGTAGATTTTTATATTTTTATGGATTATTGTTATATGTGAGAATAAGACTTTATACTGGGGTTTTAACTGCTAAGACACAACCTTGCCACTTACAGTAATAAGCAATAAAACTTAATTAAACTGTCTTTTAATTGAGAGCAATTTCCTGAGAGGCACATTTGGAGCCAGATCACCTGACAATGGTATCTGGTTCCTGCCAACTAAAATTGAAGAGGCTCAAATGACCTTCTTCCCTAACCTAGTGCAAATATACTGGAAAACTCTGAGCACTGTATCCCTGGAGCCCGTCCTCAAATATCGATACTCCCCACTAAAGAGCTGTCAAGTGTGGGTTTAAGTCAAGGGGATTTCTTTAATATTGGACCTATAATCATAGTTCTGTTTTAAGGGAATGTTCAGTCTCTGTGGTGCTCCTGGAAAACTACATATTTTTTTTTTTTTTTTTGGTTTTTCGAGACAGGGTTTCTCTGTATAGCCCTGGCTGTCCTGGAACTCACTCTGTAGACCAGGCTGGCCTCGAACTCAGAAATCCGCCTGCCTCTGCCTCCCGAGTGGTGGGATTAAAGGCGTGCGCCACCACGCCCGGCTTCATATTTTTTGAAATACAAACTAAAGAAAGTCTGCTCCGGAGAAGACAGTTTAGCTCATCCATCCAACAGAAGTAAAACCTTTGCTACCGTGTTTTAGGATTAGGGCGATGGCGATGATAAAAGATAAAAGATTGCACCCCTGTTCTCAAGAAGCTCTCGATTTACTTGGGAAAAACCACACAAGCACAGTGAAGTGAAGATTCTCGGCCCCAGGGAGAGGAACCCGGCAGGAGGGGGCGTGGCGGGGCGTGGCGGGGCGTTGGCAGGTTTGGTGGGTTAGTGAAGACTGGAGTTTGGAAGGAGGAGCAGCCTGTGGGGACTGCAGCTGGGAGCGGAGGAAGTTGGCCTGTGCTATTTTAAAATAATTTTTCATTCAGTTGAGAAATACATCCTTTCACATGCTGTAAATTGTTTTTGTTTGTTTCTCAGGAGGGCTTCACACCACTTTCACTGGCTCTACGGCAAAACAAAGACCTGATTGGGGAACTTTTAATGCAGAAGGGTGCAAATATACACACAGTGTTCCACCCAGACAGGTTCGGTTTGCTTTTCAACATTTTTAGTACTTTCTTAAATTCCTTACTTATAATCACACTACTCAAGTGACTTCAGTCTTAGTGATATTTTAAAAAACATTTTTTTTCCATTTTTTATTAGGTATTTAACTCATTTACATTTCCAATGCTATACCAAAAGTCCCCCATATCCACCCACCCCCACTCCCCTGCCCACCCACTCCCCCTTTTTGGCCCTGGTATTCCCCTGTACTGGGGCATATAAAGTTTGCAAGTCCAATGGGCCTCTCTTTCCAGTGATGGCCGACTAGGCCATCTTTTGATATATATGCAGCTAGAGTCAAGAGCTCCGGGGTACTGGTTAGCTCATAATGTTGTTCCACCTATAGGGTTGCAGATCCCTTTAGCTCCTTGGCTACTTTCTCTAGCTCCTCCATTGGGAGCCCTATGATCCATCCATTAGCTGACTGTGAGCATCCACTTCTGTGTTTGCTGGGCCCCGGCATAGTCTCACAAGAGACCTTAGATTTGGGAACAAAACACCCATGGAAGGAGTTACAGAGACGGAGTTTGGAGCTGAGATGAAAGGATGGACCATGTAGAGACTGCCATAGCCAGGGATCCACCCCATAATCAGCATCCAAACGCTGACACCATTGCATACACTAGCAAGATTTTATTGAAAAAACATTTTTTTAAAAGATCTATTTATTTTATTTTTATGTGTAAGAGTGTTTTCCCTGAATGTATGTGTGGGCACCACGACTGTACTTGGGGTCCAGGGAGGTCAGAAAAGGTCCTTGGATCCTCTGGAACTTTTGGAATGGGTGGCTGTGAGCAACTGTATGAGTGCTGGAAATGGAACCAGCAAGAAAGCAGAAAAAGACGGAGGACAGAGAAAGGGCAACACACCCTTTACAGGCGCATCCACAGGGGCCTACTTCCACAGCTAGGCCTCGCCTCTTTAATAGACAGGTCAGCTGTACACACATATTAACATTTTATAAGGCATAGAACTCATGTGTTTTGGGTGATTTAAATTTCAAGAAGACTTTAAGAAAAAAATGTAGCGCTCTTCAAGGACTTTTCAGGCTTTGCTGCAGATACCTTTAGCAGTGGCCTTTGGATGTGGTTCTTAGAACACGTTCACAGCCTTCTCAACAACAGTGGTGAAGCCCAGTGTGGCGTCTAGGAAACCAAGACCGACAGCAAACCCTGAAATGTGCAGCTCTTAGCTGTCGCGGAAGGACTGTGCTGTCCTGTGAGTTTTGGCACACACTGTGAGGACTCAGCATTACACGGAAATGCTTGTGAGGCATAGAAACAGCCAGGTAGTGGACTCACCACTCACTCATGAATGGAATATGAAGAGATGTTGCAGTTAACATACTGTTTGAAGGCACCAAGCATGTGAGTTCACGATTTACAGAACCAGCCTCTTTGTAGACCGTATCACACTCAATGAAGTGCCTCCAAAGGTCATGTCAGGGATAGAGCTGTGGTACCTGATGGACATGGGCAGATGAGTGAAAGAGGAGCACTAACTCCAGAGGCACACAAATACAAAGGCAACAGTTACTATAGCCACCAGAGCAGAACATAGGGAAGAACAGAACTCCTGTGTGTTTTGTGTGTGTTGGTGGTGTGTGTGTTTGTGGTGTGTATGTATGTGTGGTGTGTGTGTGGTGTGTGTATGTGTGGTGTGTGTGTGGTGTGTGGTGTGTGTGTGGTGTGTGTGTGGTGTGTGTGTGGTGTATGTATGTGTGGTGTATGTGTGGTGTGTGTGGTGTGTGTGTGTGTGTGTGTGTGTGTGTGTGGTGTGTGTGTGGTGTATGTGTGGTGTATGTATGTGTGGTGTGTGTGTGGTGTGTGTGTGGTGTGTGTGTGGTGTGTGGGTGGCTTTGTTGTTATTTTAACCAAGGGCTGAATTGTTCACACTTCTACATGAGAAGAAAAGTGAGGACCATGGCAGTTAACTGTTGAAGAACACATTAAAAGTTGTTGATACATTTCTAATGCAAGGTACATTATGAATTCAAAAAAGAATTAGAGTACTTGGTAAATACTTTCATATAAATAATAAAATAAGTATCATTTTTTTGTATGCCACAGTGGAGCAATACCCAAGAAACAGCAAAACCAAATATGTAAAAAATCCATGCAGAGCAGTGCAGGTAAGATTTTTGATACCAAGTTACTCAAGGTGGTCTTAGCCTACCAAAAAATAAATAAATAAAAAAAAAGAATAAAAATTTTGGATCTGAAAAAGAGTGAAGGTGAAATTTTGGTTGAATTGTTTATTATTTGTTTCCTAACATTCTGGAATTCAGAATATAAGAAATTATTTCTAAAAAAATGAAATGAAATTAATATGCCTGATAATATTGGCTTTTTTAGTTTTGACGCCTAATGTCTTTATATAAATAGGAAAAATGTTTTTAACCTAGTACATTATAGTTACATTATCATAAGTTGGACTTGTCATAAAAATAAATTTTTCATTTAATTTTTATGATAATGTAATATATTTTGCCCCTATGAAGTTCAGTGACACTAATGTCACTATGCAATATAATGCCTTTAATCCCAGCACATGAAGTGGATCTCTGTGAGTTCAAGACCAGCCTGATCTACATAGTAAGTTCTAGTACATCCAGAGCTACTCAGTAAGACCCTGTCTCAAAAGAAAATACATCATCAGCAACAAAACCCAAGTGCCATTGTGTAATGAGATACAGATACACGCATTTTCATTAGTGTCTCCCAATGCCATTTGAGTTGTCTGCTTTTTGCTCTCTAAACGTCCCAGTTTGGAGCAGCATCTGCATATTGTCTGACTCTTATCTTAATCAGTTCTCATGCAGGTGACTGTGTTCTGCCATAACTTATAATCGGCTCACTGGACAGTTTTAACAGTGTAACCCCTCCCTCTTGTGGCATGCTCAGGATCGAACACAGGCATCAGTGAACTTTGTACATGAATCCTCATTAGGTCTACCTCCCATACTGGTTTCCTTGATGTTATTCTTAATCAGCATAGGAGATGATGATGCATGGTTTACATGCCATGAAGCAAGATGTCCACAGCAGTTTGCCAGCTGAAGAGAAGAGTTGAGGAAATGACAGCGTTCAGTATTTCAGAGTTGAGTCTGGCTAAGAGTCTAACAGTGGGAGGGACACTGCAGAGTTTGCTCTTTCAGCGACTGTCATTGCAGTGGCATCTTTGCTACTTGCCTTGCTTTCGGGAAGCACACCTTTCAGGGTGTGAAGAGTGTAGATGAATCTACCGGAGCTGAGGTGAGGCGAGTCAGTTCTACGGCAGCAACACCAGTGGCTTTCTTCCATACTACCTCAGCATAATAGGATTGGATCTTTCTTTGTGGTGATGAGGATGGGCTGAGGCCTGCCATGCTGCAGAGAACAGTTCCCATAGATCTGGTTTCCTGCAGCCAGGACTTTTAAATTCTTAACAACTTCAGCTGAAACTGCGGAGAAAATCTTTGTTCTAAGTATATTCTCTTAGAATTGTTGTTAGTGTCATTAGTCCTGGAAAAAAGAACATGATAGTTTTCTTGACACTGTCAATCTGATTCTGGTAATGATATCATTTTCAATTAGTTTGATAGTGTACATTTAGGATTATAGTCATTGTATGAAGCAGTCTATCATTAGTCATTCAGTCTTGATAACTGTCTTATAATATTTGAAATGTACAATATTGGAAGTAAGAACTTTTATATTAATTGCCTATCAACAGTCTAGTTAATATTCACTTTAGACAGTTTCTCAAAGGAACACATTATAACCAAGTACCAGTCTTGTAAGTGTGATGTTATATTTTTCTATTGTCGTTACAAAAGATATTTTGCCTTTCTCCTTTGAAACAGATGACAGTACTGAACATAGCTCTTTACTCAGGTAGGAATTCACATATTTGGAAATATATTAAGTAATTGGAGAATGCACAGATAAGACATTAATACTTGTGTAGTGTAGTCTGGTATAGATACTATATCATATACGTAATGCCTGCTATATCATGTAGTCATCACAGCAGATCTACAGATGATCTATGCCATTATAATGTATTTTGTACTAATTATTCATGGCAGCCTGCAGGCAGATGTGGTGGTGGAGGAGTAGCTGAGAGTTCTATATCTTGATTTGAAGGCAGCCAGGAAGAGACTGTCCTCTACAGGCACCAGGAGGAGGAGGCTCTTTCACCCTGTGTAGAGCCCGAGCATAGGAGGAGCCCTCAAAGCTTGTTACACAGTGACACACTTCCTTCAAGCAAGCTACACCTATTCCAATAAGGCTCCATCTCTTAAGAGTGCAGTGCCACTTCCCATGGGTCAAGCATATACACACCATGACAATGGATATTTCAGTTTAGTCTTCAGGTCATGTAATTTGTGCAGGTAAATTATTTCAGGCTTTGTCAATATTGGCTTTTGCTCTTTTGCATGGATTTATGAGTCAGTTTTCATTTAATCATGTGTTACAGATTGTGGTAATTGAATACAGAACGTGCTCATTAAAAATTAAAGGTTAACTTCCAATTAAATAAATCAGGAAATAACATTTAACATGTAAACTAGCCTTTCCCCAGATTTTGTTAAAATATTCAACTTACTCATTATTGTATGTCTTTACTGTGGAGGTCCTCATGCAGATTTGGACCTGATGGCCCCAGTCGAAAACCAGATGATAGTAATATTGATACTAAGGTAATATTCTTGTAAGATTAGTTTTCTTGCTCTACACTCTGCTTTTGTAGTGTTTTCTAAAACTCACAGTTGCCTTCCTATCAATGTTTCATGTGGAGAGTTGATTTGGGGGAAAATGTTTGTAGTTGTGACATGCATATATTTACTTTCATAAATTCCAAATGACTAGTAAGATACTTTTTAAAAAAAATTATGTTATGTATGTGAGTACACCATCTCTGTCCTCAGACACACCAGAAGAGGGCATTGGATCCCATTGCAGATGGTTATGAGCCACCACGTGGTTGCTAGGAATTGAACTCAGGACCTCTGTAATAGCAGTCAGTGCTCTTAACTGCTGGGCCATCTCTCCAGCCCCTGTAAAATGCTTTTGAGGGAGTGGTGGACAAATAAGAGAATAGATTGAGATGACTAAACAGCTCGGTGGTTAAGAACACTGGCTGCTCTTGGAGAAGACCAGGATTGTTTCCAGCACCCACATGGTGGCTCACAACCATCTGCTACTCCAGTTGCTGGAGATCTTAAGACTTCTTTAGGCCTTTTTGGGCACCTGGCATATACATGGAGCACTTACATGTAGGAAAAAATACTTATACACATAAAAAATAAAAGAATGGGTGGTACATGTCTCTAATGTCAGCACTCACAGGTAGAGGCAGGCAGATCTCTGTGAGTTCTAGGCCAGTCTTGTCTATATAGAGAGTTCCAGGACAGCCAGGGCGACATAGACTTTGTCTCAAAACAAACAAACAAACAAACAAACAATTAAACTAACAAACAACAACAACAACCAGAATGGGTTGGAACATACCCAGTGACTGGACATTTACGTTAGAAATAGTTCTTCCCACATAAAGCATGTTTGATATTTAATCAAGAATTATTTGGGTAAATCTACAGTTGAGTGTTTCTTTTTTTATGTGTTTGAGTGTGGTGTGTATGTGTGTGCACACACATGTGTATGTGATGTGGGTATGCATGCATGCACATGGATGTAGAGGCTCAAGGCTGATCTTGGGTGCCTTCCTCCATACCATTAAACTTCAGTTTTTGACACAGTATCATCTCTCATTGTACTTGGAGCTCACACTGTTTTTGGCTGGTTTGACTAGGCAGCCGGCTCTGGATCCTCCAGAGGATAGGGTTTACAGGTGGGCCACTATTTCTGCCTAGCTTTCCTGTGGGTGCTGGGATCTAAACCCCAATCTTTGTAGTTCATGGTAAGTGCTGTATCTACTGAGCTTTATGTAAAATGATCTGTAAAGTAGCTAATATGTTTTTGCTAATACTCCCATGTAACTAAGTAAGTTCCAATCGGATAGGCAGTTATTGGCTTGGAATCCCTCTAGTGCCTTCCGCTTCACAGAAGAGCACAGTTGTGTCTTCCTCGACACCCTTATCTTACTAGAATACAGGTTTTAAGAGAGTGCCCCTATTTCTAGCCTTTCTTTTGTATTAAGCTAACACTGAAAAACTTGTGGAAATTTAAACATTTATAGTGAGTGTGCCTGGATGAGAAGCAGGTGTGCCCGGATGAGAAGCAGGTGTGCCCGGATGAGAAGCAGGAACTGGAATTACAGACGGCTGTAAGCCTGACCATATCGTGCTGGGAACCCAACCTGGGTCCTCTGGAAACGTAGCAAGAGCTTTTAACCACTGAGCCAGCTCTGCATCTTCCATTCAAAATAAGTTAAATTTCTTATGATGTGATGAAAACTCAGCATAATAGTTGAAAATTATTAGTTAACTTATTTATTTATTGAGTCATGGTTTCACTGTGTAGTTCTGACTGGTTTGGAACTCACTATGTAGACACACACAGAGGCCCACCTGACTGTGGCTCCCCAGTGTTGGGATCAAAGGCCACCACTCCCTGCTTTCTCATTCATTTGTATAGAGAAGGTACTTGGTCAATTTAGGACATGAAACCCTTAGTTTGGAAAAAAATTTACTGATTTGTAAAATGTCTTAGAAAAAAAATGTGATGGGACTTTTGAGGAAATAAGCTGGGGAGTGACCAGGTCACAGTGAGTGACAGTGAACAAATGCCTCATTGACATTTTATTGTTTTCTCGAAGTAATGGCCTTTCACATAAAAGATTAAAATCTGGTCTCCGTTCTACAAGGCCATGTTGGGACGTGGGAGATATTTTTAATGAAGGTGCATTTTGAAGTTATTGTTCCCAGAGCTGTCGCTACCGAAGAAAGTTACAGGGACTTGTCAGCTAGTGATAGTTTTTTCCTTTGGGTAACATCTTCCTCAAGAGCAGGAGGGAAAGGCCATGTCTGAGAGAAGGAGACAGCAGTGATGTGGCTCTCTCTAGATCCCAGGAGACTGTGTGACAGTCAGCACCCTGAGAGAATCTGAGAGTGCAAGTCCAGTGTTCTGAGGAGGCTGATCAAATTTAAATGGACCTGGATATGGCTATATCAAGATATTCCCTTCAGCCAGCCGATTTAAGCACTTGGGAGGCAAAGGCAGGCAAATGTCTGTGACCAGACTATCCAGCTTGGTCCAGCGAGTCCCCGTCTCACCGTGATAGGACTTCAGGTTTCGGTCTTCCTTCCTTCCTTCCTTCCTTCCTTCCTTCCTTCCTTCCTTCCTTCCTTCCTCTCTCTCCCCCTCCTCTTTCTTTCTTTCTTTCTTTCTTTCTTTCTTTCTTTCTTTCTTCCTTTCTTTCCTTCTTCCGATATATTTATTTATTTCATATATTCAGACATACCAGAAGAGGACATCAGATCTCAGTATAGATGGTTGTGAGCCACCATGTGGCTGCTGAGAACTGAACTCAGAACCTCTGAAAGTGCTCTTTTTTTCAATTTATATATTTGACTAAAACATTTTGAATATAGAAACATTAAATAAAATATAAACTATTCTTAAAATATCTTTATAATTAAAGTATCTTTTCTTGTGTAGTTTTCAAAAAGATTTATTTTTATTTTATGTGTATGGATATTTCACCTACATGTATAGCTGTACATCATGGTTGTGCCTGGTGCCTTTGGAGGTGAGGAGAGGGCATTAAATGACCCTGGAGCTGGAGTTTCAGGTGGCTGTGAGCTACTATTTGAGTGGTGGGAATCAAACTCAGGTCCTTTGGGAGAGCAGCCAGTACTCTTCCCCACTGAGCCAGCTCTCCGGCCCATCTGTGCAGTTCCCATGCTCTTGTTTATGTGATTAAGGCATGACTTAAGTTGAGTTCTTCTATTAAGTGCTTGGAGTTGTGAGCAATGTAACAGTGACAGCCACTGGGTTGGAGGCAAGGGGCTCATTCCCAGGGGCTTGAATTTGTACTTTTCTATTATCACTCACTCATGCCAATTTATAGAATTAGTTCTGTTTCATGGTCTTTAATTGTCCTGAGGGCAGAATACTGAGGCAGAGAACAGAGTTTTACAAAATCTACCCGGTCCGCCTTAATAGACTCGTCCTACCGAAAGAGAACCTGTGGGGTAGAGCATACAAAAATAACTCCTGTCTTACTTTATCTTAGCATAGCCTATCAGTAAACAGCATGAAAGGTTTTATGCATTGTCTTTAGTGGAAATTAGAATGTATGAGAGTTGAACTTAACACAGACAGCGAGTAAAGATGCATCACACCTCTAATAATATGTAGCTTAAAGTAAAATCTAAGAATTGGTTTCTTTTTTGATTTGTATTTATTAATTTTGGCTCTTACTCATCCGAAGCTTGCCTAATGATTATTTAGTGATCTTAGGGAAAAGGATTAGTATGCACAGTCAGGGCTCACTATGATCAACATAAGGTGAGCTACAACTATTTTTAGATGAGAACTCCATCATATATATATATATGACAGTTTCCACCTTTGGGTAACATCTTCCTCAAGGGGAAGGCCATGTCTGAGAGAAGGGGACTGCAGTGATGTGGCTCTCTCTAGTTCCCAGGAGACTGTGTGACAGCCAATGCCACACACACACACACACACACACACACACACACACACAGCTAGCTTTGGCTGTCTTGGAACTCAACATGGAGACTAGTCGCTTCTTTTGTAATATTAAAAGATTATCTAATTTAGTTGAGTGTAATGGACCACAGTTTTAATCCCAGCCATTGGAAGGCAAAGGTAGACAGATGTCTGTGAGTTCCAGGCTAGCCAAGGCTGTATAATGAAACTCTTGTTAAAAACAAAGAAAGAAATAATTTACTTCTTTAAGTTTAGCACATAGCGGCATATCTATTTTAAATAACATTAGCAGAATTAAGTTTTGTTACCTCATGGTCTCCTTCTAGTCTAGGCTGGGGTAAATTATTTTTACTTGTTTTTTTTAAAAATTATTTTCTAGTGCTAGAAATTGAACGTAGGGCCTCACAAGGGCTGCACTTCAGAGCCATATCTGCAGCCCTGTTTATTTCTTAATGATGAGCCAGTGGGTTATGAGTGGCTAAGCCAATATGAAGAAAATAACTGTGATATGAATTCATTTCTGTTTGTTCTGTGTCCACTCCCCTCAGTGACTGGTAAGGAGGAAGTTGTTTTAAAAACCAGTACTCCAAGACAAAAAGCATCTAAAGCCAGGAAAACAAACCTACCATCCAACCATCTTCAAAAGACATCTCAAGATCAAAAGGAGAAAAAGAAATGTGATGCAGGACATAGACCTGCACATTCAGGATGTGCTCCTACGAAAACAGCAGAGGAAGCCCAGCAAGGGGAACAGCTTAACAAAGTCCTCAGAAACAAATCAAGGGCATTTCCTGAACCCTTTGAGAAAGAGCTACCACCTAGCATCTCTAAAGCAAATGCCCACTTGAAGGTAGTTCCCCCTAATCTAAAAATAATGTGTCTGTCTGTCTGTCTGTCTGTCTGTCTGTCAGGGAAAAGATGCATCTGGAGAGATTGTCCCCATTGTATTGCAGATATTATAAAAAAACCAACAACCCTCAGTCTTGAAAATACCCTGGCATCTCCTTCTTGTCCCCAGTCCCAGGTCACTTGTCACTTAGCCTTCTAAGGCTTAAGGAACAACAGATTAGACTATGAGAACAACAACCTAGAATGAGAACACACTTTAAACATTTAAAAACGGTATTATTTTATGTGTATGAGTGTTTTGCCTACTTATATGTCTGTGCACCATGTGTATGCAGTGCCCACAAAGGTCAGATGAGGGCACTGGATTCCCTGCAACTAAAGTTGCAGGTGGTTTTGAGCTGCTATGTGGGTGCTGCGACTCAAACAGGGGTCCTCTGGAAGAGCAGCCAGTGCTCTTAACTGCTGAGCCACGTCTCCAGTCACAAATGAAGGCAATGCTATAACAATGCAGAAAGTGATGACGATGACGACGACGATGATGATGACGATGATGATGACGGCGACGATGATGATTTCTAGGGTACTTTTAGTTGAAATGAAAGGAACCGACATGTTTGATATATAAATGATAAATCTACAAACCAAAATATCACTAACTGAAAATTAGATATTAGATATAAGTATAAGCCTAGAAAGCCAAAAAGACTGGTTACACTTCATAATGTATCATGAGCCTGAAATAAAAGATGGCATATTTTTGAATTCAGCTAATCTAAACCAAACTAGTACAAACCTGGGAGTAGAGGCTGTTACATGGTAAAGGCAGTGCTCTTGTGAAAGCAGGGTCCTAACGGACACAGTCAGTTCTCTTTCTCTACTCTCCAACAGAGCACTGAGTGTTGTATGTCTTCATGACAGGGTGGTGGGGTGGGGGAGTGCTTCTCATCAGCCAAGCAGCATGAAGTTAGCTGTGCCACTCACACTTTTTTTTTTTTTTTTTACTTTTCTGTATGCTTGGGTATGAATGTATGCCTGTGCACCATATGTATGCCTGGTGCTCCCACTGAGGTCAGAAGGGATTGGATCCCCTGGAAGTGGAGTTTCAGACAGATGTGAGCCCCTGCGTGGGTGCTTGGAACCAAATCCAAGTACTCTTAGCTGCTGAGCCATCTCTCCAAGCCTCAAACTCACAGTTCTTAAGTTTAGCTGGTTCAGTGGGTTTTCTGGGCAACCTGTCTGAGTGGATAACACCAACCCATCACTTAGAATGCTCCTCCAGGCTTTGTTCACATAACTCCTGCTGTATGTAGGTGATGGTGCTGAAGCAAGCCATTACCTGCTGTCCCTCAGGTGTAACAGTCGTGGTTAAGGAGTGAGAGGTTGGAAGGGATCTCCAGAGTCCATACTTGCAGCTCATCCGCTCCCCTCCACTATGGGTAGTGGCACGCGTTGTTCATGCATTTCAAAGGCCACCTTCACTGATTTACTATCCCAGGATCCCAGTGAGCAATTGTGAAAGACCACGAGGAAAGACTGATGTAGAGCAGAAGGGTGAGGTTCCTTTTATTCCACAATCTCTTTAATGTCGCAGTCTCTAAATCTGACTATTAATGTAAAATCTAGACTGGAGAGGATATACTCTGTCCTTATTATTTCTTCACATCACTAAGGAAGTGAATGTGTTAGGTAGCAAAACAAACAGACAAACAATAAAAAAAACCAGGGCAGTTTAGTTTAGTTTAGTTTAGTTTAGTTTAGTTTAGTTTAGTTTAGTTTAGTTTTGAGACAAGGTTTCTCTGTGTAGCCCTGGCTGTTATGGGACTCACACAGATCAGTCTACCTCTGCTTTCCGAGTGCTTGAATTAAAGGTGTGTCCACCACTGCTTAGCAGCAAAGGGCAAAATTTTAAAAGCCAGACAGAGCATGTCCCCTTAAGATTTCTGAAAATTCTGGGTCTCTTACTCAAACAGAAGTGAAGCAGAGCTTACAAAATGTCAGTGGTCTGTACTGATAAAACACAAATATTTGTGGACCATGGCACTGACTAGTAATAAAACAAACGAATCTATAAAACTCCCTTTTAATGAACAATAACACAGCCTGAATTTCTTAAAGGTTGAAGAAGAGAGGAAGTACGGACTCCAGGAGCCGAATGTAGCAGTGGAGAACTCTGACGACAGAACAGCTTGTGCTGTTGCCTCTGCTGCTGCTGCTGCTGCGGTTTCAGCTTCTACTTATGCGGAATCTGCTTCCACTTCTGCTTCTGCTGCTTCCAATATTGCTTCTGCTGCTTTTGCTTCTGCTTCGGCAGCTTCCACTTCCGCATCTGTTGCGTTTGCTTCTGCGTCTGCAGCTTCCACTTCCGCTGCTTCCGCCTCTGCTTCTGCTTCTGCTTCTGATGCTTCGGCGGCTGCGGCAGCTGCTTCCGCTTCCGCCTCTGACGCCTCCGCTGCTGCTGCTGCTGCGGCAGCTGCTTCTGCTGTGGCCTCCTCCAACGCTACTGTTAATGCTGTGGTGGCTGCTGCTGTCACTGCTGCTTTCGCAGCGGTTACTGCTACTGCTGACATCAAAGGCAGTGAACCAACTCCTCAAAGGCACAGTGGGGCTACTAATGACAAGGATTTCGCACTTAAGGCAAAAGAAGAACATGATAAGTAAGACCATGACATTAGTATAAATAGATAATCAATTTTGACTGACAAAACAGACTCTCATTTTGGCTAACATTCATGATGATCACATTGCTCTGTCCTTTGTATAGCAATAGACAGACATTACCCACTCTCAGAAACGTTTAATAGTTTGATCCTATTTTCTAGTTATATTGAAAACAATGTTATATAAACATAACCATTGTAGCTGGCAAACACTAGGGAAGCCTTGTTTGTGGTTAATGAATTCAATGACACAAAAGTCAGACAGTTATTCCTGATCTAGAACCCAAACCCACTCACTCCATTTCTTTCTTTCTTCCTTTTTTTTTTTTTTTTTTTGTTATTTTTTTTTTTTTATTTTTCCAGACAGGCTTTGTCCTGGAACTCACTTTGTAGACCAGGCTGGCCTCGAGCTCAGAAATTTGCCTGCCTCTGCCTCCCCAGTTGCTGGGATTAAAGGCATGTGCCACCACCGCCCGGCCTCACTCCATTTCTACTCAGAGTATCGGCCACAGTACCTCATGAGACACACAGATTAGCCTCCTGCTTTATCTCTGACTTGAACTAGGATTTTTCTGTCCTTGTCACTCTATCCCGGCCACACTGAACACTCAGGCATCTCTCTGAACTTGCAAGGTTTCTATGTCACAGTTGCCTGCCATGTTCTATTGTCTTCTTAGTTCTTGCTTACAAGCCATACTCTCCACATAGCCACTTGGTCCTGCGGGACCGTGCTCCTTCCACGGCATCCTTAACAGTACATAAAAGTTTGTTTTCCTCCTCCAACATACTATATGTCTGTCTTTCTGTCTCATTTATTGTTATTCCATGTGTACTTCAGTATCAGAGTAGTCTTTTCTCTGCTTACCACTGTAACCTCATTGGTTAGATAGTGGGCTAGCATACAGTAAGAAGCTACTCAATGTATATTTGTTGTATGAGCAAATGAAGTTTACCCTGAGTGTTGTTTTAAACATTAAAGTAAATTTCACTTTTAAAAAGTTTGATGTGCATCAGTTCTCAGGACTTTCATTTATTATCATTGTTAAAAAATTTCTGAAGCTGGGCATGGTGGCGCATGCCTTTAATCCCAGCACTCGAGGTAGAGGCAGGCGGATTTCTGAGTTCGAGGCCAGCCTGGTCTACAGAGTGAGTTCCAGGACAGCCAGGGCTACACAGAGAAACCCTGTCTCGAAAACCCCCCCCCCCAAAAAAACAAAAAAAAAATTTCTGGTGACCTTTTATAGTCACCACAGTAATAATTTCCCATATAGACAGAAAGTTCCAGCCCTGTGGTTACTTATTCTCACTTACTTTTCTGCCTGTATTTATGATAGTTTTATCTGTGGCAAATAATCAAAGGGATAACAAAAGTCACTTTATGTATTAACAATGTAAACTATAAAGAGTAAATGTAGTAACAGCCATTGTGGGAGTGGGAAAACTGTCCAGGAGGTCCCTGTTGTTATGTTAAGCAACGCTGTGGCAACAATTCAAGATACATCATCAAAGAGACTTCAGTTTCTCCCACAAGACATACTTGAAGTTATGGGTGTCTGTGATAAGGGGGAGCTGTATTGGTCAAGCCACAGGTCTAACATTGAATCCTGCTTAATTTGTTAAGTGTTCTGGGAATAGTGATACTAATAGACGTGCCAACCAGTTCCAACCAGTTAAGCAGGTTGATTTTTGGGAGGCATAGAGTTTAAAAGTGAGCAGAGCGATCCCTGCAGCTCATGTTCAGAGTTATACTCATCAACATTTTCTATGCTGCTCTGTACTACACTGTCATGTTTTAAAAGGAAGGCTTTGCTCTGAAGACATTTTCATTGGCTGTCATATTATATAGCCTGTGCTCTTTTAAATGTAAAAGGCAGTAAAATGCTTGCTGTGCAAGCAAGAGGACCTGAGCTCAGATCCCCAGCACCCAAGAAAAGCCAGGCGCGGTAGGATGCTTCCACACGTCTAGGGGGAATACTGGCCAGTGGTGCTGCCAATCAGAGAGCTTTGTGCTCAGTGAGCATTGTTGTCTTAACAGATAAGATGGAGGAAGACACTCAGTGTTGGCCTCTGCTCTCCACCCTTTCACAGCTTGCAGACCGTGACTTCTAACCATCTGCATCGTGTTTACAGGCAGCATGACATCCATCTCGGAGTACTTGTGGGTTTTCCGTTTTTCCTCTTAAGATGTTAGGATGCTATGCTCGTAGGCTTTGTGCCTACATTCTGTTGTCTAAGTAGAAGAGTTTGCTGTCCTGCTTGTCCCGCTGAGCTCCTTTTTAAATACTTTACTCTTCTGTAAAGCCTTCCTCATGCCTAGCTGCACGTTCGCCCATCAACTCCTCTCTATGCTACCTGTTCTTATAGTTAAAAAACACATCTTTGATTGCCTTTAGCTGGGACATTTTAATCTTTTTTTAAGTGAATAAATGAATTAAAATGTGGAAAATAGGACTTCATCCAATTGTTTTTTAACCTTGGTTAGTAGAATTACTAAAAACAAACCAAAAACCAAAACCAAACCCCCAACACTGACTTTTATGATTCTCTTAAAGGAGAGAACCTGCCACACATTTGATGAAAATGAACAGAAGTGAAAATAAAGGCTATTTTCCGGGAGATTCCATGGCAACGTTTGAGAAGTGTGCTGCAGACACAAGTGCTGAGCCACCAGTGAAGCAGAGCTGTGCTCGCCAACTCCATCAGGACGGACAAAGGTAACAGGGAGATGCTTTGTTCCCTGTACAGTGAGTACTTTTTATGGAAATAAAACAGCTGACTAGAGTAGTCACTCAAAGCAGAGGGACACTCAGCTGTACCTACACTGCTGGAAGGCTGAGAGAGATTGGGACTGACTCACAAGTACTCTTCATGGAAGCCCAACAGCTCAGAGAGTGTTTACTCAGAGAAGTAGTAGAGGAGATGGTAACTGTGGAAGGATGTAAGATTTAGGTTTTTCTTATTAAAATGAATGCTGTGGAGTATGCGATTTGCATGCTCTAGGAAAGGAGAGGGAGATGAGCATGGGGAGATGTCAAACTTTACTTGTTTAACATTGGAGTACACAGGCAGGAAAGCAGAAATGAAAAAAAAAAGTCATCTTAAATAAAGAAAAAAAAAACACTTTGGGCAGTAAACTGTGTCTGAATGCCCAACAAGATACAAGACCATTGTGGCCGTTGGAAAGAAAAGGATACGCAATTTTTCAAGGTAACAGTAATTACAGAAGTTCACTGTGGGCTGTTTTACAGAAGTCACATTTAAAAGACATATAATAATCTAGTCATAGACTGTGTGACCAAATGATGAGGATTGTTTATCTGATTCTGCCAGTTAATTTTTATTTTGTTTTTTTGTTTTTGTTTTTGTTTTGTTTTTTTTTTTGAGACAGGGTCTCTCTATGTAGCCCTGGCTGTCCTGGAACTCACTCTGTAGACCAGGCTGGCCTCGAACTCAGAAATCCACCTGCCTCTGCCTCCCAAGTGCTAGGATTAAAGGCATGCGCCACCACACCCGGCCTGCCAGTTAATTTTAAACACGATTTAAAAATATAACTGAAAATCAATTATTTTGTTATGTTTGTCCGCACTATATTAGTTAGGTGCTCAGCACACAAAGGATACTATGATATGTGTGTGTAGAAATCTGTCACCCAGGGGCTGGAGAGATGGCTCAATGGTTAAGAGCACTGACTGCTCTTCCAAAGGTCCTGAGTTCAATTTCCAGCAACCACATGGTGGCTCACAACTATCTGTGATGGGATCTGATGCCCTCCTCTGGTGTGTCTGAAGACAGCTACAGTGTACTCATGTAAATAAAATAAATAAATCTTAAAAAATAAAACAAATCTTTGGGCTGGAGAGATGGCTCAGCGGGTAAGAGCACTGGCTGCTCTTCCAAAGGTCCTGAGTTCAAAAAGTTCAAATCCCAGCAACCACATGGTGGCTCACAACTATCCGTAATGAGATCTGATGCCTTCTTCTGGTGTGTCTGAAGACAGCTACAATGTACTTACATATAAATATAAATATAAATATAAATATAAATATATATATATATATATATATATATATATATATATATATATATGTTATTTTCTTTATTTACATTTCAAATGTTATCCCCTTTACTGGTTTACCTTCTGAAAACCTCCTTATCCCCTCCCCCTGCTCACCAACCCACTCCTCCTGCTTCCTGGCGCTGGCACTCCCCTACACTGGGGCATTGAGCCTTCCTCACAGGACCAAGGGCTTCTCCTTCCATTGATGACCAGCAAGGCCACCCTCTGCTGTTACATATGCAGCTGGAGCCATGAGTCCCACCATGTGTACTCTCTGGTTGGTGGTTTAGTCCCTGGGAGCTCTGGAGGTACTGGTTAGTTCATATTGTTGTTCCTCCTATGGGGCTGCAAACCTCTTTAGCTTCTTGGGTCCTTTCTCTAGCTTCTCCATTGGGGACCCTGTGCTCAGTCCAATGGTTGGCTGGCACCCTCTTCTGGTGTGTCTGAAGACAGCTACAGTGTACTTACACATAATAAATAAATCTAAAAAAACAAACAAAAGAAATCTGTCACCCAGCTGGGCAGTGGTGGCGCATGCCTTTAATCCTAGCACTTGGGAGGCAGAAGCAGGCAGATTTCTGAGTTTGAGGCCAGCCTGGTCTACAGAGTGAGTTCTAGGACAGCCAGGGCTACACAGAGAAACCCTGTCTTGAAGAAACAACAACAACAACAACAACAACAACAACAACAACAACAACAACAACACAAGAAATCTGTCACCTGTGTTAGTTCTCCAGGCTCTGACCTTTCTTTTGAGTACACAGGACTCTATCAATCTTGTTAACATTTCCAAGTGTTAGAGCTCTTGGTAAAGTATGTCGGATATTTAGAGTCAGTTTCTTGTCCTTCGAGCTTCTGTTTAGAAAGGTGGGGGTGGGTAGTTGTTGGTAGCTGGTGGTTTGAATGAGAATAGCTCCCATAGGTTCATGTATTTGAATGGCTGGTTTCTTGTTGGTGGACTGTTTGGGAAGGATTAGGAAGTGGACCACTGGGGCTGGCTTTGTAGTTTCAAAGTCCACATTAGACCTGGTCTCTTTTTCTGGTGCCTGTAGATCAAATGTAAGCCCTTAGCCGCTGCTCTAGCCCATGCCTACCTGCCTAATGCCATGCTCCCTGAAATGATGGTCATGGACTGACTGTCTGAAACTGTAAGCAAGCCCCCAGCTGAAATGCTTCCTTTTATACACTGGCTTGGTCATGGTGACTCTTCACAGCAATAAAACACAACTAAGACATTTTCTTTAATGATACTTACATATGATTGACATACAAATGATAGCCTCACATTAAACTATTAGGCATGGAGTTCTTTAGTGACGCAGTAAAAGACCTTCAGCTAGCGAGCACACTGGGTAACCATCCTGTCGTTTCTGATCTTTTCATAACTGATTGAAATGCAAGTCATCTTAGCTTTATAGTTCAGTGGGGTTTGGGTCCAGGCAAGGATTTAATGACTGTTCAAAAGTAAACTTGACAAGCAAGCAGAAGGGAGTATTTTGGGATTACAATATTCTAAAGTAGAGAGTGTTCATTAGTGTCCTCGACATCTGCTGCATGCTGCTGAACAAACACTTCTTGAAAATTTAAACAAACCACCGACTTGATTAATACTTCATGTTGAGAATTTTTTTAGAAAGAAAATTTTTAGCTTTCTGAAAGTTGGGTTTCAAATCTCCCAAGTATAGAGCTTTGAAAAATTTCAAAAATTGTGCAAAATTCAGAAGTAACTATTTATGAATAGAAAATAAATGATGAGGCAGGCGGATTTCTGAGTTTGAGGCCAGCCTGGTCTACAGAGTGAGTTCCAGGACAGCCAGGGCTACACAGAGAAACCCTGTCTCGAAAAAAAAAAAAAGCCAAAAAAAAAAAAAAAGAAAATAAATGATAATTAGATTAACCTGCTATTATATCACTTACTAATACTTCTGTGATGCCAAAGTTCATGGGACTGGATTCTGGGTTGACCACTGTACTGGTTAGTTTTGTGTTAACTTGACACAGCTGGAGTTACCATAGAGAAAGGAGCTTCAGTTGAGGAAATGCCTCCATGAGATCCAACTGTAAGGCATTTTCTCAATTAGTGATCAAGGGGGAAAGGCCCCTTGTGGGTGGGACCATCTCTGGGCTGGTAGTCTTGGGTTCTATAAGAGAGAAGGCTAAGCAAGCCAGTAAAGAACATCCCTCCATGGCCTCTGCATCAGCTCCTGCTTCCTGACCTGCTTGAGTTCCAGTCCTGACTTCCTTTGGTGATGAACAGCAGTATGGAAGTGTAAGTCGAATAAACCCTTTCCTCCCCAAACTGCTTCTTGGTCATGATATTTGTGCAGGAATAGAAACCCTGACTAAGACAACCACCAACCGTCTATATGTCTGTGCCCAGGTCCTTCCTTTGTAAAACATCTGCTATGTTCCCTGCCTCAAAATTATGGAGGGCTTTTTTTTTTTGAGACAAGATCTTTCCATGTAGCTCTGGCTGTCTTGGAACACACTACATAGGCCTGGCTGGTTGTGAACTCACAAGACATCCACCTGCCCTGTTTCTCAAGTGCTAGGAGCACAAAGGTATGCTCCACCATGCCCAGCTATGATCATTCTTGTTGTTGTCCTCTTCCTCTTCCTCCTCCCCCTCCTCCTCCTCTTTCTCTTCCTTCTCCTCCTCTTCTTTTAGCAATTTCATATAAGGTCAAGAGAAAGCTAACTCCTAGTGTTGTTTTTGAAAAGGGTTTCCTAAGGGATTAAACAATATTTTCTAAATGAGTTTTAGTGCTCATGAAAATTTGCTGTTGTGTTTTTTATTATTGATTTAAAAAATTAGAATTGGATTTATAACTCTTATTCTTGTTCTGCCTGTATGTATGTATGTATGTATGTATGTATGTATGTATGTGTACCACATCTGTGTTTGTCAACTGTGGGGGCTGGAAGAGGGCATCACGGTCTCTGGATTTATAGTTACAATGGCTGCGAATCACCATGTAGACACTTGAAATTGAACTCATTGTTGCCCTCTGCAAGAGCAACAAATGCTCTTAACCTCTCAGCTGTCTTTCCAGCCCCTGATTTGTTTCGTTTAGTTTTGTTTTATTTTGAGACAGGTTTACTTGTAGCTATGGTGGGCGCAGAACTCACTATATAGACCAGGTTAGCCTCAAACTCACAGAGACCCGCCTTTTCCTTTCCTCCCGATTGTTTGGAGTAAAGGCATGTACCAGTATGCCCAGGCCTGATGTATTTTTAATTAACAGAGCAAAAAAAAAAATGGTATATTTCTATCAAATAGTAAAAGTAATGTCGTGTTTCCCTTTTTCTTTTGGCAATCAGAAAGTTTTGACTAAAGTTAACTGTTGGTCATGATAATAATGGTATCATATGTTCCTTAAGTTTATTTTCAAGCCCTCTTGTAGAAATAATTGTATTTTAAGTATCCTATAACAGTCACGAACAGGGTAAGTTTACAACTTCAGATTGTTATATGTAAGGACAATATAATTTGCATTCAAAATATTTCCTAGTCACCTGAAATAAATTTGTGTTTCTTTACTTTTTAAGCCCTGCAAAGAGCACATCTAAAGAAAAGCACGAGGTACGTAAAGGAATCATGAAAAAACGGTTTGGTGGCGGGAGCAGAGCAAACCACAAAGATCCTTGAGCAGCTATGTGACCACACGGGGGAGCTGCTGAGCCTCCCATCTGCGACCACACGGGGGTGGGGATGGGGTGGGGGAGCTGCTGAGGCTCCTATCTGTGACCACACGGGGGAGCTGCTGAGCCTCCTACCTGCACCTCTAGTTCTGAGCAGTGGTGCAGAGACTTAACAACCTTGTAACACCCCATGGGCTAAGTGCTGCTCACTCTAGGCCTGCCACTATGTGGATCCTGGAGGGACTAGAGGGCTGGATGGTTTCCGAAGCTACTGCTTGCCAGCAAGACAGGAAGGTCATATAGGGAGTTGTGCAATCAGATGTTGCAGTGTAAGGAAAGTTTAAGGTTTCCACAAGAAGAATGGCACACTAGTATGCCTGACTGCTGATAAGAGGAACCAGGTTTGCTTTGCCCTTCAGGAGATGGAGCAACTATGGAGCCTGTTGTTGGTGGAGGGAAAAGGGGTGTGGAGGCTGTTCCAACTCAAGAAATCACACACAGTAACTCTTGTTGTGCTGGCTACTTTCATAACAGCTTTGCACAGCAAGAGTCATCTGAGAGATGGCAAACTCAGTTGAGAAAATGCCTGTAGGAGTTGTGGTCCCGGGTCCTATAAGAAAGCAGGTTGAACAAGTTATAGAGAGCAAGGCAGGAGGAAGCACCCTTCCATGGCCTCTGCCTTAGCTCTTGCAAACAAGTTCCTGCCTTGTTTGAGTTCCTACATAGAGAGACCCTGTCTCAAACAACAAGAAAAAAATTAAAAGATAATGTAATCTGCTATAAAAACATAAATTAAAATACATGATAAAATGTCAAGAGAAAAAAAAGAATCTTTTGTTATATAAAGATTTGTTTTTGAAAAAGAATGATAGGACAGTAACTATCTAAAAGGCACCTTCTGACAAAATTCCATTTCAGAAGTACCTGTACTTCTACACACACACACACACACACACACACACACATCTATCTATCTATCTATCTATCTATCTATCTATCTATCTATCTATCTAATGTGTGAGTGTTTTGCCTGATGTATGTATATATTCCCCACGCATGTTGGGCCCTGCAGAGGTTTGAAGAGGACATCAGGTCCCCTGGCACTGGAGTGACAGATGGTTGTGAACTAGTTTGTAGGTGCATGGGATTCAATCCTGGCTCCTCTGCAAGAGCAGCCAGGGCTCTTAACTACTGAGCCATCTCTCCAGCCCAGTATCTTTTAAGATAAAATATTATCACATCCACACTAGTCATATATGGTGTAAACATTTTGGGACTACTTGGTGGTGTTTATTTTACAGGCCAAGAAGCAAATCAACGGTGTGGAAGGCCTGGAAGATGGGACTCTGCCGTGTGAAGCAGCCTCAGATGACTGTGAGTCGCTGCGTCCTAATGATGAACACGCTTTGTTGCTAAACACACGAGCTGGCATGGAGTGTGATATCAGTGTGCAAATGGGAGGCCTTTGTGTGTGACTTGTACTAACAAGAACAGACTGAGCTGCACGCCACACAGAACAGTGAGCTGTTACAGTTTCTGCTCATTTTACACATGCACTTGGTATTAAAATAGAGTGTCACTGTGGTCACCCCATTGCACTTTTCTCATAGTGTATGACATCTTTTCTTGACTATTTATCCTGTCCCTTCACCATGATTAGGTCAGGTTGGCCATGGTCTCAACCTGGAATACTGTAGTGATGATAGAGCTGTTCCTGCTATCCCTACCTCCTGAACCACGATCTCCTCTGCAAATATTAAATGTTTTTCAAGAATTCATACCTACACAGAGAGACTCTGCCTCAAACAAAGCAAAACACAACAGGATATAACCATTCATTCTACCATGTCCTTCATACAAACTTACAATATTAAATGTGATTTTTTCCTATTAGCTTATTTTCTTTAGCAAATAGACTTTTCACTTTTAAAGAAATTAAGTTGTTTTTATTGTTGCTTTTCAAAACTTCAGTGTATATTCAGGATACATTCATTATCACACACACACACACACACACACACACACACACACACACACACACACACACACACAATGACTTTCTCCTTGTTTCAGGCTTGAATTTGATCCTATCTGGCTTGTGGTCCCTCCTAGGGTGTCTGCTCACTTGGTAGCACTGTTGCAGTCCCATTAAGCCACACCTAATCTCCCCACGTATCCTACTCATCAGTGCATAGTACTCACATAGAGTCGTTGGTTTCCTTTGGACATTTTCCTGCACGTGAGTAAGATGCTGAAATGTCCTCTTGCACTTTCATTGTATTTTTTTTTTTTATCTTTTTTTTTCTTTTTAAAGATTTATTTATTATACATAAGTACACTGTAGCTGACTTCAGACACTCCAGAAGAGGGCATCAGATCTCATTACAGATGGTTGTGAGCCACCATGTGGTTGCTGGGATTTGAACTCAGGACCTATGGAAGAGCAGTCAGTGCTCTTACCCGCTGAGCCTTCTTGCCAGCCCCGATTGTATTTTTATCAAAAAGAAGCTGGCTGTTTTTGTGTTGGCCTATTCTGTCTTTTAAACTGTAGTGCCCTTGTAAGACTTTATACTAATGTCGCTTCTGACTTTTCTAGTTCTGTAGTAGTGAAACAGTCCTGACTCCCCTGTTACTGCTGTGCTTGGGGTCTGGAGACTCTTTTGGCTACTGTAGATGTGCTGTCTGTCCTTTCCTTCCTTCCTTCTTCTTTTTTTTTTTTTTTCAGCAGTGAGGGTTAGACCCAGGCTTTGTGCAAGTTAGGTAACTGCTCTCCCACTAAACTGTATTCCTAGACCTCCTGTCCAAGGAGTTTTATAAACATATATTTAATTAAAGCAATCTTTTGTCTTAGGCTTTGCAGCATTGTGGTTTGGATGAGAATGGCCCACATGGTCTCATATATCCCAGTCCTTGGTCCTTCGTTGGTGTAGCTGTTTGGGAAGGGCAGGCGGTCTGGCCTTTTTGTACAAGGTGTGTCTTTGGGTGTGGACTTTGAGGTGTCTAAAGCTCATGTCATTTTCAGTGAGATCTCACTGCTTCCTGCTTGTGAACCAAAGTGTAAGTTTTCAGTTACTGCAGAAGCGCCTGGCCTGCCTGCTGTCGTGCTCACCGTGATGAGGGCTATGGAACCATAGCCGTGAATCACATGGTCTCGTTTATAAGTTGCCTCTGTCACTGTGTCTCTTTACAGTAATAGAAAAGGAACTAGGACATCAGGCAATGGCAGCCACACCAAACCTGGTGTCCTGAGCTTGAGCCCAAAAACTCAGAGGGAGAAGGAGAAATCAGATTTCTACAGTTTGTTCTCTGACATTCACACATGCCCCATGACACATACGTACACACACACACACACACACACACACACATACGTACACACACACACACACATACGTACACACACACACACACACACACACACACATTATATAAATAAATGCAAACAAGAAAGATTTTTAAAAGCCTTGTGGCTTCCAGGGAATTAGTAGAGAATTAACATTTAAATAATAATCTGGCTCTAGCAAAGTATATGATTATTGACAGATGATTCATTTATATTTCTCAGCAATAGTTGTAGTTTTTAGTGTATAGATCTTTATCTGCTTATCACATTTTCTGAATTGATGATATTCCGATAAAGGATATTTTTAAGTGAATGGGTTGTATGTACACATGTCTGACATCTGTTTAAATGATGTGGTTGTGTGTACATGTGTCCAACATCTCCATGCACATATACAGCATGGGTGATTATGATGGAGTGACGCTATGAGGGCGGTTGTCATGGTAGCCTCATCAGTGTACTCCACTATTCCGAAATCAGAGGCAGTTGTTCAGTGATCTTATTGTTCTATATGCTATGGAATATTGGGAGTGATTCCTCCTACTGCACTGGACTCTTTCTGAGAACTCTCTTTCATTTTCCTCTGAGATCTTATAACCACTATCACCCACTCTACATCTGTAAGACGGGAATTTTCACAGAGGCTAGTTAGATGTTTATCACTTTTGTCACTATCTGAAAAACATTTTCTTTTCTGTTTCTTTAAGTTCCAGGGATTAAGCCTTAGGCCTTATAAATGCTAACCAGAGACTGAGGTAAAACCTCACTTTTTAGTTTTAGAGAGGGTCTTAGTAGAAACCTCTCTACAGAGGAACCAGACAACCTCTCTGGTTCCAGGTCAGTCCCTTCCTTTTGCAAGATTTGGGATCACGATCATTGCTGATAATACCTTTTCTTAAATATTGTTGACAAAATAATCTTACCTATTTGGCCTCAGTAGTCTGAGGTAAAATTCTAAGTCTATCCCTCTCACTCCATCCTGGATGAAAGCAGATTGCAGTGGAGTCGCAGAAAATGCTGCAGATTAGCCGGGCGTGGTGGCGCACGCCTTTAATCCCAGCACTCGGGAGGCAGAGGCAGGTGGATCTCTGAGTTCGAGGCCAGCCTGGTCTACAAAGTGAGTTCCAGGACAGCCAGGGCTACACAGAGAAACCCTGTCTCAAAAAAAAAAAAAAAAAAAAAAAAAAAAAAAAAAAAAAAAGAAAAAGAAAATGCTGCAGATTGGCTAGATGGTCTTCACCTGCCTGAATCCTGTTGGTCACTGATCTCTTAGAGTAGCCATGTCTCTCCTGGGCCCAATGAAGGCAGTCCCCTCTTTTCTTACAGCATCTATTTGGTTTTGTAAGAGTCAGGTGAACATGAGCAGGTCTCACCTATAGAATCTAAAAAGTCAGATACAATGTTTCCCATTGTCCACACTCAAGGAGCTGTTAGCTCAATAAACAAACTAGAGGGTGTCAAAATGTAGTCCACCCTGCATTAAAAAAATGCACAGATATTTTGTTTCTATATTGTTTTCTCCTAGATAGAGATTCTGGTTGCCTATTGGGACTCTGGGATGAATTCTATTTATGTAAAAGACTGCTAGAAATTAAAAATAGTTGTGGTGATGTACTTAGAAGAGAAATTAAAAAAATGGAAACTAAGCATGGTGGAATACACAAAGAGCTCTCCAAAATTACAAAAGTGTTATCGCAGCAAGAGCAACGAGCAACAGCCTGGGAAGAACGCTGCAATCTGGGGTACAACAGATAAGTTGAAAATAGACTTGATGCTCTAGAATTGTAAGGAATATTTTGTAATTATTGACTTGTCTTTTGGAGTCTTACATGGAAGAAAATTTCGTAGTCTTGTGGATTATAAAATTCTTGGACTAGTTTAATACTGTAGTGCATACCTTAAACCCCAGCTCAGTCTATGAAGCCAGTTCTAAAGGTAGCTAGAGATACAAATGAGACCCCAACTTAAAAGGGTTTTTAAAAAAATTATTATTATTATTATAAATAGGGGTTGAAGAGTTCTAGTCAGATGATGGCAGTGTGCAGGCAGCTGCTGTGTAGTGGCATCTCAAGGTGCTATCAGCACTGCAAAATCATTTTGGGGTTACTTGTAATATTTTATTTATTTATTTATTTTTTGAAACAGTTCCTCTGTGTAGCCCTGGCTGTCCTGGAACTTTTTTTGTAGACCAGGTTATTCTGGAACTCAGAGAGCCACCTGCCTCCTGAGTTCTGGGATTAAACACATGCATCACCATGCCCAGCTACTTGCATATTTTAGAAAGGTAAAATTTAATTTCTAGTTATTTTAGAAACTTGTTAATAAGCAGTAACTTTAAAAAATGGTTAAGTTCAGATTATTTGTTTTAGTTGACAAATAACTGTGATAGTATAGAAAAGATAGTTTTCAGTTTGCACCATAGCTGAATAATTTCAAAATGACTTTTTTTTAAAATATTCTTTACCAGAGTTAATTTTAAGCAAACTTACCAATCAAAAAAATATTCTTTCACTATTATCTTTTGAGTATACATGATCTTTCAAAGAGACTGAAATACAAGACAAAAACATGAACTAAATGGGAAATATAATGGGAACATAGCAGTTTTATTATGCCAATAGGTATTGACTTATTACTGTGATGAAAATTTCAGTTACAAATATTAACATCTTCTTTCTAATGAGTGAATGTCTCAGTTTTCTATGGGCAAAATACCACGACCAAGGCAATATATAGGAGGTGTTAAGTTTTGGGGCTCATGGTTCCAAAGGATAGAGTCCATTTTAGAAAGGGGCATAGCGTCAGGGAGGCAGGCATGGTGCTAGAGCAGTAGTTCAGAGCTTACATCCTGAGCTGCAGCATGAGGCAGAGCCAGAGAGTGAACTAGCTGGGAGGAGTGTGGGATTTTTAAATTTCAAATTCCATGCCCAGGGACACACTTCCTCCCACAAGGCCACACTTCATAATCCTTCCCGGACAGTTCTACTAACTGGGGATCAAGCATTTAAATATTTAAAGCCTATGGGGGGCATCTTCATTCAAACACCACAATGAATATTAATATGAGCATGTTTAATTGTAGGTCTTCCTTAAAACAAAATAAGAAAATAATACATGATGATTGTTCTGATGAAATAGTGAAAACTGAGTTAAGAGGTAGGGAAAGGCAATATTATGAAGAATTTGGAAGGCAGCTATGGTCACCATTATACCATCAATGCTATAATGAAGAATTTGAAGTCAGTCAACATGAACTGTTCCTAGAGAATCTAAATATGAACTTAAAAGCTTTACACAACAGTGTGGCACAGGTAAATTAATTATTACTGCAAATTTCATATCTGATTAACATTATTTATATCAATTTGTATATTGCGTATATAATATCTACTTCTATCTATCTATCTATCTATCTATCTATCTATCTATCTATCTATCTATCTATCTACCTATGTATGTATGTACGTACGTGTGTATGTATGTATTCATGTATGTGTGTATGTGTGTATGTATTTGTGTGTCACTAAAGGGATACTATTTGAAAACATGTTTGTTGACAATTTCATTATTTGTAAACTCCAAAGGTTCTACTTACACAAGTGTAACACATCTGTTGTAACTCTGGGCAGTATCATGTGTGGGACACCACATGTGTGCAACAGTTGCTGACCATGCTGCTGCTGTGTGACCAGTGTATTGTTGTATAATTAGGTGTTAACTAAATTCTCATCCTATGATGAGATTATAATACAGCTAAAATTATTGATCTTACTATTGTCAATCATTGTTAGCCTATAATTTCACACTGCTCTTTCAGTTTTTGCATTGTTGTTCATTTGTTTAAGAGATAATCTGTATAAATATAAATTTATTGAAGGAGAAATGATATTTGATAAACATGTAACTTTTATTTAAACTGAACACATTTTTGCTTAACAATCTGTTAGGATAAAATCAAGTCCTTCATTAAATGTGGGTAAGCCATTAAGTATGAAAATTGAAAGCACTTATTCTAATAGAAGATAATTATTTTTTCAAAGACCAAAATATGTTTTTCTAACTATGGAGACAAATGAGATTTGGGTTCCTTGTTATGCAGCCAAATGAGAAGGAAGATTTGCAGTGTTTTACTCTGGCTACTGCTTTCCTGGTATGCATTCCACATACCCTTCATCTACTATTCAGGGTTCTGGATGAGGCAGCTCAGCATGAATACTCACTAGAAACACATTGATTCAAGATCTTTGATCTCAAAACAGAGCCCAGTAATATGCTGGTCTTTATCAGTTACACGCTGCTTAGTGTAGAAGGCTATGTTTGCATTTTACTGTATGATCATTATACTGAAAATTAAGTACTGAGAAAAAGTTAAATATGAATTAATATAAGTGGATATTAGTTGCTGTTTTTTAAAAAATAAAGTCCCAATTGTTTGATTTTACTAATGAAGACTTGGGAGCCGGATGCTAGGGTGCAAGCCTGTTAGCTCTGAGGGTCAGAGAAAGCGTCTGGCTGACTTTCCTCCTCAGCCACTGTTCCAGAGCCATCCCCTCTCTCACACCATCTCAAAAAACCTCCTTCAAAACGAATGTCTCTCTCTTCTACTTCCTGTGCTCCTCTCTATCTGTCCCCCTGACTCCTCCTTACTCTCTGTTTTCCTTAATAATCTTATATTCTCTTCCTGTCAACTGATTGCTTGTTCTGCCTCTTGACATAAGGTTAAATTAATATCATAATCCTGTTTATGATATTCGAGCAGAAAGCTCTTGGATTACAGGTATGTGCTAAGGCTGAGCCACACCATAACTCAAAACTCAGGTTTTCCCAATAATTAATACAACCTTAGAGTTCACAGTCTGATCCAATATCCTGGAACAAGAAGTACTGGTTGCTAGTGCAGTTTGACCTTTATGAATTATTGGGGACAAATTATGGGCTTTGTGCTCTCTATTGGCTGCTGCTTTCAGCAGTGCAGGGATGATATAGTGCCCCTTGCATAGAAAACCTCTACTGGCATGCCAAGTACCTATGATACCAGCTTTTGCCATGGCTTAAACCACAAAGTACTAGTGCTGAATGCAAATACCATACACAGCTAATCAATTACTCTTATTCTAAGAGGTCACTGTTGTAGACAAATGAATCTCTTCATTTTTAGAGGCAGAGTCCCTGAGGTAGAGAAAGCTAATTCATTCCGGTTCAGTGGAGCCAGGATATAGACCTATCTGTACTTCCACCACCACTCAATTTCATGAAACATCCACTTGCCACCCAGAGTATCATCTTGGTTTTTATTATCATTGCTATCCTTTGAACACTCATTGACATGATACTTTCAACCATTCTTGGAGATAGTTTTGAAATATAAGCAAATTCTTCACACAGGGAATTTCTGGGTTTTCCTCACTTTATCAGTTTTCTCCGCTTGAGTAGCTGATAAAATAAAGTTTGAAAACAAGAATCATGTGCTTCCATACTAGAGCAGAGGTCAGTGACTTTTATATAGGAGTGGACCGTATGGTTGTAGGCTTCACGGGGATACAGTGCTTGTTTATCAACTTGCTCTCAGCCTGTGCAGCACAGAAGCTCACCAAAGCTGAGAGGCGACTGGATGCAGCTGTTCTGAGTAGATTCTAGAATGAAAGTAGGCGATGGGCAGACATGTTCTAGATGACAACCATAGGCCTCTTTGTTTTCTTTGTTTTAGTTGCAGGAAGCACAGTTGCAAGAAGATCCACAGAGGGAAGGTGTCCTGAGTTCTGCAAGAATGGAACATCTGCTATGGAAGTATGGCTTAAAGCCAAATGCAAAAGACCTTAAATATTTGTAAATCTGATCAGCAATATAGTGTGGTGATTATGTTGGCTGTGGCAATAAGCACACCCTGGTTAAGCCCTAGAGACTTTATGTTATGTGCAATGCCTAACAGTGCTATGTTACGTAATTTCCATGGTCACAACCCTGTATGCCACCATCTTTCTCTTTAGTTTCTTAAGAATGGAATCATTAAGAATTGAGAATAATTAGTTATTCTGTAAAATGCCTTATAGGCTGGAAGTTGAGTGTCTCAAGTTAGAAGACTCAGTAAAGAACCAAGCAGAAGAAATTGAAGAGATTGAGAATCAACTGTTACGAGAAGATTTGGTAAATTACTCTCCTATTCACTCCTGCCACCATAAAGAGAAAAGTTCCCGTCCTCAGTGCTACTTTATGGGAAAGTTAGGAAACAGGAAAGAGTTAATTGACAAAAATTTCGGTGTTCATAGTGATAATTTGTGTAAGAGTGCAAGTCCTCTTAACAGAAGAATTTGATTGAAATCATAGAATTAATGATTTGTGCAGCATTTCATGAATGTTGGGTTTCAACTGTCAAAATCTTGTCTAGAAAGACCTTTACATGTGCACGTTACCAAACACAGACAGTTGTAAACACATAATTAAAAATATTTTAGACAAAGAAGTTGGGATCATAAGATTGTACTGTGAGTACTAAGCTGGTGCAGGGATGTATTCGTTTCTATTGACTTGTCTCTTTGTATGACTGATATTCTCATAACTGAAGGGGCATTGAAAAAGGTTTTTATTATTCTTATTAATCAGTCTACTCATTACTATGCTTTTCCTGCATCTAGAATATGACAACACATCAATAAGGAAAATTCTGTCAATAGAGTTCTAATAGACATTCTTCACATAGTATCATAGAGAAATATATTAGGATATCAAAAATTGAAACTTTTATTTTAGTACCCCAAGCCTCTTAAACTTATTCAACTGTAATGAGGGATTTTCTATAGATGTCCAAAGGAATGAATTAGAAATATGCAATTAAATGAATTATTAGCCATTTCTAGTCTACTCAACTCTTATAGAATGTTCTGAGATCATAGGTTCCTTCAGTAGAGAGTAGATAATATATACATTCTGAGGTGAAGAGTCTAGACAGGGAAGATGAGATCTCTATCTCACACAGGCTTCCATCCAATATGGTTGAATGCCATGTGAGAAGGCTCCCCTTATCATCATGTCTGTTTAGAAAAAAATAGATTATTCAAAAGAAAAGAAACGAGGTGGTTGATACTCTGGTGCTCATAGAAAACTCTAGCACTCTAAAAGAGTAACTGCAGCTGGGGCTATACCACAGTTGTAGAACACGAACCTCACATGCAGAAGGTCCTGGGTCTAACATACAGTACCGCACAAAAAGGCTCAGTTGGTTATGGGGTCTTTCCGGGCCATAAAGATGTCTAATATGGGGCAGGAGGCTGGTGGGCTCAGGCAGATTTTTTTTCATGGACTCACACAAGATATCACAGTACATGAAGCAGATAAAATGGTAGTTGCTCTGTTATTAGCAAAGGTCAAGGCATGGCACTTCTTTCCCATCCCCTAATTGGTGGCTGGCATTCACTGGAGTTGTGTTACTTGAAGGTCTTGCTTTGGGAATTGTTTTCTTCTTTTGAAAATAGACTTTTTTCAAGCAACATATTCTGAATATGTGTTTTCCTTCCTGAACTGCCCCCCCCCCCACCTCATTTGAATCCACACTCTTTCTTTTTTCCTTAGGGGGAAAAAAAAACCCTGGTATCTAAGAAGAAGAATAAAATGAAGCCAGACAAGCTGGAATAGGGCAGAACAAACTTTTGACATTTTGATGAAAAGAGCATGAGTTAAGAGGATAGGTTACACCAAAGACTGGCAGATTAAGAGGTCCTGGAATCCCAAACAGAGGAGAGAGTAACCATAGCCACTTCTTCTCCAGTGGAAGTGAGGGACTGCCGGGTGGGGTGGAGGGTTAAACTTCCCCTACTTAGAAATATATTGGTGGCAAAGTTTATTACCTGAGTGCAGTTACGTTCTGGTTTGTGTGGGCATCTGGTCCTTGCCCTGCAGCTGGGTAGTCCTCCTGAGCATTTCAGATGGTGCAGCTGTCTTAGCCTTCGGCCAGTGCTTGAGCCATGCAATCTCAAGTAATAGACGCCACACTGCAAACAGGGCTAGTGTTTTTTGAAATATTAAACTGAATGAATTCATTGAAAGCGACTTGACAAACTCTGACAAGAGTTATCTTAAATTAAAATCAGGCTGCTACTACATCCTAGGAGAGAAGCCTTGCCCCTGGGTGACAGGGCGTTTTAGCTTATTTAGTAAAGGGTGGGTGAAAATTAGAGCTGTTTTGTGCACTTGATTCCACGAGGTAGATGAGGGCTGTGCGTGTTCTCACATTCTAAGGCTCTAACTTGTGGTGGCTGATAGCTTAGAAGCACAAACTCTCTCTAGAATCAGTTTCTAAAACAAGGACTGTGGCAATGGATTGTGGATCACAGAGGAAACTGTGAAGCAGGAGCGAAGGGTAGTGCCTGACATACAGTTGGTATAGAGACAGATTTCTTCCTACTGATCCGGGTTCTGACATCCCTCTCTTGGAACTTAGTCTTTCCTGTGTTCTCATGATTCAGACTATCTTTGTTCTCTCTATGGAATTCCTGTAGGTAATTTCTGAAGTGCTGGCTTGGTCATCATGAACTTCCTTAGCTTGTGCTGTTCTTGAAATGCCCTTATTTTTCCATTAACTTAAAAAGATAACTTTGGGGATTGAAATACACCATCCCACACTTTCCTTGGTTTGATGGTCCCTGGTGCGAGGTGTAGTGTTTTTCTGGTATTTCTGCCTTTCTAGGGAAGGTGACATTTCTTTTACCTTTAATAATTATTAACTTAATTGATACTATTTAATATTGTTTCTTCACTTCCATTTTTGCATCTTGACTATAATATATTGTGGGAAGTTTCTTGTGTTATTATATTTACTTGGGCTTCTACATATTTCTAGAGTTTGAATGTCCATATCCCTACATTTGGGGTAATTCTTCCATAATTTCACTGAATAGATTCCTTTTGCCTTCTCTGTGTTTATCTTAGATTAGCCTTCTATATGTAGATTCATAGTTTTGGCCTCCTGATTGTTTCCTGGAGTTATTGAACATGAAATGCTCATTTTCTCCCTTGCAGATATATTTTGTACACTTTTTTCATGTGTATGTGTGTACTCACGTGTGTGTGTGATTATTTGTGTATGTACCACATGTGTGCTATCCCAGCAAAGGTCAGAAGATAGCATTGATACTGAGTTTCAGGAGGTGGTGATCCACATGATGTAGTTGCTTGGGAATTCAACCCAGGTCTTCTGCAAGAGCATCAAGTGCTCTTATGGAGCCATTTGTTCAGGCCCAGGGTAAAGGCTTTTATTTTTACTATTTTATGTACGTTTGTAGTTTTTGTTTGTTTGTTTGATTTGATTTGATTTTTTTGTTTTTTTGTTTTTGTTTTTGTTTTTGTTTTTTTGAGACAGGGTTTCTCTGTGTAACTGGCTGTCCTGGAACTTGTTCTGTAGAGTACAAGAACTTACAGAGATCTGCCTGCCTTTGTTGCCTGAGTACTGAGATTAAAGGCACGTGTTACAACTGGCTGGCTGATAAATAAAAGGTCTTATTAAAAGGTTTTCATTCCAAAAAAAAAAAAGAGGTTTTGATGACTGTCAACATTTTATTGGAGTTGTTGGATTGAAAATCAGATTTTAGGTCAGGTGGTGCTGATGTATACCTTTAATCTTAGCACTCAAGAGGCAGAGCTGTGTGGATTTCTGTTAGTTCAAGGCCAGCCTGGTCTATAGAGTAGGTTCCAGGACAGCGAAGGCTAGCGAGAGAGAGAGAGAGAGAGAGAGAGAGAGAGAGAGAGAGAGAGAGAGAGAGAGAGAGAGAGAGAGAGAGAGAGGAGACTTTAGTGTGGGATGCTGAATAATTTAAAAATAGACTTGCAGATGAGAGCCTTTATCCAAGAATATTCGAGTCCAGTGGAAGGAGGGAAACAGATTGATTAAAACAAAACAAAACAAAGACAAAACAAAAGGCAGCAGCAGGCAGCAGGCAGCAGGCAGCAGGCAGCAGGCAGCAGGCAGCAGGCAGCAGGCAGCAGGCAGCAGGCAGCAGGCAGCAGGCAGCAGGCAGCAGGCGAGAGACACACCTGGCTTGGAGTGAGCTTTTGAAACCTCAGAGTCTACCTTTGGTGACACATCTCCAACAAGGCCACACCTCCTAATCCTTCCAACAGCTTATCAGCTTCTGACCAAGCATGGCTAGAGGGGTCAATCTCATCAAACCATAAGTGGCACACCTATAACCTCAGCTCCTTCAAGGTGGAGACAGCAGGTCACCCTTGGCTATACTGGATACTTACTATAAGCCAGCTTGGGCTGACAGCCTGTCTACAGCCAAACCCCAAACTAGAAACCTGCAGTCTTTTTTGTAGCCTGCAGGTCTGCATTGGTTATTACCCCATCTAATGTCTGTGTGTGGAAGATAAGTGAACACCCAGCCCTAGCAGAGGACGTTATGACTGTCAGGTCAAGTATCTGTAAATGATACTCTTGGGCCTTCTGAGCTTTTGCTTTTGTTTTTTTTCAAGACAGGGTTTCTCTGTGTAGCCCTGGCTGTCCTGGAATTCACTTTGTAGACCAGGTTGGCCTTGGACTCAGAAATCCACCTGCCTCTGCCTCTTGAGTGCTGGGATTAATGGCGTGCGCCACCACGCCCGGCACAGGGCCTTCTGAGTTTTATGAGTAAATAATTCTGTTCTCCACAGGGCCCCTAAAGAAGGAGCTAGAGAAAGTACCCAAGGAGCTAAAAGGATTGGCAACCCTATAGGGGGATCAACAATTTGAACTAACCAGTACCCCCAGAACTGTGTCTCTAGTTGCATAAGTAGCAGAGGATGGCCTAGTGGCCATCAGTGGGAGGAGAGGTCCTTGGTCTTGGGAAGAACATATACCCCAATACAGGGGAATGCCAGGGCCAGGAAGTGGGAGTGGGTGGGTTGGGGAGCAGGGTGGAGGGAGGGTATAGGGGACTTTCGGGATAACATTTGAAATGTAAATGTAGAAAATATATAATAAAAAATAATTCTGTTCTCTCCTGCTTGTCCACCTTTCAGCTTCCAAGTATTAAAAACCTGTGTTTTAGCAAATATATCCAGTAGTTTAACTTCTATGATAAAGGTGTAACTCAATGTATTGTGTTTTAACAAAAGTCATTATTTGAATTTTCCTAGTTGGCATTTTATAAACCATTTCTAATGCATTTTGGTCATAAATTCATGAGAAATGCTATTTTAAGACATAAGGATAAGTCTCTGTGTATTTAAAAAAGTCTACTTATAAATATTTTGTCAAAGACTGGAGACAAAAAGAGAGAACGAAGCGAAGTGACCCAGTCAACACAATCTCTGGCACGTGCTTTGGAGCAGGAGATGGAGAAAAGTGAAGAATTAAAAAAGGAACTCTGTGGGTAAGACTCGGACGTTTGAGATCTTCCCAGCTATGCAGCTATTGACTGAACTTTAACTTAATGACTACCCGAATGAAAATCACGTATCTGCCATTTCATAACCCAAAGTTAGTATGTTTTAAATGTACTTCAGAAACTAAGGACAATGTGGAACATTTTTTGAGTACCAAAAAAAAAAAAAAAAAAAAAAAAAGAAATCACTCTTTCAGCTTTGGTGGCAGTAATACCAATGCCTTTGGTGTAACTGTCATTGTACCCTTTGTCTTCTATCTTGCACTGTGTATTTCTGAAACATTGTGGGTGTGCACGTGTGTGCGTGTGTGTGTCTGTGTACATGTATGCATGTGTGCGTATGTATGCCTTTTTTTTTTAAGTTCCACAGCTTGTCTATAAAGAGATGGAAAGGTTTAGTCACTTCTGGGAACCCCAAAGCTGGTGTAGACATTTCTTTCTGGCCTTTGAGCCACCTCTGACCTCTTAATATGTGTCCCCTGACTCTAGAGAGGTCACCTGTAGTTGGCAGAGTAGAGCCTTCTTAGTGGAGTCTTGATAGTCCAATTTTCCCAGGGTTTCCACCAAGTCCTGGGCCTCCTCTAGGCATTCGTGTGTGGTTTCTGCCGTCGCCAGGAGGTTATTTATAAACTGGTAAAGAGGCTTCATCTTCAGGTTTTAGTAAGAGACAATGTTGAGCTCCATTAATTATAAGGAAGCTATGGGTTTCCCTTCTATTTTTAGAGTTGCCCTGAACATCCTTTTCTTTTTCAAGTGGGGGCATTTATGATCTTTAGGACCTCCTTGCCTCCTTTTCTAAAAGCGACTTGTTTTAGATGTCTCCTGCACAGGTAGGCCACTGGCCCTGTGTCAGGGCCTGAGGAAGCACATTGGCTTCTAGAAGCCATTTGTTTCAGACTTCTCTTCCAGTTCTCTGGTTGGCTGTGGCTGTCAACAGGATGATTCCCAGGATGCCCCTGTTGCCTTCACTCTCTCACATATCTCCTGCACTTTTTTATTTTTTTTAAACATTTTCTCTGCCATTAACATTAACTCTCTCAGACTTCTTTTTCTTAACCTCTCAACCCTCTGGAACTTTTTCTTTTTCTTTCTTTTTTAAAAATTTATTTATTATTATATGTAAGTACACTATAGCTGTCTGTCTTCAGACACACCAGAAGAGGGCGTCAGATCTCATTAAGGGTGGTCGTGAGCCACCATGTAGTTGCTGGGATTTGAACTCTGGACTTTCAGAGGAGCAGTCAGTGCTCTTAATCGCTGAGCCATCTCTCCAGGCCCTGAGCTTTTTCTTAATATCTGCTGCTGCCTAATTGATAAATGCTAGAGCTACTGCAGCTTTCACTTTGGAATGTCTCCATGACATGTTTTAAAAGAAAGCTGTGGAACTCCTTCTCTGACTAATATTTATCTTTGGGTGCGCTGTCTCACAGCTGCTTTGAGATCTGCCAACAGAGACTGTCGGTAAGACTTAGATTCTCTCCTTACCTTTAGCAGCGTTGAAGTCCCAATCTGGGTGGGTTTAAGGGAAAGCCTTTGTGTTCCTGCAGCAGGTCTCCCCTCCCCCACCTGCAATGGGGCTGCCCGGGGCAGAGCTGTCTTTTCTCCCAAGGAGTTGAATAAGGTGGGGCTGCCTGTTGTTTGGGGAGAAAAAGTTTTCCTAGTGGTGATTGAAAGATTCTGTTTCCTAGTTTCAACATAGTGGAGCTGAAGGCGTCTGTCCCATTGTTAAATGTATGATAGAAGGTCACCCCATAGCATAGACAACAAAGACAAAACAGAAGAATTTGTCTTTTCCTCTCTATTAGGCAGGAACGAGAGACAACCAGAAGGTGGCGCTCATACACAAGAAAAGAAACGGAACAAAAGTAACCAGATTGGGGGTTGTGGGTGCCCTTGGCTTCCTGAGCCCACTCCCACCCCAGACCTGGACTCAGAATGACTTCTGGTGCAAATCTCCTATAACTGTGTACGGACACAGATACAGATTTAAGGCCTTTTTTTTTTTTTTTTTTTTTTCAGAACAGAATTACGAATGTAGCACCACTCAAGGGTTTAGAAACTGACACAGACAGACAGGACAGACAGACAGGAAGGAACCATATATAAACACATGGACAGACTCACACACTCAGACGGACATTCCTGGTATTGAGATCTTTCAGGTCAGGTCCTGGAGGCTTTGGAGTCCTGGCCAGTGCACTAAAGTGTTGTTTTAGGAAACATTTGTGAACTCCGAAAGACCACCAAGGAGCCGATTCCGATGCAATCACATTAGTGTCTCTTTATTCAAGCTCAAGCTTGGGCTCCCTGCCAACTCTGACATAGCAGGAAGGTGGAGCCTTGAGCCTAGTTTTAGGCAAGCATTTATAGAGGCAAGAAAGGGGTATCTAGCCTGATACACATGTGATTGGGGGCCCATTATGGCTTTTAACATTGTTGGTTGGTTCTGGGAGCCAAACCTGTTTTCCTCCTGATCGATGGTTATTAGGAAGTGAAGTGTTAGGGCAGACTTGAAACCTGGAGGTGCAGATTTGTGGGGAATAACCTGGAAACCGGTGCTAGACACAGGTCTTGTTGGGGGTAACCTGGAAACCGGTGCTAGGTTCTGGCCTGCTGATTCACTTCAATTCAACCTTAGGTCAGGTTCTCTAAGATGGAGTCTGAACCCAAAAGATTTGGTTTCTCACAGTGAGAGCAGCTGTGATCCTGCCTTGCCCATTATGGTGAGCCACACCTTCAAACAGTCCATAGTATGAGAGCAGATGTGACCACCATGGTTTCCCCATTATGGTAGACCACACCTTCAGTCCACGAACCCAAGTAAACCTCCCTCATGTTGCTTTGGTCAGATACTTTGTCATAGCACAACAGCCACCATTACAGAGCTGAAAAGGGACGTGGGTTTCTCAAAGCGTTCTGCATGTGGTTACAGACGTATCTGCCAAATTAATCTTAAAAATTCTCCTTATAAGCCATAGCTAGTCAAAGTGCAGAGATAAAGTGATCTTGGGGTACCTGTCCTCAGCTATTGCATTTAAACCTAATCTCTGCACTTCAGACTCAGGGAGCATTGTGGAAGAGGAGAGGAAAGGTTGTAAAGACCAGGGACCAGGACATCTGCTGCAAGGCAGTTTCTTCCTAAATAAATAAATAAATAAATAAATAAATAAATAAAGTGCAGGGAGGGATGGCTCTGGGGGGAGTTGTGGGGTGGAGTGTTTGGGGACACAATTATGTGGTTGGAGAGATGGCTTAATGCTAAGGGCACTTGCTAAGCTTCCAGAAGACCAGGGTTTGATTTCTAGAAGCCACGTGGCAGCTCACAACTATCTTAAATTCCAGGCTCAGGAGATCCAATGCCCTTTTTTTAAAAGATTTTTTTAAAAAATTATTTTTATTATATGTAAGTACACTGTAGCTGTCTTCAGACACCCCAGAAGAGGGAGTCAGATCTCATTACGGATGGTTGTGAGCCACCATGTGGTTGCTGGGATTTGAACTTTTTGAACTCAGGACCTTTGGAAGAGCAGTCAGTGCTCTTACCCGCTGAGCCATCTCACCAGCCCCCAATACCCTTTTTTGGTCTCTGTAGGCACTAGGCACACATGTGGTATACATACATACATGCAAGCAAAACCATAATTTTGTTGAAGATATTTACTGGCCTTTTAAGTTGGAAATCTTCACTCTCTTCTATACCTATTCTCCTTAGGTTTGGTCTTCTCATTGTGTCCTGAATTTCCTGGATGTTTTGGGTTAGGAGCTTTTTTTTTTTTATTTTTCATTTTCTTTGACTGTTGTGTCAATGTTTTCTATGGTATCTTCTGCCTCTGAGATTCTCTCTTCTATTTCTTGTATTTCTGTTGGTGATGCTTGCATCTGTGACTCCTTATCTCTTTCCTGGATTTTCTATCTCCAGGGTTGTCTCCATTTGTGATTTCTTTATTGTTTCTAGTTCCTTTTTAGATACTGGATGGTTTTGTTCAGCTCCTTCACCTGTTTGGTTGTGTTTTCTTGTAATTCTTTAAGAGATGTTTGTGTTTCCTCTTTAAGGTCTTCTACCTGTTTACCTGTGTTCTCCTGTATTTCTTTGGCAGTTATTTATGTCCTTCTTAAAGTTCTCTATTATCATCATGAGATATGCTTTTAGCTCAGAGTCTTGGTTTTCTGATGTGTTGGGGTATCCAGGGGCTCCCTGTGGTGTGAGAAGTAGGTTCTGATGATGTGCAGTAGCCTTGGTTTCTGTTTTTTATGTTGTTACTTTTGCCTCTTGCCATCCAGTTATCTCTGGTGTTAGCTGGTCTTGCTGTCTCTGACTGTGGCTTGTCCCTCCTGTAAGCCTGTGTATCAGTCACTCTTGGGTGACCCCTTCTCTGTGGGAGGAATTTGGGTATGCAGGGCTGTGGCACTGGTTTAGCTCTGGGGTGCAGATAGAAACCATAAGGGTCCTGTCCCCAGCTCTTCCTTGGTTCCTCGATGGCTCTGAGAGGGTCTCTCTTATGCCAGGAGTTAGAACAGAAGTGGTGGTCTTAGCTGTGCTCACAGGTGTGTCAGTGTTCCTGGGAGACCAGCTCTCTCCTGGCTGTATTTGGGTATGGAGTACTATGACACAGGATCAGTTCCAGACGCAGAGGGAAACAGGAAGGCCTTATTTTTTATTTTTATTTTATATATGTGAATACACTGTCAATGTCTTCAGATGTAGCATAAGAGGGCATTGGATCCCATTACAGATGGTTGTGAGCCACCATGTGGTTGCTGGGAATTGAACTCAGGACCTTCTTAACAGCAGTCAGTGCTCTTAGCCATCTTTTCAGCCCATGAATTGTCATTATAAAACTTTCAAGTAATTTTAGATTGGTACAAGTGAGACAGCTTTATACTTTATAAACTAATTTCTTTACTGTTTAAATATTATTTGAGTGCTTACATTTAAAATTTTATATGCTAATTCTTTGTTCTTATAGATTTATGGAAGTCTTAAAAATGACAGGAAAGAAGTTAGATGAATGTGAAAATAGAGAATTGTATTTCTATGAAGATATGAAAACGAGAACATTTGAAATGCTACAACATGAGGTAGTTTTAAATCAGTTTGAAGACCGAAACTATTTTAATTTGGGGAAACATAAAACTCCAAGTTCTTTGTCTATTAAATTTGTGACTATAAAAATATTATTGTGTGTGTAGATGGTGTTGTGTGTGTGTGTGCGCATGCTCTGTGGAGCTCAGAAGACAACTCTGTTGAGTCAGTTCTCTCCTTCCACATCTGTGTGGGTCCTGGGATTGCCCTGATGTTGTCAGGCTTGCAAGTAGATGCCTTTATAGGTGACACCAGCTGTTGTATATCAGGATGGCCATGGGCTGGTGAGAGGGTGTAATGCACAGTTCTGTGTCTACTTATGCAAGAGGCCCTCAGATAGCCTATCCAGGAGGAGACTGAGAAGAGACAGATCGTGCACTGACTAAGTTAAAGGCAGGGTTTAATCATCATCATTACCACCGCCACCGCCATCACCACCACCACTGCCATCACCACCACCACCACCACCACCACCACCACCACCACCACCACTGCCATCACCACCACCACCACCACCACCACCGCTACCACCACCACCACCACTGCCATCACTACCACCACCACCACCACCGCCATCACCACCATCACCACCACCACCACCACCACCACCACCACCACCACAACAACAATACTGCCCAATAAGCTCACCTCTAGTGTAGATGTGCCAGGACCAGTCTATGTCATCATAAGGGAAATTAATCTCAGAGCTGCTATACCCATAGGGTGCTGCTTAGCCACATTTAGCCTACCTCCTGACACACTTTCTTTTATATTGCTCCATTTGCCTAGCTTAACATCCTGGAACTGAGTAAAGTGCTGTTTGGCTATCTTGGTGATCATTAGAGAAACAGGGCTTATGAATCCTTTGCCCACATACTACTGTCTTGCTGAGACAGTCAGCAGGCCCCACTACAGCGATACTTGCTATTTTCTTTTTTTTTTTTCTTTCCTCTTTCTGCACGCTTTATCCATGTTTTCTAGACTGCCTTCAGGTTCCTTTCCCCCATCTTTTTTGTCTTCGGTGGAATTCATTCCCCACCTTCCCAACTGGACTGTGTTTTCACCACCAAGGGACAGAAAATCCAGAAGCCTTGGGAGTCTGCCTTTCTAACAAGTTCTTCAAGTAGTTCAGATGCCAATAAAGTGTCGAACTTAGACTTGCAAATCAGATTCTAAGATCGAGTGCCATTTTCATGACAAAGATGATCGATGTAAAGAGTATATAGTTCTGTGATTCCTGGTGGCTTCCGAGAATTTCAAGAGGCTACTCCATAAGGTTCTACTATAGATGTTAATAAGTTACAAATGCATTTGTCAGAATTATAGATTGGTTTTTGTATTAGACTATTCACAGCCTAAACCCATCATTACAACTGTTTTTTCTTCATGTAGATAAATTACCTTAAAGATTCATGGGAATCTATGCATTGCAAGTATCTACATCAAGATATAAACATCCAGTTGACTGAGCAAGAATTGTTAAAAATAAAAACAGAACATGAGAATTATGAACACCTTCACAAGACTCAAGGAAATGTGGAAAAGGAGGTGCAAACCCTCAAAGGGCTGGCTCAGGAGAGTGTGGTAAGTCAGGCTCAGATCGACAGTGCTAAAGGAGACCCAGGCAGGAGGAAGGCATTTTGGTGGAGGCATGGAACGTTAGTCAGATTGCTTGTAACATGCTTAGCTTCAGTTCACTGAGAATTACCTTTTGGATAATTCTGTTGTGTGTTTCCTCCACTTTTCTTATAGCAATTTGATTCATATTTTTCTGAAAGGCACATGATCTAAGTTCCTCCCTTTAAAAAAATCCAGTTTCCATCATTATATTGTAATGATTCATTGTTTTGAATCATTTGCCTTTTAAAGCTACTTTGTATATAAAAAGGCTATTGGGAGAAGATGCATTGTCTCGTGGATTTGTTCAAGTTTTAAGTTAAAATCCAGAGAATCAAAGAATTTCCAATTTTTGAATGATTCCATCAATTAGAGTTATCTGGAAACAGGAGTACTAAGACGAGAGTGGCTCTCAGCTGAGGCCATAACCCAGTGGCAGGGTACGCAAGGCTCCCAATTAGATTTCCATCAGCACCAAAGAAAACAAAATGAAGAGTCAGTTGTATTTCCTGACTCAGATGTAATGTATTTCTGTAGAACTGAAGATAAATATTATCAAGTCCAGTATGTTATATCGTAGCTATAAAATCAATGTGTGATTCATGAGTTATGGAAATACATACGCCATACTCACTTTGGGTATAGTTATTTTAAAAATATTTACTTTTAATTTGTTTTAGACACAAGCAGAAGAGGGAAAAAAATTAGAGAAAGTAAGAGAGAGAAATGAGTCAAGGATGAGTCAAGTGTTTCTCAGAGTCAAAGGTTTAGAATCAAGACTCCCTGAGATAAAAAGTCAAGTGGATTCTACCAGAAGAGAAGTGGAAAAACATAAACAACTCTATGTAGAAGAAAATAAAGGCAGAAAATCACTTTCTCATACACTAAACAAGTAAGTTGGAACAATAGTGGAAAATATTTCAGCTCACTTATTGGTCTAGTAAAACAATTTTTTTAAAGTTAAAATGTTTATTTAAGTGTGCTTATTATCTTAACCATAAAATATATGTACATTTTTGTTGGATTTTTTCTTGATTTACATTTCAAATGTTAACCCCCTTTCCCAGTTTTCCCTCGGAAACTCCCTTATCCCATCCCCTCTCCCCCTGCTTCTATGAGGGTTCCCCCCCCCCCCAAGTCCCGCCTCCTCAACCTCAGATTCTCCTACACTGGGGTATCAAGCCTTCACAGGATCAAGGACCTCTCCTCCTATTGATGCCCAACAAGGTCATCCTCTGCTACATATGTGGATGAAGCCATGGGTCCCTCCGTTAGTCTCTGGGAGCTCTGGGGGGGGGGTGTCTGGTTGGTTAATATTGTTCTTCCTGTGGGTTGCAAACCCTTTCAGCTCCTTCAGTCCCTTCTCTAACTCCTTCATTGGGGATCCTATTCTCAGTCCAATGGTTGACTGTGAGCATCCTCCTCTGTATTTGTCAGGCTCTGGCAGAGCCTCTCCGGAGACAGCTATATCAGGCTCCTGTCAGCAAGCACTTGTTGGCATTCACAATAGTGTCTGTATTTGGTGACTGTATATGGGATGAATCATTTATATGGGTAGGGCAGTCTCTGGATGGCCTTTCCTTCAATCTCTGCTCCACATTTGTCTTCGTATTTGCTCCCATGAGTATTTTGTTCCCCTTTCTAAGAAGGACCAAAGCACTCACACTTGGGTCTTCCTTTTTCTTGAGCTTCATGTGGTCTGTGAATTGTATCTTGGGTATTCCTAACTTTTGGGCTAATATTCACTTAACAGTGAGTGCATACCAGGTGTGTTCTTTTGTATTCGGGTTACCTCACTCAGGATGATATTTTCTAGTTCCATCAGTTTGCTTTTGAATTTCATTAATTCATTGTTTTTAACAGCTGGGTAGAATTTCATTGTGTAAATGTACCACATTTTCTGTATCCATTCCTCTGTTGAAGGACATCTGGGTTCTTTCCAGCTTCTGGCTATTATAAATAGGAATATTATGGACATAGTGGAACATGTGTTCTTGTTATATGTTGGAGAATCTTTTGGGTGAATGCCCAGGAGTGGTATAGCTGGGTCCTCAGGTAGTACTATGTCCAATTTTCTGAGGAAGCACTAGACTGATTTCCAGAGTGGTTGTACCAGCTAGGGGCCTAATATTCAATATATGCAAAGAACTCAAGAAGTTAGACTGCAGAGAATTAAATAACCCTATTAAAAATGGGATACAGAGCTAAACAAAGAATTCTCAATTGCGGAAACTTGAATGGTTGAGAAGCACCTAAAGAAATGTTCAACATCCTTTGTCATCAGGGAAATGCAAATCAAAACAACCCTGGGATTCCACCTCATACCAGTCAGAATGGCTAAGATCAAAAATTCAGGTGACAGCAGATGCTGGTGAGGATGTGGTGAAAGAGGAACACTCCTTCATTGTTGGTGGGATTGCAAGCTGGTACAAACACTCTGGTGGTTCCTCAGAAAATTGGACATAGTACTACCGGAGGATCCTGCAATACCTCTCCTGGGCATATACCCAGAAGATGTTCCAACTTGTAATAAGGACACATGCTCCACTATGTTCATAGCAGCCTTATTTATAACAGCCAGAAGCTGGAAAGAACCCAGATGTCCCTCAACAGAGGAATGGATTCAGAAAACGTGGTACATTTACACAATGGAGTACTACTCAGCTATTAAAACAATGAATTCATGAAATTCTTAGGCAAATGGATGGATCTGGGGGATATCATCCTGGGTGAGGTAACCCAATCACAAAAGAACACACATGATATACACTCACTGACAAGTGGATATTAGCCCAAACTTAGAATCCCCAAGATACAATTTGCAAAACACATGAAACTCAAGAAGAAGGAAGACCAAAGTGTGGACACTTTGCCCCTTCTTAGAATTGGGAACAAAATTCCCATGGAAGGTGTTACAGAGACAAAATTTGGAGCTGAGATGGAAGGAAGGACCATCCATAGACTGCCCCATCCAGGGATCCATCCCATAATCAGCCACCAAACTCAGACACTATTGCATATGCCAGCAAGATTTTGCTGACAGGACCTGATATAGCTATCTCTTGTGAGGCTATGCCAGTGCCTGGCAAATACAGAAGTGGATGCTCACAGTCATCTATTGAATGGAACAAAGAGCCCCCAATGGAGGAGCTAGAGAAAGTACCCAAGGATCTGAAGGGGTCTGCAACCCTATAGGAGGAGCAACAATATGAATTAACCAGTACCCCACAGAACTCTTGTCTCTAGTGGTATATGTAGCAGAAGATGGCCCAGTCGGCCATCATTGGGAGGAGAGGCCCCTGGTCTTGTGAAGATTATATGCCACAGTACAAGGGAATGCTAGGGCCAGGAGGCAGGAGTGTGTGGGTTGGGGAGCAGGGTGGGCGAAGTGTATAGGGGACTTTTGGGACAACATTTGAAATGTAAATGAAGAAAATATCTAAGAAAAAAGGGGAAAAATTAAATGTGTGTACTGGCTAGTTTTGTGTGTCAACTTGACACAGGCTGGAATTATCACTGAGAAAGGAGCTTCCGTTGGGGAAGTGCCTCCATGAGATACAGCTGTGGGGCATTTTCTCAATTAGTCATCAAGGGGGAAAGGTCCCTTGTGCGTGGGGCCATCCCTGGGCTGGTAGTCTTGGGTTCTATAAGAGAGCAGGCTGAGCAAGCCAGGGGAAGTAAGTCAGTAAAGAACATCCCTCCATGGCCTCTGCATCAGCTCCAGCTTCCTGACCTGCTTGAGTTCCAGTCCTGACATCCTTGGTGATGAACAGCTGTATGGAAGTGTAAGCTGAATAAACCCTTTCCTCCCCAATTTCCCTCTTGGTCATGATGTCTGTGCAGGAAGAGAAACCCTGACTAAGACAATGTGTGTGATCTTTTGTCATGTTTTTTGAGGTAAGGGAGAGTAATGGCAATAGCCTATACTGTTTTGGAAACCTCTTGGATCCTCTAGTGAAACTTAAAGGGGGGTTTCCCAGGCTTGGCACTGGGGGTTTTATTGGCTAGTCTGTGACTATTGCAAGAGCATTCATTTTTCTTTTTTCTTTTTTAATTTTTTTTATCACAACAGGGCTATTTCTACTTCCCCTAAAGATTTGGCTTTGAGTTATCTCTTTGGGATAAGTCTATCTTAATTTATGCATTGATTGTCTTAGGGTTTCCACTGCTGTGCAGAGACACCATGACCAAGGCAACTCTTAAGATGGCAAACATTTGGCTTACAGTTTCAGAGGTTCAATCCATTATCATCATGACAGGGATCATGGCAGTGTCAGGCAGACATGGTGTTGGAGGATCGTGAAGATGTAGAAGAGCCTGGTTTCTGAATGCATTCAGGAGGAGGCTGTCTTCCACACTTGGTAGTACTTGAGCAACGAGATCTCAAAGCCCACCCCTACAGTGACATACTTCCTTCAAGAAGGCCTCAGCTTCTAATAGTGCCACTTCCTATGGACCAAGTATTTTTAAACTACCAAATAGGTTATGGACAGAGTTCACAGATGGTGAACATAGAAGACAAATGATTTCAAGGGACACACACACACACTGGTTTACTAACCACAAGGACTTCTGACTCTTGTTTAGTTCTCATTAATTGTATACGTTTAAGGAGCACAACATGATATATTGACACACATTCACATATAGGGAACTCACTGTTATTGCTAAGCAAATTAACATACCAACAGTTTCACATAGTTTACTCTTAGGTTGCAAATATTTCTGCTGTTATCTTCAGGGATCTTGTAAGATCATCTTCAGGAAGCAGGTAGCATTGCTACCTGTGAAGTCGCCACTCCCTGATGACCCGTTCTTACTCTCAGGATTCTTTTATATTAGTAGTGAGGAGTTCCTTTGGGAGTAGATGGTCTTCGTTCACAACAATTTTAAACCTGTAATTGTGTGCGATAGGTGTGCTCTGATACTTTTTCAGCTCAGAGAGTACGTAATGGAGCATTCTGATTATTCCTATTGCCTTTTTTGTTTTTTTTTAAACAAACCAAGTCCTGTAAGAGTTATTAAGGAGAAAAATGAGATGCTAAATTTGACCTTGTTGCAATCTTCATAGGACAATGGAAAAGCTAGCGGTGTCTAAAACAAAGCTTATGAGGCTGAATCAGCAGAAGACGACCTTGGAAACTATTCTGAGTTCCCTGCCTGTTCAACAGTGCCCTCATACTGCCAAGTTCAATCCTGCTGTGGGGCACAACCCAAGGTTTCCTCCAAGAGATGCCTCATTTCTTCCTGCCTCTGAGCCTCAGCCTGTTTTTGAGAGCATGGGGAAGGACCTGTCCAGGGTTAGTAAAGTTTTCTTGTTCCTTTGGGAATTTTCAGTTTCTAAAATAATACTTGTTTTTAATTTGATGAAATGTTGAATTGTTTTATAGGCTGATGCATGTTAAGTAAAAATTATAATAATCTTTTTTTAAAATGTATTTTGCAGATTTAATGAGTCACTAGAACTTGTCTTTTCAAAATTACTTAGTTGTTGGGTTTTGTTGGATGGGTTCTAGGAGCGATCTGCAGGATAATTGCTGGGCCCGTTTCGGGTCATCCATAGAGAGATTGCATTTCCATTGTTTGTTCCTTACCTGGCTCAGAGGCTCCTATCAGAGGATGAACACAGGATATTTCTACTTTTCTGAGACTCAGAGAAAGACAGGGTCTTTTTGAGGTAACAGTGAGTTTTTGTTTGATATTCTTTTCTTTTCTTTCCTTTTTTTTTTTTAAATGTGATAAGCTCCTTTAATGGAGAAAAATACAGCTTTTATAGCTTTAAACTGACACATGCCTCAAATGAACAATGAAAGTGACCTCACATTAGTTTAGTCCTTATAAGCTATATACCGCAAATCTAACTCTCTGAAGCACTGTCAGCAACACAATAGCACACAGTTGACGAGTGACCCCTTTTCTACAGAACTTGCCCTGAGCTTCTCTAACATAGTCATCACAAGGCCATATAAACTTTGTCTTTTTAACTCTTCCTGTTTACTTGAAAACCCATTTTAGCTGTAAAATAAAGGAAAAAAAGCACAACCAGTTTTCTCTATAGGTCCCCAACCCTATGACAAGCAGCACAAAGCTGTCCCAGAATGTCTGGGTGAAGGAGGTGTTGGTGTTGTACCCAAGTGCTGGAGTTGGCTGTCTACTGTCTACTGTTAGGGACTCTTAGGTGATTTTGAATGCTTTGACTTTCCAAGGGTAAAAGGTAGTGGAGGAGGAAGGACTCAGAGGTGGGATAGGGAACAAAACAACAGAATCTATGGAAGGAGATAGCCAAGAAAAAGCAAGTCCAAGTGTCTGAGTTCTGTTTGGACCAGTCTGAGTACCAGTTTTTTTTTTTTTTAATAGTTTTGTAGATTGTTTAGCCTTATTCTTTTACTAAAGCTTTTTGATACTTTATGAACTTGGTTAGTTGCCATAGAAACAACATTCTTCTTGTAGCATTGCATAGGTACTGCCATTGAAGAACCATTTCCAGCAGACCATTTAGTTTTCTTTGTATATATATGCAAAAAGTGCTGTCTCTAGCTCTCTGGCTTACAGATAAGGAGGGATTTTCTGATATGGATGTATGGACCACACATTCAAAGCTGAGTGTCATCTGAGGAAAAAGAAAAACCTCAAAGGGGAAGTTCTAGAGACAAGGTAAAGGATTAGCTTCCTCTCAACTTCTTGAGAACGGATGCATTTGACAGAGGCATTTGGAAAGTTTCAGTCAGGTACTAAGTAAGCTGGAGGAGCCATCATGGCATAGGTCTCAGCTTCATGGAGGAAATAGACTTGGCAGGGTAGAGTGAGAGACTTGCAGTGACTCTTGGTGACACTATGGTGACAGTCCAATCTAAAGGATGTACTGGGAAATGTGGGGACAAAATGTAACACAAGTGACTAGAATTCCTTTGTTTATTTAATGCTTGCATGATCTTTTAAGAGGTTTCTCACTCGGGATAGTTAGAATAGTTAGAATAGTTAGAGTAGTTAGAGTAGTTAGAGTAACAATGAGGGAAATACAGACGTGTGTAAAAAGGAAAAGGACAAAGTAGAGGTGACATGGTCAGAGCTTTGTGGCAAAGAAATCATCCCCCCCAGCTTGAAACATACAGGCTTCTGTCCACTATGTAAGATGGTGACACTTATGGTGACGAGTAAGAGAAGCTGAAACAGGGAATGTTCTAAAACATCATAGTCAGTGACAACAAGCAGTTTCCAAATATACGGCAAGGTTTCAAGTGTTTGAACTTAGAAATATTTCAGTAGACTAAAGCTCTGCTAATCTTATCAGCTTCATCTGTAGACAAGTTCCTAGGAAATGTTAGGTGATTAAGCAAGCTGGGGTAGGGGTAGGGAGGGAGCAGGACGGTGCCAATGGGTATGTACCATGAGCAGGTTCCTGGCAAGATCTAAAGAGGAAGAGAGTTTCCTCAAAGAGGGGGTTTGGTAGGGATACCAAGAAGGACATTATCTGGAAATGGCTTAAGTCTACAGTGCTGTGGCATAGATCTAAAGCTTGAAAAAGCAAAAGGCACAAGTTGGGGACAGCCTTGTTGAAGCTCAAGGGACATCTTAGGGGAAGTATTTTCAGATGGATGAGAGTGATGGCCTGACAGCTGTTGAGTTACTTGGGGGTCAAATAATGGATGGTTCGGAGAGAAATAAGGAGCCCAAGTCTGGGGAAGAACTCTTTAGAGTATTCTTGTGGCTTCTGACGTTTTTATGCTTTATCTAGAAAGGCTTCTAGGCTTCTAGGCTTCTAGGAAGCCTAAAAAAGGTGCAATGGCTGGTTGATATTGTTGTTCTTCCTATGGGGTTGCAAACCCCTTCAGCTCCTTCAGTCCTTTCTCTATCTCTTCAATTGGAAACCCTGTCATCAGTTCAGTAGTTGGCTGCAAACATCTGCCTCTCTATCTCAGGCTCTGGCAGATCCTCTCAGGAGACAGCTTTGTCAGGTTTCTATCAGCATGCACTTCTTGGCATCCAAAATAGTGTCTGCATTTGGTGGCTGTACATGGGATGAATCCCTAGGTGGGGCAGTCTCTGGATGGCCTTTCTTTCAGTCTCTGCTCCACACTTTATCTCCATATTTGCTCCAGTGAATATTTTGTTATCCCTTCTAAGAAGACCTGAAGCACCCACACTTTGGTTTTCCTTCTTCTTGAGCTTCATGTGGTCTGTGAATTGTGTCTTGAGTATTCAGAGGTTTTGGGCTAACATACACTTATCAGTGAGTACATACCAAGTGTGTTCTTTTGTGTCTGAGTTACCTCACGCAGCATGATATTTTCTAGTTCTATCCATTTGTCTAAGAATTTCATGAATTTATTGTTTTTAATAGCTGGGTAGTATTCCATTGTGTAAATGTACCACATTTTCTGTATCCATTCCTCTATTGAGGGGCATCTAGGTTCTTTCCAGCTTCTGGCTATTAAAAATAAGGCTGTTATGAACATAGTAGAGCATATGTTCTTGTTATATGTTGGAGCATCTTCTGGGTATATGCCCAGGAGTGGTATAGCTGGGTCCTCAGGTAATACTATGTCCAGTTTTCTGAGGAACCACCAAACTGATGTCCATAGTGGTTGTACAAGCTTGCAATCCCAACCATCCATAGAGGAGTGTTCCTCTTTCTCCACATCCTCCCCAGCGTCTGCTGTCACCTGAGTTCTTGATCTTAGCCATTCTGACTGGTGTGAGGTGGAATCACAGGGTTGTTTTGATTTGCATTTCCCTTATGACTAAGGATGTTGAACATTTCTTTAGGTGCTTCTTGTCCATTCGAGTTTCCTCAGTTGAGAATTCTTTCTTTAGCTCTGTACCACATTTTTTTGTTATCTTTTTTTATTAGATATTTTCTTTATTTACATTTCATATGTTACTCCCCTTTCCCAGTTTCCTGTCCGAAAATCCCCTATCCCCTCCCATTTCCCCTGCTCACCAACCTACCCACTCCTGCTTCCCAGCCCTGGGACTTCCCTATACTGGGGCATAGAGCCTTCACAGGACCAAGGGCCTCTCCTCCCATTCATGACCAACTAGGCCATCCTCTGCTACATATGCAGCTGGAGGCATGAGTCCCACCATGTGTTTTCTTTGATTGGTGATTTAGTTCCAGGGAGCTCTGGGGTTACTGGTTAGTTCATATTGTTGTTCCTCCTACGGGGCTGCAAGCCCCTTCAGCTCCTTGGGTCCTTTCTCTAGCTCCTTTATTGGGACCCTGTGCTCTGTCCAATGGATGGCTGTGAGCAGCCCCTTCTGTATTTGTCAGGCAATGGCAGAACCTCTCAGGAGACAGCAGGCTCCGGTCAGCAAGATCTTGTTGGCATTCACAAAAGTGTCTGGTTTTTGTGGTTGTTTATGGGATGGATCCCCAGGTGGGGCTGTCTCTGGATGGTCATTCCTTCAGTCTTTGCTTCACACTTTGTCTCTGTATCTTCTTCCGTGGGTGTTTTTTTCCCTCTTCTAAGAAGGACCAAAGTATCCACACTTTGGTCTTCCTTGACAGTATCCTAATTAACAAAATAAGATATGAAAAAAGGGATACATAACAACAGAATCTGAGGAAATCCAGAAAATCATCAGATCCTACTACAGAATTCTGTGTCCCATTTTAAAAATAAGGTTATTTTTAATAAGGTTATTTGATTGTCTGAAGTCTAACTTCTTGAGTTCTTTGTATATATTAGATATTAGCCCTCTATCAGATGTAGAGTTTTCCCAATTTGTTGGTGGCCTTTTTGTCTTATTGGCAGTGTCCTTTGCTTTACAGAAGCTTTGCAATTTTATGAGGTCACATTTGTTGATTCTTGATCTTACAGCACACGCCATTGGTGTTCTGTTCAGGAATTTCCCCCTGTTCCCATATCTTCAAGGCTTTCCCCCAATTTCTCCTCTATAAGTTTCAGTGTCTCTGGTTTTATGTGGAGGTCCTTGATCCATTTGGACTTGAGCTTTGTACAAAGAGATAAGAATAGATCAATTTGCATTCTTCTACATGCTAACCACCAGTTGTGCCAGCATCATTTGTTGAAAATGCTGTCTTTTATCCACTGGGTGGATTATAGCTCCTTTGTTAAAGATCAAGTGACCATAGGTGTGTGAGTTCATTTCTGGGTCTTCAATTCTATTCTACTGATATAGCTGCTTGTCTCTGTGCCGACACCATGCAGTTTTTATCACGATTGCTTTGTAATACAGCTTGAGGTCAGGGATGGTGATTCCCAGAAGTTCTTTTATTGTTGAGGATAGTTTTCACTATCCTGAGTTTTTCATTATTCCAAATGAATTTGCAAATTGCTCTTTCTAATTTCTTTTTTTTTATTATGTATTTCTTCAATTACATTTCCAATGCTATCCCAAAAGTCCCCCCCCCCCATTCCCCTACCCACCCATTCCCATTTTTTGGCCCTGGCGTTCCCCTGTACTGGGGCATATAACGCTTGCCTGACCAATGGGCCTCTCTTTCCAGTGATGGCCGACTAGGTCATCTTTTGATACATATGCAGCTAGAGTCAAGAGCTCTGGGGTACTGGTTAGTTCATAATGTTGTTCCACCGATAGGGTTGCAGATCTCTTTAGCTCCTTGGATACTTTCTCTAGCTCCTCCATTGGGGGCCCTGTGATCCATCCAATAGCTGACTGTGAGCATCCACTTCTGTGTTTGCTAGGCCTCGGCCTAGTCTCACAAGGGACAGCTATATCACCGTCCTTGCAACAAAGGCTTGCTAGTATATGCAATGGTGTCATCGCTTGGAGGCTAATTATGGGATGGATCCCTGGATATGGCAGTCTCTAGATGGACCATCCTTTTGTCTCAGCTCCAAACTTTGTCTCTGTAACTCCTTCCATGGGTGATTGTTTCCAATTCTAAGAATGAGCAAAGTGTCCACACTTTGGTCTTCGTTCTTCTTCAGTTTCATATGTTTTACATATTGTACCTTATATCTCGCTATACTAAGTTTATGGGTTAATATCCACTTATCAGTGAGTACAATTCATTTGAGTTCTTTTGTGATTGGGTTACCTCACTCAGGATGATGCCCTCCAGGTCCAACCATTTGCCTAGGAATTTCGTGAATTCATTCTTTTTAATAGCTGAGTAGTACTCCATTGTGTAAATGTACCACATTTTTTGTATCCATTCCTCTGTTGAGGGGCATCTGGATTCTTTCCAGCTTCTGGCTATTATAAATAAGGCTGCTATGAACATAGTGGAGCATGTGTTCTTCTTACTGGTTGGGACATCTTCTGGATATATGCCCAGGAGAGGTATTGCTGGATCTTCCGGTAGTACTATGTCCAATTTTTGGAGGAACCACCAGACTGATTTCCAGAGTGGTTGTACAAGCTTGCAATCCCACCAACAATGGAGGAGTGTTCCTCTTTCTCCACATCCTCGCCAGCATCTGCTGTCACCTGAATTTTTGATCTTAGCCATTCTGACTGGTGTGAGATGGAATCTCAGTGTTGTTTTGATTTGCATTTCTCTGATGACTAAGGATGTTGAACATTTTTTCAGGTGTTTCTCAGCCTTTCGGTATTCCTCAGGTGAGAATTCTTTGTTCAGCTCTGAGCCCCATCTTTAAAGGGGGCTATTTGATTTTCTGGAGTCCACCCTCTTGAGTTCTTTATATATATATTGGATATTAGTCCCCTATCTGATTTAGGATAGGTAAAGATCCTTTCCCAATCTGTTGGTGGTCTTTTTGTCTTATTGACGGTGTCTTTTGCCTTGCAGAAGCTTTGCAGTTTCATGAGGTCCCATTTGTCAATCCTCGATCTTAAAGCACAAGCCATTGCTGTTCTATTCAGGAATTTTTTCCCTGTGCCCATATCTTCGAGACTTTTCCCCACTTTCTCCTCTATAAGTTTCAGTGTCTCTGGTTTTATGTGGAGTTCCTTGATCCACTTAGATTTGACCTTAGTACAAGGAGAGAGGAATGGGTCGATTCACATTCTTCTACATGATAACAACCAGTTGTGCCAGCACCATTTGTTGAAAATGCTGTCTTTTTTCCACTGGATGGTTTTAGCTCCCTTGTCGAAGATCAAGTGACCATAGGTGTGTGGGTTCATTTCTGGGTCTTCAATTCTATTCCATTGGTCTACTTGTCTGTCACTATACGAGTACCATGCAGTTTTTATCACAATTGCTCTGTAGTAAAGCTTTAGGTCAGGCATGGTGATTCGACCAGAGGTACTTTTATCCTTGAGAAGAGCTTTTGCTATCCTAGGTTTTTTGTTATTCAAGAATAATTTGCAGATTGCTCTTTCTAATTCGTTGAAGAATTGAGTTGGAATTTTGATGGGGATTGCATTGAATCTGTAGATTGCTTTTGGCAAGATAGCTATTTTTACAATGTTGATCCTGCCAATCCATGAGCATGGGAGAACTTTCCATCTTCTGAGATCTTCTTTAATTTCTTTCTTCAGGGACTTGAAGTTTTTATCATACAGATCTTTCACTTCCTTAGTTAGAGTCACGTCAAGATATTTTATATTATTTGTGACTATTGAGAAGGGTGTTGTTTCCCTAATTTCTTTCTCAGCCTGTTTATCCTTTGTGTACAGAAAGGCCATTGACTTGTTTGAGTTAATTTTATATCCAGCTACTTCACCGAAGCTGTTTATCAGGTTTAGGAGTTCTCTGGTGGAATTTTTAGGGTCACTTATATATACTATCATATCATCTGCAAAAAGTGATATTTTGACTTCCTCTTTTCCAATTTGTATCCCCTTGATCTCCTTTTGTTGTCGAATTGCTCTGGCTAGGACTTCAAGTACTATGTTGAAAAGGTAGGGAGAAAGTGGGCAGCCTTGTTTAGTCCCTGATTTTAGTTGGATTGCTTCCTGCTTCTCTCCATTTACTTTGATGTTGGCTAATGGTTTGCTGTAGATTGCTTTTATCATGTTTAGGTATGGGCCTTGAATTCCTGATCTTTCCAAGACTTTTATCATGAATGGGTGTTGGATCTTGTCAAATGCTTTTTCCGCATCTAACAAGATGATCATGTGGTTTTTGTCTTTGAGTTTGTTTATATAATGGATTACATTGATGGATTTTCGTATATTAAACCATCCCTGCATCCCTGGAATAAAACCTACTTGGTCAGGATGGATGATTGCTTTAATGTGTTCTTGGATTCGGTTAGCAAGAATTTTATTGAGGATTTTTGCATCGATATTCATAAGGGAAATTTGTCTGAAGTTCTCTATCTTTGTTGGATCTTTCTGTGGTTTAGGTATCAGAGTAATTGTGGCTTCATAGAATGAGTTCCCTCTACTTCTATTTTGTGGAATAGTTTGTGCAGAACTGGAATTAGATCTTCTTTGAAGGTCTGGTAGAACTCTGCACCAAACCCATCTGGTCCTGGGCTTTTTTTGGTTGGGAGACTATTAATGACTGCTTCTATTTCCTTAGGGGATATGGGACTGTTTAGATCGTTAACTTGATCCTGATTTAACTTTGGTACCTGGTATCTGTCTAGAAATTTGTCCATTTCATCCAGGTTTTCCAGTTTTGTTGAGTATAGCCTTTTGTAGAAGGATCTGATGGTGTTTTGGATTTCTTCAGGATCTGTTGTTATGTCTCCCTTTTCATTTCTGATTTTGTTAATTAGGATGTTGTCCCTGTGCCCTCTAGTGAGTCAAGCTAAGGGTTTATCTATCTTGTTGATTTTCTCAAAGAACCAAGTCCTCGTTTGGTTAATTCTTTGAATAATTCTTCTTGTTTCCACTTGGTTGATTTCATCCCTGAGTTTGATTATTTCCTGCCTTCTACTCCTCTTGGGTGAATTTGCTTCCTTTTTTTCTAGAGCTTTTAGATGTGTTGTCAAGCTGCTAGTATGTGCTCTCTCCCATTTCTTCTTGGAGGCACTCAGAGCTATGAGTTTCCCTCTTAGAAATGCTTTCATTGTGTCCCATAGGTTTGGGTATGTTGTGGCTTCATTTTCATTAAACTCCAAAAAGTCTTTAATTTCTTTCTTTATTCCTTCCTTGACCAAGGTATCATTGAGAAGAGTGTTGTTCAGTTTCCACGTGAATGTTGGCTTTCAATTATTTATGTTGTTATTGAAGATCAGCCTTAGGCCATGGTGATCTGATAGGATACATGGGACAATTTCAATATTTTTATATCTGTTGAGGCCTGTTTTGTGACCAATTATATGGTCAATTTTGGAGAAGGTCCCGTCAGGTGCTGAGAAGAAGGTATATCCTTTTGTTTTAGGATAAAATGTTCTGTAGATATCTGTCAGGTCCATTTGTTTCATAACTTCTGTTAGTTTCACTGTGTCCCTGTTTAGTTTCTGTTTCCATGATCTGTCCATTGATGAAAGTGGTGTGTTGAAGTCTCCCACTATTATTGTGTGAGGTGTAATGTGTGCTTTGAGCTTTACTAAAGTGTCTTTAATGAATGTGGCTGCCCTTGCATTTGGAGCATAGATATTTAGAATTGAGAATTCCTCTTGGAGGATTTTACCTTTGATGAGTATGAAGTTTCCCTCCTTCTCTTTTTTGATAACTTTGGGTTGGAATTCGATTTTTTCCGATATTAGAATGGGTACTCCAGCTTGTTTCATCAGACCATTTGCTTGGAAAATTGTTTTCCAGCCTTTCACTCTGAGGTAGTGTCTGTCTTTTTCCCTGAGATGGGTTTCCTGTAAGCAGCAGAATGTTGGGTCCTGTTTGTGTAGCCAGTCTGTTAGTCTATGTCTTTTTATTGGGGAATTGAGTCCATTGATATTAAGAGATATTAAGGAAAAGTAATTGTTGCTTCCTTTTATTTTTGTTGTTAGAGTTGGCATTCTGTTCTTGTGGCAGTCTTCTTTTTGGTTTGTTGAGGGATTACTTTCTTGCTTGTTCTAGGGCGTTATTTCCGTCCTTGTATTGCTTCTTTTCTGTTATTATCCTTTGAAGGGCTGGATTCGTGGAAAGATAATGTGTGAATTTGGTTTTGTCGTGGAATACTTTGGTTTCTCCATCTATGGTAATTGAGAGTTTGGCCTGGGCTGGAATTTGTGTTCTCTTAGTGTCTGTATAACATCTGTCCAGGCTCTTCTGGCTTTCATAGTCTCTGGTGAAAAGTCTGGTGTAATTCTGATAGGTCTGCCTTTATATGCTACTTGACCTTTCTCCCTTACTGCTTTTAATATTCTCTCTTTATTTAGTGCATTTGCTGTTCTGATTATAATGTGTCGGGAGGAATTTCTTTTCTGGTCCAGTCTATTTGGAGTTCTGTAGGCTTCTTGTATGTTCATGGGCATGTCATTCTTTAGGTTTGGGAAGTTTTTTTCTATAATTTTGTTGAATATATTTGCTGGCTCTTTAAGTTGAAAATCTTCATTCTCATCTACTCTTATTATCCGTAGGTTTGGTCTTCTCATTGTGTCCTGGATTTCCTGGATGTTTTGAGTTAGGATCTTTTTGCATTTTGTATTATCTTTGATTGTTGTGCAGATGTTCTCTATGGAATCTTCTGCACCTGAGATTTTCTCTTCCATCTCTTGTATTTTGTTGCTGATGCTCGAGTCTATGTTTCCAGATTTCTTTCCTAGGGTTTCTATCTCCAGCGTTGCCTCACTTTGGGTTTTCTTTATTGTGTCTACTTCCCTTTTTAGGTCTAGTATGGTTTTGTTCATTTCCATCACCTGTTTGGATGTATTTTCCTGTTTTTCTATAAGGACTTCTACCTGTTTGGTTGTGTTTTCCTGCTTTTCTTTAAGGACTTGTAACTCTTTAGCAGTGTTCTCCTGTATTTCTTTAAGTGAGTTATTAAAGTTCTTCTTGATGTCCTCTACCATCATCATGAGATATGCTTTTAAATCCGGGTCTAGCTTTTCGGTTATGTTGGGGTGCCCAGGACTAGGTGGCATGGGAGTGCTGAGTTCTGATGATGGTGAGTGGTCTTGATTTCTGTTAGTAGGATTCTTAAGTTTGCCTTTCGCCATCTGGTATTCTCTGGAGCTGTGCAGGATACACTCGGCGGGGTCCTGGAACCAAGATGTCTGTGCAGGGTACACTCTAAGATGTCTGCTGCTGATGCTCAGGCAAAGCGCTCCCGCGCCAGGCAGGTCCCTATCCTCTGGCCGGGGAAAATGGTCACCTGCCTGTACAGGATACACTCGGCGGGATCCCGGAACCAAGATGTCTGCTGCTGATGCTCAGTCAAAGCGCTCCCGCACCGAGCAGATCCCAATCCTCAGAATTCTTACCAGCAGCGTGGCTGGTGTGGGTATCTGGCGGTAGTCAGCCGACTGTGCGCCCTAGCTACCCCGGTGCTGCTCGGACCGGAAGGGGCTTGTGCCCCTACTCAGACCGGGTTTTTGCTTCCCTGACTAATGCAGTCTCAAGTACCTCACGATTGGATTGGAGCAGATGCTGTGTTCCACTCACCAGAAGTCTTAAGATCCCTTGGCGGGTGTTGTGGGTAGCTGGCAGTAGTCAGACGACTATGCGCTCTAGCTACCTGGTGTTGCTCGGACCGGAAGGGGCTTGTGCCTGGTCTTTCTAATTTCATGAAGAGTTGAGATGGAATTGAATTTGATCTGTAGTTTGCTTTCAGCAAGATAGCCATTTTTACTATATTAATCCTATCAGTTCACCAGTATGGGAGATTTTTCCATGTTCTGAGATCTCTTCAATTTCTTTCTTTCTTTCTTTCTTTCTTTCTTTTCTTTTTAAGATTTTTTAAATTTAATTTTAAAATTTATTATTTTCTTTATATACATTTCAAATGCTATCCCGAAAGTTCCCTATACCCTCCTCCCGCCCTGCTCTCCTACCCACCCACTCCCACTTCTTGGCCCTGGTGTTCCCCTGCACTGGAGCATATAGAGTTTGCAAGACCAAAGGGCCTCTCTTACCAATGATGGCCGACTAGGCCATCTTCTGATACATATGCAGCTAAAGACACGAGCTCTGGGGTTACTGGTTAGTTCATATTGTTGTTCCACCTATAGGGTTGCAGACCCCTTCAGCTCCTTGGGTACTTTCTCTAGCTTCTCCATTGGGGGCCTTGTGTTCCATCCAATAGCTGACTGTGAGCATCCACTTCTGTGTTTGCCAGGCACTGGCATAGCCTCACAAGAGACAGCTATATCAGGGTCCTTTCAGCAAAATCTTGCTGGCATATGCAATGGTACCTGCGTTTGGAGGCTGATTATGGGATGGATCCCTAGGTGCAGCAGTCTCTAGATGGTCCATCCTTTTGTCTTAGCTCCAAACTTTGTCTCTGTAACTCCTTCCATGGGAATTTTGTTCCCAATTCTAAGAAGGGGCAAAGTGTCCACACTTTGGTCTTCCTTCTTCTTGAGTTTCATGTGCTTTGCAAATTGTATCTTGGGAATTCTAAGTTTCTGAGCTAATATCCACTTATCAGTGAGTATATATCATGTGAGTCCTTTTGTGATTGGGTTACCTCACTCAGGATGATACCCTCCAGGTCCATCCATTTGCCTAGGAATTTCATAAATTCATTGTTTTTAATAGCTGAGTTAAGATTTATTTATTTATTTTATGTATATAAGTACACTGTAGCGTTACAGGTTGTAAGCCTTCATGTGGTTGCTGGGATTTGAATTTAGAACTGCTCACTGCAGTCAATCCTGCTCTGGCCCAAAGATTTATTTATTACTGTAAACAAGTACAGTGTTACTATCTTTAGAAATACCAGAAGAGGGGAGGAGTCATGTCTCATTATGGATGGTTGTGAGCCACCATTTGGTTTCTGGGATTCTAACTCAGGACCTTTGGAAGAACAATCAGTGTTACCTGCTGAACCATCTCCCCAGCCCCTTTCTTTGATTCCTTTCTTCAAAGACTTAAAGTTCTTGTTGTGCAGATCTTTCATTTGCTTGGTTAGAGTCACACCAAGATATTTATAGTGTTTGTGACTATTCTGAAGGGTGTTGTTTCCCTAATTTCTTTCTCAGCCTGTTTATCCTTTTGGGTAGAGGAATGCTACTGATTTGTTTGAGTTAATTTTATATCCAGCCACTTTTGCTCAGGTGTTTATCAGGTTTAGGAGTTCTCTGGTGGAATTTTTGGGTCACTTATGTATACTATCATATCATTTGGAAATAGTGATATTTTGACTTCTTCCTTTTCAATTTGTATCCCTTTGACCACATTTTGTTGTCTAATTGCTCTGGCTAGGATTTCAAGTACTATATTGAATAGATAGGGAGAGAGTGGGCAGCCTTGTCTAGTCCCTGATTTTAGTGGGATTGCTCCAAGTTTCTCTTCATTTAGTTTGATGTTGGTGGTATATTGATGATAGTTTGCAGTATTTGCTTTTACTGTGTTTAGGTATGGGCCTTGAATTCCTGATCTTTCCAAGGGGGGTGTTGAATTTTGTGAAATGCTTTCTCAGGATCTATTGTGATGATCATATGATTTTATTCTTTGAGTTTGTTTATTTAATGGATTATGTTGATGGATTTCTGTATATTGAACCATCCCTTCATCCCCGGGATGAAGCCTACTTGATTATGATGGATGATCGTTTTGATGTGTTCTTGGATTTAGTTTGCGAAATTTTTATTGAGTATTTTTGCATCAATATTTATAAGGGAAATTGGTCTGAAGTTAACTTTCTTTGTTGGGTCTTTGTGTGGTTTAAGTGTAATTGTGGTTTAGGTATAAGTGTAATTGTGGCTTCATAGAACAAATTAGGTAGTGTTGTTTCTATTTCTATTTTGTGGAATAGTTTGAAGAGTATTGGTGTTAGGTGTTCTTAAAGGTCTGATCGAATTCTGCACTAAACCCATCTGGTCCTTGGCTTTTTTTTGGGGGGGGGTTAGGAGACTTTAAATGACTGCCTCTATTTCTTTAGGGGTTATGGGACTGTTTAGATGGTTAATGATATCCTGATTTAACTTTGGTACCTGTTATCTGTCTAGAAAATTGTACATTTCATCCAAAGTTTCTAGTGTTGTTGAGTATAGGCTTTTGAAGTAGGATATGATGATTTATTTGAATTTCCTTAGTTTCTATTGTTATATCTCCCTTTTCATTTCAGATTTTGTTAATTTGGATGCTGTCTCTGTGCCCTCTGGTTAGTCTGGCTAAGGATTTATCTATCTTGTTGATTTTCTCAAAGAACCAGCTCCAGCTTTTCTTGATTCTTTGTTTCTACTTGGTTGATTTCAGCTCTGTGTTTGATTATTTCCTGCTGTACTGAGAGGATCAGCCTCAGTTGGCCCCCTCAATCCGTGGGAGAAATCAGGGTTCTAGTTACTGGTGGGCAAGTAGTTGGCGTGGATGACAAACAGACATGGACACAGAGAAAGTGTGTATCTGAATGTAATGTTCTCAAAGGTAGCATCAGTTTTATATAGCAAAGAAATAGGGTGTCACAGCAGGCAAGGTACCTTGAAGTTATCTGATACAAAACAGAGGAATGCCTTCAAAGGACTGGCAGGAACCAGGCACTGTTTATAGTAAAGATAAAACAGCCCTGCCTAGAGTCAGCTAATGATAGAGACTAGGAGGGGATTTCACACCCTAGTCACAATTTATGCTATTTCTTTGAGTCTTGTGAAAGCTTGCACCAGTGGGTTCTGCTCTAGCAGACCTTCTCATTAATAAGGCGACACTGTAGTTCCTCCTTACACCACAACACTCCTTTTTCCTAGGCCACAGTAAATTCTTGCATATGGGAGTAACCAGGCTGCTCTTTCAAGTATCTGTAGGGAATCTCCATTTGTCAGAAGAACTCACCGACTTTCTTCTAATATGCAATGTAGTCTGCCATACCTGACTCTAATGAAGATTCTAAGTATACATTGCTAAGCTTGCCCTGAGATTTCTAACTCCTATCCAGTAAAATACTGCTAGAAAGCATGGAAGACCCTCCACACTATCGAAGGGACAAATTTTGGAGCATTCTTGCTAGGGGAATGCCAAGGTTCCAGGAGGCTAAGTTTCCATGAAACTCTTTGCCTTGGGACTGCTTCCAGGCTTCTAGGCCTGTCATGTGAGTCACTACTGGAGTGGATGTAGCATTGCTGTCTACTCCTCTTGGTTGTATTTGCTTCTTTTTGTTCTATAGCTTTCATATATGTTGTTAAACTGCTAGTGTGCTCTCTCCAGTTTCCTTTTGGAATACTCAGAGCTATGAGTTTTCCTCTTAGCACTGTTTTCATCATGTTCCATAAGTTTGGATATGTTTTTTACCTTTATTTTCATTAAATTCTAAAAGTTCTTTTAATTTCTTTATTTTGTTTTTTCTTTGACCAAGTTATTATTGAGTAGAGTGCTGTTCAGCTTTCATGTGTGTGTGGGCTTTCTGTTGTTTTTTGTTGCTACTGAAGACCAGCCTTAATACATAGTGATCTGATAGGATGCATAGTATTTTTTCAATCTTGCATCCGTTCAGACCTGTTTTGTGACCAATTATATGGTCAGTTTTGGAGAAGGTAGCATGAGGTACTGAGAAGAAGGTATATTCTTTTGATTTAGGTTGAAATGTTTTATAGGTATCTGTTAAATCCATTTGGTTCATAACTTGTTAGTTCCCTGTGTCTCTGTTTAGTTTCTGTTTCCATGATCTGTCCATTGGTGAGAATGGGTTGTTCAAGTCTCTTTCTATTATTGTGTGAGGTGCAATGTGTGCTTTGAGCTTTAATGTTTCTTTTATGAATGTGGGTGCCCTCAAATTTGGAGTATAGATATTCAGAATTGAGAATTCATATATTGGTAGATTTTTCCTTTGATGAGAATGAAGTGTCCTTCCTTATCTGTTTTTATAAATTTTGGTTGAAAGTTGATTTTATTTGATATTAGAATGGCTATTCCATCTTGTTTCTTGGGACCATTTGCTTGGAAAATTGTTTTTCAGCCTTTTACTCTGAGATAGTGCTGTCTTTGTCACTGAGGTGCATTTCCTGTGTGCAGCAAAATGCTGGGTCCTGTTTACGTATCTAGTCTTTTTATTGGAGAATTGAGTCCATTGATGTTTAGATATTGCAGAAAAGTGATTATTACTTCCTGTTATTCCTGTTGTTAGAGGTAGAATTATGTTTGTGTGGCTATCTTCTTTTGGGTTTGTTGAAAGAAGATTACTTCCTTGCTTTTTCTAGGGTATAGTTTCCCTCCTTGTTTTGGAGTTTTCCATTTATTATCCTTGTAGGCCTGGATTAGTGGATAGTGGAAAGATATTGTTAAATTTGGTTTTGTTATGGAATATCTTAGCCGGGTGGGGTGGCGCACCTTTTTAATCCCAGCTCTTGGGAGGCAGAGGCAGGCGAATTTCTGAGTTCGAGGCCAGCCTGGTCTACAAAGTGAGTTCCAGGACAGCCAGGGCTACACAGAGAAACCCTGTCTCAAAAAACAAACAAACAAAAAAAACAAAAAAAACAAAAAACAAAACAAAACAAAACAAAAAAGAGAATATTTTGGTTTCTCCATCTATGATAATTGAGAGTTTTGCTGGGTATAGTAGCCTGGGCTGGTACATGTGTTCTCTTAGGGTTTGTATGACATCTACCCAGCATCTTCTGACTTTTATAGTCTCTGATGAGAAGTCTGGTGTAATTCTTGTAGGTCTGCCTTTATATGTTACTTGACCTTTTTCCCTTACTGCTTTTATTATTATTTCTTTGTTTTGTGCCTTTGGTGTTTTGATTATTTTGTGACAGGAGGAATTTCTTTTCTGGTCCAAATTATTTGGAGTTCTGTAGGCTTCTTGCATGTTCTTGCATGGCATCTCTTTCTTTAGGTTAGGGAAGTTTTCTTGTATAATTTTGTTGAAGATATTTACTGGCCCTTTAAATTGGGAATCTTTACTTGTTGTGCCCACCTTGTCCGGCAAGGAAAACGCAACACGGTCAGATTCTTCTCAACAGCTTTATTGCAGGAATGCCTCGATGCTACGGGAACCCCGGGAACCCAGGGAGGACTCCTTATATACACCCCAGTACAGGGAAAAGCTTTGTGTCCTCCTGGGATTGGTCAGTATGCCGGCACCTTAATTTGCATGCACCTGCTCGGGAGGGGTTGGCGCCAGATTGGGCTAGCGCCTGCACAGTGGTGTTGTTTACAGCCACGGTGTACCGGAAACTGGCGCCATCTTTTAGGCATCGGCTGCCTACATTTACTCTCTTCTATTCCTATTATCCTTAGGCTTGGCCTTATCATTGTGTCCTGAATTTCCTGTATGTTTTGGGTTAGGAGCTTTTTTGCATTTTTTCATTTTCTTTGACTGTTGTGTCATCTATGTTATCTTCTGCCCCTGAGATTCTCTTGTATTCTGTTGGTGATGCTTGTATCTATGACTCCTGATCTCGTTCCTAGGTTTTCTATCTCCAGGGTTGTCTCCATTTGTGATTTCTTTATTATTTCTATTTCCAATTTTAGATCCTGGATAGTTTTGTTGAATTCTGTCACCTGTTCGGTTGTGTTTTCCTGTAATTCTTTAAGGGATTTTTGTGTTTCCTTTTTAAGGTCTTTTCTACCTGTTTATCTGTGCTCTCCTCTATTTCTTATTTATGTCCTTCTTAAAGTCCTCTATTACCATCATGAGATGTGATTTTAAATTTGAATCTTGCTTTTCCAGTGTGTTGGGGTATCCAGGACTTGATGTAGTAGGAGAATTGGGTTCTGATGATGCCATGTAGCCTTGGTTTCTGTTGCCTATATTCTTGTGCTTGCTTCTTGCCATCTAGTTGTCTCTACTGCTACCTGCCCTTGCTGTCTCTGACTGGAGACTGTCTCTCCTATGATTCTGGTTGTATCAGAACTCCTCAGAGTCTACCTGTCTCTGTGTTCCTGTGATTCTAGGATCCTATGATCCTGAGATCCTGCATGTGTCAGAGCTTCTGGTGAAAGACCCACAAAGTGAGGACCCCCCCATGTTCTGACTCAGGAGTGGCGACACCTCAAATCACTCATAAGAAACGGCCTTGATGCAAACTGCAAGAGGACATTTTATTCCAGGTGTGCTCTGGGGCCCACAGTCATATACCATGCAGGGGTAGAGGACCTCGGACCACGAGTGTGGAATTGGGACAGCTTTTATGGGGTTACAACAAAGTCCACACTAAATAAACCAATCATTTCATAGTGTCAAGAGTCTGCGCAGTGTGGGCCAATCGAATTGCACCATTCCACAGTTTCTAGGCCAATCATTCAAATCATCAAGCCCGTGCTTTGGGGGCCAATCAGTTTCCTATAGCCTCAGAAGTCTGCATTTGCGTGGGTTCCTGGGCAGGGGTGGCAAATCACAGTTTGAGTGTGTAATCTTTTCTTCTATGGTTCAACCAGTTTACAGAAGCTAGATAAGCGGTTAGTCAACTCATTTCCTGTCATCTTGCTAGGCCAGGATCATGTATTCACAGGAACCGGGCCCTGGAGCAGCAAGAAGTGTGACCTTTTACCTATACTCTGGCAGGGAGCAGGGTCTGGAATTTGTGTTATTTAGGGCTTCTTAGGAGTCTGGAGTTGGGACTGTATTTTTAATCCTTTTACTGGTAGTCAAATTTCTCTGGGTGTTGTGGGAGTGTGTGGGGAGCCAGAGTCCTGGGTCTGGTTTGAGCACAAGTGCAAGCTGAACAGAACTCTTACCTCTGTCTGGAAGCTGGGGGTTGTATTTCCCTGGTTTCTGTGAGGTTTCCAGTTATGCTTTTGGGAAATATGTTGTGGCCTCAACTGTGATCTTGAGTGTGTCAGAACTCCAGTGATCCTGGGTGTGCCAGAGCACTTGTGACCCTGTGATCATGTGATCCTGGGCATGTTAGAGCACCTGGGAGTCAGGCTTCTTATGGGTGTTGTAGGAGTGGGTGCAGAGCCCTCTCCCTGGGTCTGTTCCAGGCACAGGTTCAAACTGGAAGGAACGGACATTTCCAATATAGTCTGTAGTACTTTTATCTATGTTGTAATTAATTAGATGAATATATTTAGCAAGCCTTATAAAAAGATTTAAAAATTTTACCTTCTATAAAAATCTGCATTTATTTATGAGTACCACACATATCTTGTATAGAAATTTACTAGAACTAATAAAATAGTGCATTCAGTATATTTATTTATTCAATCTTTATATCAATAAAACATTCTGTAAAATGATGTATAGCTAGTGAATATATATTGATTTTATTCTTGTTCAGATCTCAATAGCAAAGATATGATCTAACTTAAAATTAAATAGAAATTTTATTTTATGATTTTGTTTTCTTAAACCAATCCTCATTAAGTCTAGTCTCTAAAATCTTACTTAAAAGCATGTCTTCCCAATATTTATCATGTTCATAACAATAACTTTTAAACATTCTATAAATAACATTTCACTTATTTCAGAGGCAGACAGGATTGGTAAAGCACATGCATGGAGAAGTAGAAGGTAGGCATGATTCCTAATGTAAGAGTTAATTTTAGGTTAAGTAATTGATCTCTAAAAAACCTCTTTCTTCTGGTTGGAAACTTTTACATTAACTTCCTTCCTTCCTTCCTTCCTTCCTTCCTTCCTTCCTTCCTTCCTTCCTTCCTTCCTCCCTCTCTCTCTCCCTCCCTCCCTCCCTCCCTTCCTTCTTCCCTTCCTTTCTTTTTTTTTAACTTTTTATTGACTTTTTTCACATCATGCACATCAGTCCCATTCATCCCACTCATCTCCTCATCCCATCATATCTGCCATTTACCCTTACAATCTCCCTGCACAAATAAAAAGTGCATAAACAACAACAAAAACCAAATCATAGAAAATATCTCATAGTGGGATCTCTAGTATGTCACAGTGTGTCCCACATTATATTTCTGTCTCCACACATCTTCACTTGCAAATGTTTGTTGCAATGAGTCACTGGTCTGCTTTGAGATCTCTGGCTTTCTGTTACAGCATCAATATTGGATCCTAATTTGGACTACTCCTGATTACCCTGTTGTTGCCCTGCATCATGGAGATCCTAACAACTTTGCATCAGCAAGACTGGCTCTTTCACACATCCCAACCCTTCATAGATGATACAGATTTGGGGGTGGGCCAACTCAGAGACCCGGATATGGATCTCAGTGGTAGTAGCTGGGCTGGTCAGAACAGTTTCTTTCCCTTACTGGAACCACCAGGGCAAGCTCTCCAGCATTGCTCCAGCTAGACTACCCAATACAGCCCTCAGCAGGAGGCATGGTCAGCTCTCCTATTCTCATGTCCTTGGGGCTGGCTCACCCACTACCATGCCTCCAGAGGCAGCTTCTACTATGCTGCCTAATCAAGGTGTGGGCCCTACTTTCCCAAGTGCTACACAGCCTGTAAGGGGCTGGGACAGTTCTCCTGCTTTCACACCCCAAGGCCTTGATCACCCATGCCTTAACTATCAGGGCCAGCTCCACCATGTTGCCTAGTTGAGGTGCAGAGCTAGCTCTACAGAGTGCTACAGCCAGTGAGGGGGGTGCAGGACTAGCTCTCCTGCTCCCATGCCTCCTGGCCAGCTCTTCTGACTGCCACAGGTGGTGGTGGTGGGGGGGAAGGGCATCATCACTATATCCATGCCATTTAATGGCAGGCTAGTGGCAGGGCCAGCTCTCCCTCTATCTTGCCTTCAGAGCTGGCTCACCTGCACCTTCTGGACCAGGCCCAGCACTACTGAGCTTGGTGCTACAGACATCAAGGGGGAGGGCCAGCTATCCCAACTGCTGTAAGTGGCAAGATGTAGGGATGAGGGTGGTGGTAGTGGTACTTAACTTGTTTCTTAAGTAGATCAAACAAAAGATGTGAACATCTCTAATGAGAAACACATTTATTCGTTGTTTTTCTCAGATTCTCTGTATCTCCAGTACTTTCCTCACTTCTGTCACCCTCACCTTTGCAGGATACTGCTAGAAAAACCAGACCTATCCAGCAACACTTAGACAAGGAGTCACTGTGCAAGCTGTCCCCAGCATGTGACATTTAAGCCCATGCCACTGCTTTTTTCCCTGCTTTACTTTTCCCTTAGGGGAAGTGTCATTTCCTTAGCCTGCACTAATAGATCCTTATCAATTAGGTAGCTGTCCAGTTATTCATTCTCATACCTTGCCACCTGCCTCCTTCTCTTGTTTCTCTGTAGCTTCTCACCCCTCGTGTGCTTTCTCACCTCTAGCTGTTTGCAGGTACTGCTTCCATCTTTCCTGGGTTGCTCTTGTCATCTCTGTTTACTTCTACCACAGAGCCTATAGTACTGTCCCAACACAGATTTTTAAGTTCCTTTTGTGTGTTCCAGTAGTTCCCTGTGTTATACCTGCATAGGATTTGTAACCTGAATGAATGTTGCCTGCCCATCTGATTTGGGAAGATTATATCATATAGTTGCAGAAGAGTAGAGATCCTGTTGTCTTGACTCTACTGCTTAATCCTAGTGACAGTACATGATTGTTCAATAGATACAAATGGAAAACTGTCTGATACTTAGCTATGATAATATCAAAGTCTGAGTGCAACCATGGGCACATTACAGCTCTCATTTTGTATAGTAATGGTACATACATAAGTTTATTCTAAAACCCTGGTGATTCAGTATTTCTTACCAATGTCTGCTAGGTTAATCCAAAAGCCTCTGAGATCAAGTATAATTCTTGCTTCTCTTTATAGATTCTGCTTCAGTTGATCCTCGGTCCTTTGAAGCTTCTCCCCTGTGATCTACTGTTATATAATTTCAAATCTATATCAAGAAGAATAAAAACATTGGAAAATTTAAAGAAAAATATTTTTTAAAGATAATTTATTAACCTGTATAGTATTTTAATAATTTCCTATTATAATATACTAAACAAAAGTCATAAATTTTAAGCAATTGAATGATAGCTTATCTGATCTTTCTCCGTTTTAAAAAATTTATGCTCCCCCTCCCCCTCCCCCTCCCCCTCCTCTTCTTCCTCACATTAACAGCCCATAGTCCCTCACTGAGGGTTGGAGACTAATGATTTCCTCCCTATGGATGATGAAATGGTGCCCCATCTTCTATAGGATTTTTGCAGGAAACAGCTTTGTTGAATTCATGAGTATTCAGAAGAACTCAAAATGTTTTTACTGCTCTTTGAAATATTTCCATTTATTGTATATATTATATCTAATAACCTTGTACTCAGAACATCTAAAGATCTTTTATAACTCAACACTAATAGGACAATCCAGTAACACAGAGGGAAATGGATCTCAAAAGACATTTCCTCAAAGAAGACATACAAATGTTCCACTGGCACATTTGAAGATGCCCAACACTATCAGCCCTCACAAAATACAAACCAAAGCACAGTGAGATACTATTGAATATCATTAAGATTGTAAATAAAAAACAAGTCAGTTGTGTTGGCACAACCCTGAAATCCCAGCACTTGGTAGATAGAGAAAGGCATATATGAATTTGAGGCAGGACAGTAAGATCTATTGTGAAAATGACAAAGCAAGTGTTGCAGGCTGAGGATATAACTCAGTGGTAGAGCACTTGTCTAGCATGTATCAGTGCTAGGGAACATGTGAGAGTATGCAGGAACTGAAGAGAAATTTGTTGTGTTATTGGTGGAACTGTAAATATGAAGTGCTGTAGCCCCTAATGTAAGGCATTGGGATATACACAGCCTGGTTTCCAGTTGAGGCTAGATGTTGAACCCCAGGACCTGGTGGTGATAATTCACCTACATGGCACAGTAGGTGTTCCCTCATGTCTCCTGGAACCCTGGCTCTTGTTGAAGTTACCATCCCCCAGGCCCCATAAGAGAAGCATGGTTAGTAGTTGAGTAGGAAATGTCCCAAGCTTCTGACCTTCAGGCTAGACTCCTCCCCAGTTACCTAGCAGCAGTAAAGATACAGCACACCATAAGAGGGGCTGTTTGGCCCCTCCTTACTCTCTTGCTTTCTTACTCTTACTCCCCTTACTATTCTCTCTCCTCTCCTCCTCTCTTCTCTCTCCCTCTTACTCTCTAGCCTTTCTTCTCTCTCTTTTCCCACTTCTTTCCTCTTGGCCATGGCTGGTCTTTCTCTCCCTTTTCACCTTTTATCTTTCCCCCTGCCTTTCTACAATAAAGTTCTAAAGCCATAGACTGTTTCTGTTCATCAAGGCCTGCTGCACAGACTCTCGCCTGTATGGGAACCTCTCTCCCTCAGCCCTCTTTCCCATAACTCTGGAGCTACAGGGAGTCATCTTGGGGTCCCCGGTTGGGGGCTGCCCCTCTTTCACCCATCGTTGAGTGGGGTCAGTGGCTTAGATGCCCACCCGGGGTCGAGTGGAAAGCATCTGGCAGCCCTCCTGCATCCGCCTGCCCAGAGCATAGGAGGGAACTCTGGCTGGATGTGGGCTATACCCCCCCTTGCCCCCTTTTAGTTCCCATACCCTAACACCTTACTGTGCTCAGTGTGATTTATAATAGACAAAAAGAAGGAAACTGAAATACCTACAACTAGATGAATGGGTAAACTAAGTGTGGTGTGTTAACACTGTGGACTATTATATAGCCACAAAAGGGGAAGAGTATGGATGCACCCCATAACATGAACAAACCTTAGAAACCTTAGAAATACACTCTTCCATTACTGATAAGATTCCTGGATGGCCTTAAGCTTATGATGATCGTCTTGTCTTTGACCCTTGAGTGTTGGAACCATGAATGTGCAACACCACACCTGGCAATGGTGATTATCCCATTATTAATTCACCCACCAGTGTGTTTCTCATGTTTTGCTATCTTAAATTTTGTTATATTGATATTTTAAGCTGAGGGGTATTTAAATGAAGTTGAATATAGAGGATATTAAGAAAAAGGGGTACATAAGTCATAAATAAATTCGTGCATTTGATCTCAATTCTTGGGAGTCAGAGACAGAGACAGATAGGTTCCCTGTGAGTTTGAGGCTGAACGAATCCATGTCTGCCTGGCCTACACAAAGAAACCTTGTCTTAATAAATAATAACTGTTTTAAATTATCAAAGATAATCTGCAAAGAAGGGAAATGGAAATGGGAATTTGTATAAATGTTTTCAAGGGTACATAGATAATGAATAAATAAATCCAGGCCTTGAACTTGGGAGACAAACACATGGACAGTAGGTTCCTTGTGAGTTTGAGGCCAGCCTAATCTACAGAGCAAATCCAAACTAACCCCTGGCTATACAGAAACCCTTTCCCAATAAACATAGTAATTGTTTTAAATTATCAAATTGAAGGTAGTTATAAGTTCTACAATTGTAATGGTATTACAAATCCTTTATGAGAGAGGTCAAAATAGAGCAGACCTAAATAAAAAGGGGCTACTAAATTGGACCAGTCTATACTGTTTTTTTTTTAAATTTTTAATTTGTTTATTAACTATTCCATTTGTTTACATCTCAAATGATCTCCCACTTCCTGGTTACCCCTCCACAAACCCCTCATCCCACATCCACCCTCTTCCCCTTCCTTTGCCTCTATGAGGATGCTCTACCACCCATCCACTCTCTCCCACCCCACCACTCCAGCATCCTGTTACACTGGGGTATCAAACCTCCACAGAACCAAGGGTCTCCCTCCCATTGATGTCAGCCAAGACCATCCTCTGCTACATATGCATCTGGAGCCATAGGTCCCTCCATGTATATTCTTTGGTTGGTGGTTTAGCTGGGAGCTCTGGGGAGTCTGGTTAATATTGTTGTTCTTCCTATGGAGTTGCAAACCCATTTAGTTCCTTTAGTCCTTCCCCTAACACCTCCATTGGGGTCCCCATACTCAGTCTGATGGTTGGCTCCAAGCATCCACATCTGCATTGGTCAGTTGCTGGCAGAACGTCCGAAGGAGCAGCCATATCAGGTTCCTGTTAACAAGCACCTCTTGGCAACAGCAGCAGTGTTGGGGTTTGGTGTCTGCAGACAGGATGGATTCCCAGGTGGGATGGTCCCCGGACAGCTCTTCCTTCAGTCTCTGCTCCATTTTTGTCCCTGTCTTACCTTTGGACAGGAACATTTCTGGGTTAAAAACTTTAAGGTGGGTGGGTGGCCCCATCCCTCTACCAAGGTTCATGCCTATTTACTGGATGTGGTCTCTACAGGTTCTGCCAATTGTATCATGGGCATTGTGAGATTTTGGGCTAATATCCACTTATCAGTGAGTACGTACTATATGTGTTCTTTTGTGTCTGAGTTACCTCAATCAGAATATTTTCTAGTTCCATCCATTTGCCTGTGAATTTCATGAAGTCATTATTTTTAACAGCTGCATAGTACTCCATTGTATAAATATACCACATTTTCTGAATCCATCCTTCCTTCCTTCCTTCCTTCCTTCCTTCCTTCCTTCCTTCCTTCCTTCCTTCCTTCCTTCCTTCCTTCCTTCCTTCCTTCCTTGCTTTCTTGCTTTCTTGCTTTCTTTCTTTCTTTCTTTCTTTCTTTTTAAATATTTTTTATTACATATTTTCCTCAATTACATTTCCAATGCTATCCCAAAAGTCCCCCACACCCTATCCCCCCACTACCCTACCCACCCATTCCCATTTTTTTGGCGCTGGCGTTCCCCTGGACTGGGGCATATACAGTTTGCATGTCCAATGGGCCTCTCTTTCCAGTGATGGCCGACTAGGCCATCTTTTGATACATATGCAGCTAGAGTCAAGAGCTCCGGGGTACTGGTTAGTTCATAATGTTGTTCCACCTATAGGGTTGCAGATCCCTTTAGCTCCTTGGGTACTTTCTCTAGCTCCTCCATTGGGAGCCCTATGATCCATCCAATAGCTGACTGTGAGCATCCACTTCTGTGTTTGCTAGGCCCCGGCATAGTCTCACAAGAGACAGCTACATTTGGGTCCTTTCGATAAAATCTTGCTAGTGTATGCAATGGTGTCAGCGTTTGGAAGCTGATTATGGGGTGGATCCCTGGATATGGCAGTCTCTATATAGTCCATCCTTTCGTCTCAGCTCCAAACTTTGTCTCTGTAACTCCTTCCATGGGTGTTTTGTTCCCAATTCTAAGGAGGAGCATAGTGTCCACACTTCAGTCTTCATTCTTCTTGAGTTTCATGTGTTTAGCAAATTGTATCTTATATCTTGGGAATCCTAGGTTTTGGGCTAATATTCACTTATCAGTGAGTACATATTGTGTGAGTTCCTTTGTGAATGTGTTACCTCACTCTGGATGATGCCCTCCAGGTCCATCCATTTGGCTAGGAATTTCATAAATTCATTCTTTTTAATAGCTGAGTAGTACTCCATTGTGTAAATGTACCACATTTTCTGTATCCATTCCTCTGTTGAGGGGCATCTGGGTTCTTTCCAGCTTCTGGCTATTATAAATAAGGCTGCTATGAACATAGTGGAGCATGTGTCCTTCTTACCAGTTGGAACATCTTCTGGATATATGCCCAGGAGAGGTATTGCGGGATCCTCCGGTAGTACTATGTCCAATTTTCTGAGGAACCGCCAGACTGATTTCCAGAGTGGTTGTACAAGCCTGCAATCCCACCAACAATGGAGGAGTGTTCCTCTTTTTCCACATTCTCGCCAGCATCTGCTGTCACCTGAATTTTTTATCTTAGCCATTCTGACTGGTGTGAGGTGGAATCTCAGGGTTGTTTTGATTTGCATTTCCCTGATGACTAAGGATGTTGAACATTTTTTCAGGTGCTTCTCTGCCATTCGGTATTCCTCAGGTGAGAATTCTTTGTTCAGTTCTGAGCCCCATTTTTTAATGGGGTTATTTGATTTTCTGAAGTCCACCTTCTTGAGTTCTTTATATGTATTGGATAGTAGTCCCCTATCTGATTTAGGATAGGTAAAGATCCTTTCCCAATCTGTTGGTGGTCTTTTTGTCTTATTGACTGTGTCTTTTGCCTTGCAGAAGCTTTGGAGTTTCATGAGGTCCCATTTGTCAATTCTTGATCTTAAAGCACAAGCCATTGCTGTTCTATTCAGGAATTTTTCACCTGTGCCAATATCTTCAAGGCTTTTCCCCACTTTCTCCTCTATAAGTTTCAGTGTCTCTGGTTTTATGTGAAGTTCCTTGATCCACTTAGATTTGAACTTAGTACAAGGAGATAAGTATGGATCGATTTGCATTCTTCTACATGATAACAACCAGTTGTGCCAGCACCATTTGTTGAAAATGCTGTCTTTCTTCCACTGGATGGTTTTAGCTCCCTTGACAAAGATCAAGTGACCATAGGGGTGTGGGTTCATTTCTGGGTCTTCAATTCTATTTCATTGGTCTACTTGTCTGTCACTATACCAGTATCATGCAGTTTTTATCACAACTGCTCTGTAGTAAAGCTTTAGGTCAGGCATGGTGATTCCACCAGAGGTTTGTTTATCCTTGAGAAGAGCTTTTGCTATCCTAGGTTTTTTGTTATTCAAGAATAATTTGCAGATTGCTCTTTCTAATTCGTTGAAGAATTGAGTTGGAATTTTGATGGGGATTGCATTGAATCTGTAGATTGGTTTTGGCAAGATGACCATTTTTACAATGTTGATCCTGCCAATCCATGAGCATGGAAGATCTTTCCATCTTCTGAGATCTTCTTTAATTTCTTTCTTCAGAGACTTGAAGTTTTTATCATACAGATCTTTCACTTCCTTAGTTAGAGTCATGCCCAAGATATTTTATATTATTTGTGACTATTGAGAAGGGTGTTGTTTCCTTAATTTCTTTCTCAGCCTGTTTATTCTTTGTGTAGAGAAAGGCCATTGACTTGTTTGAGTTAATTTTATATCCAGCTACTTTATTGAAGCTGTTTATCAGGTTTAGGAGTTCTCTGGTGGAATTTTTAGGGTCACTTATATATACTATCATATCATCTGCAAAACGTGATATTTTGATTTCCTCTTTTCCAATTTGTATCCCCTTGATCTCCTTTTGTTGTCGAATTGCTCTGGCTAGGACTTCAAGTACAATGTTGAATAGGTAGGGCGAGAGTGGACAGCCTTGTCTAGTCCCTGATTTTAGTGAGATTGCTTCCAGCTTCTCTCCATTTACTTTGATGTTGGCTACTGGTTTGCTGTAGATTGCTTTTATCATGTTTAGGTATGGGCCTTGAATTCCTGATCTTTCCAGAACTTTTATCATGAATGGGTGTTGGATCTTGTCAAATGCTTTTTCTGCATCTAACGAGATGATCATGTGGTTTTTGTCTTTGAGTTTGTTTATATAATGGATTACATTGATGGAATTTCATATATTAAACCATCCCTGCATCCCTGGAATAAAACCTAATTGGTCAGGATGGATGATTGCTTTAATGTGTTCTTGGATTCGGTTAGCGAGAATTTTATTAAGTATTTTTGCATCGATATTCCTGAGGGAAATTGGTCTGAAGTTCTCTATCTTTGTTGGATCTTTCTGTGGTTTAGGTATCAGAGTAATTGTGGCTTCATAAAATGAGTTGGGTAGAGTACCTTCTACTTCTATTTTGTGAAATAGTTTGTGCAGAACTGGAATTAGATCTTCTTTGAAGGTGTGATAGAACTCTGCACTAAACCTGTCTGGTCCTGGGCTTTTTTTGGCTGGGAGACTATTAATAACTGCTTCTATTTTTTTTTATTTTTTTTTCCATTTTTTATTAGGTATTTAACTCATTTACATTTCCAATGCTATACCAAAAGTCCCCCATATCCACCCACCCCCACTCCCCTGCCCACCCACTCCCCCTTTTTGGCCCTGGTGTTCCCCTGTACTGGGGCATATAAAGTTTGCAAGTCCAATGGGCCTCTCTTTCCAGTGATGGCCGACTAGGCCATCTTTTGATATATATGCAGCTAGAGTCAAGAGCTCCGGGGTACTGGTTAGTTCATAATGTTGTTCCACCTATAGGGTTGCAGATCCCTTTAGCTCCTTGGGTTCTTTCTCTAGCTCCTCCATTGGGAGCCCTATGATCCATCCATTAGCTGACTGTGAGCATCCACTTCTGTGTTTGCTAGGCCCCGGCATAGTCTCACAAGAGACAGCTACATCTGGGTCCTTTCGATAAAATCTTGCTAGTGTATGCAATGGTGTCAGCGTTTGGATGCTGATGATGGGGTAGATCCCTGGATATGGCAGTCTCTACATGGTCCATCCTTTCATCTCAGCTCCAAACTTTGTCTCTGTAATTCCTTCCATGGGTGTTTTGTTCCCAAATCTAAGGAGGGGCATAGTGTCCACACTTCAGTCTTCATTCTTCTTGAGTTTCATGTGTTTAGCAAATTATATCTTATATCTTGGGTATCCTAGGTTTGGGGCTAATATCCACTTATCAGTGAATACATATTGTGTGAGTTTCTTTGTGAATGTGTTACCTCACTCAGGATGATGCCCTCCAGGTCCATCCATTTGGCTAGGAATTTCATAAATTCATTCTTTTTAATAGCTGAGTAGTACTCCATTGTGTAGATGTACCACATTTTCTGTATCCATGCTTCTATTTTTTTAGGGGATATGGGACTGTTTAGATCGTTAACTTGATCCTGATTTAATTTTGGTACCTGGTATCTGTCCAGAAATTTGTCCATTTCCTCCAGGTTTTCCAGTTTTGTTGAATATAGCCTTTTGTAGTAGGATCTGATGGTGTTTTGGATTTCTTCAGGATCTGTTGTTATGTCTCCCTTTTCAGTTCTGATTTTGTTAATTAGGATTTTGTCCCTGTGCCCTCTAGTGAGTCTAGCTAAGGGTTTATTTATCTTGTTGATTTTATCAAAGAACCAACTCCTCGTTTGGTTAATTCTTCGAATAGTTCTTCTTTTTTCCATTTGGTTGATTTCACCCCTGAGTTTGATTATTTCCTGCTGTCTATTCCTCTTGGGTGAATTTTCTTCCTTTTTTTCTAGAGCTTTTAGATGTGTTGTCAAGCTGCTAGTGTGTTCTCTCTCCAGTTTCTTCTTGGAGGCACTCAGAGCTATGAGTTTCCCTCTTAGAAATGCTTTCATTGTGTCCCATAGGTTTGGGTATGTTTTGGCTTCATTTTCATTAAACTTTTAAAAAGTCTTTAATTTCTTCCTTTATTCCTTCCTTGAGCAAGGTATCATTGAGAAGAGTGTTATTCAGTTTCCACGTGAAAGTTGGCTTTCCATTATTTATGTTGTTATTGAAGATCAGCCTTAGTCAATGGTGGTCTAATAGGATGCATGGGACAATTTCAATATTTTTGTATCTGTTGAGACCTGTTTTATGACCAATTATATGGTCAATTTTGGAGAAGGTCCCATGAGGTCCTGAGAAGAAGGTATATCCTTTTGTTTTAGGATAAAATGTTCTATAGATATCTGTTAAGTCCATTTGTCTCATAACCACTGTTAGTTTCACTGTGTCCTTGTTTGGTTTCTGTTTCCACGATTTGTCTATTGATTAAAGTGGTGTGTTGAAGTCTCCCACTATTATTGTGTGCTTTGTGTGCTTTGAGCTTTACTAAGGTGTCTTTAATGAATGTGGCTGCCCTTGCATTTGGGGTATAGATATTCAGAATTGAGAGTTCCTCTTGGAGGATTTTACCTTTGATGAGTATGAAGTGTCCCTCCTTGTCTTTTTTGATATCTTTGGGTTGGAAGTCGATTTTATTCGATATCAGAATGGCTACTCCAGCTTGTTTCTTCAGACCATTTGCTTAGAAAATTGTTTTCCAGCCTTTCACTCTGAGGTAGTGTCTGTCTTTTTCCCTGAGACGAGTTTCCTGTAAGCAGCAGAATGTTGGGTCCTGTTTGTGTAGCCATTCTGTTAGTCTATGTCTTTTTATTGGGGAATTGAGTTCATTGCTACTAAGAGATATTAAGGAAAAGTAATTGTTGCTTCCTTTTATTTTTGTTGTTAGGGTTGGCATTCTTTTCTTGTGGCAGTCTTCTTTTTGGTTTGTTGAGGGATTACTTTCTTGCTTTTTCTAGCACATGATTTCTGTTCTTGTATTGGTTTTTTCCTGTTATTATCCTTTGAAGGGCTGGATTCGTGGAAAGATAAAGTGTGAATTTGGTTTTTTCGTGGAATACTTTGTTTTCTCCATCTATGGTAATTGAAGGTTTGGCTGAGTACAGTAGCTTGAGCTGGCATTTGTGATCTCTTAGTGTCTGTATAACATCTGTCCAGGCCTTTCTGGCTCTCATAGTCTCTGGTGAAAAGTCTGGTGTAATTCTGATAGGCCTGCCTTTATATGTTACTTGACCTTTCTCTCTTACTGCTTTTAATATTCTATCTTTATTTAGTGCATTTGTTGTTCTGATTATTATGTGTCTGGAGGAATTTCTTTTCTGGTCCAGTCTATTTGGAGTTCTGTAGGCTTCTTGTATGATCATGGGCATCTCTTTATGTTTGGGAAGTTTTCTTCTATTATTTTGTTGAAGATATTTGCTGGCACTTTAAGTTGAAAATCTTCATTCTCATCTACTCCTATTATCCGTAGGTTTGGTCTTCTCATTTTGTCCTGGATTTCCTGGATGTTGTGAGTTAGGATCCTTTTGCATTTTGTATTTTCTTTGATTGTTGTGCCGATGTTCTCTATGGAATCTTCTGCACCTGAGATTCTCTCTTCCATTTCTGGTATTCTGTTGCTGATGTTCGCATCTATGGTTCCAGATCTTTCCTAGGGTTTCTATCTCCAGCGTTGCCTTGCTTTGGGTTTTCTTTATTGTGTCTACTTCCCTTTTTAGTTCTAGTATGGTTTTGTTCATTTCCATCACCTGTTTGGATGTGTTTTCCTGTTTTTCTTTAAGAACTTCTAAGTGTTTGGTTGTGTTTTCCTGTTTTTCTTTAAGGACCTGTAACTCTTTAGCAGTGCTCTCCTGTATTTCTTTAAGTGAGTTATGAAAGTCCTTCTTGATGTCCTCTACCATCATCATGAGAAATGTTTTTAAATCTGGGTCTAGATTTTCAGTTGTGTTGGGGTGCCCAGGACTAGGTGGGGTGGGAGTGCTGTGTTCTGATGATGGTGAGTGGTCTTGATTTCTGTTAGTAGGATTCTTACGTTTGCCTTTCGCCATCTGGTAATCTCTGAAGCTAGCTGTTATAGTTGTCTCTGGTTAGAGCTTGTTCCTCAGGTGACTCTGTTATCCTCTATAAGCAGACCTGGGAGCCTAGCTCTCTCCTTAGTTTCAGTGTCAGAATATTCTCTGCAGGCAAGCTCTCTTCTTGCAGGGAAGGTGCCCAGATATCTGGTGTTCGAACCTGCCTCCTGGCAGAAGTTGTGTTCCACTCACCAGAGGTCTTAGGATCCCGTGGGGAATCCTGTGTGGGCCCTTGTGGGTGTCGGGAGACTCCGCTGGTGAGGCACCCTGGTGCTCAAGTGGACCGGAAGGGACTTGGGCCCCAGGTCAGGCCCGGGTCGTCTGCTTCCCTAGTTAATTCAGTCTCAGGTTCCACACAATTGGATTGGGGCAGACGCTGTGTTCCACTCACTAGAGGTCTTAGGATCCCGTGGGGAATCCTGTGTGGGCCCTTGCGGGTGTTGGGAGACTCCGCTGGTGAGGCACCCCGGTGCTCGAGTGGACCAGAAGGGACTTGTGCCCCAGCTCTTTCTTTCTTTCTTTCTTTCTTTCTTTCTTTCTTTCTTTCTTTCTTTCTTTCTTTCTTTCTTTCTTTCTTTCTTTCTTCCTTCCTTCCTTCCTTCCTTCCTTCCTTCCTTCCTTCCTCTCTCTCTCTCTCTCTCTCTCTCTCTCTCTTTCTTTTTGAAATGAGGATTTGGAGTCTGCAATTTATTTTTCTCACTTGGCAGATAGAAAAGAAAGTAGCTTTTCCAACTCAAGGAATTTAGATTATGAAACTTAAAAAGTCTTTTACTTCAAAGAACTGGGATACCATGCAGATGCGGGAGTATGGGGCTGTGTATCATTTCTGCCTGTTCCTGGGAACCTAAACTGCTCTAAACTTTTCTTTTTCCAATTTTTATTAGCTTTCATAGTCTCTGGTGAGAAGTCTGGAGTAATTCTAATAGGCCTGCCTTTATATGTTACTTGACCCTTTTCCCTTACTGCTTTTAATATTCTATCTTTGTTTAGTGCATTTGTTGTTCTGATTATTATGTGTCAGGAGGAATTTCTTTTCTGGTCCAGTCTATTTGGAGTTCAGTAGGCTTCTTTTATGTTCATGGGCATCTTTCTTTATGTTAGGAACACTTCTTATAGTTTTCTTCCATAATTTTGTTGAAGATGTTTGCTGGTCCTTTGATTTGAGAATCTTCATTCTCATCCACTGCTATTATCCGTAGGTTTGGTCTTCTCATTGTGTCCTGGATTTCATGGATGTTTTGAGTTAGGATCTTTTTGCATTTTGCATTTTCTTTGATTGTTGTGCCGATGTTCTCTATGGAATCTTTTGCACCTGAGATTCTCTCTTCCATCTCTTGTATTCTGTTGCTGATGCTCGAATCTATGGTTCCTGATTTCTTTCCTAGGGTTTCTATCTCCAGAGTTGTCTCCCTTTGGCTTTTCTTTATTGTTTCTACTTCCATTTTTAGATTCTGGATGGTTTTGTTCAATTCCATCACCTGTTTGGTAGTGTTTTCCTGTAACTCTCTAAGGGATTTTTGTGTTTCCTCTTTAAAGGCTTCTAGCTGTTTACCTGTGTTTTCCTGTATTTCATTCTTAAAGTCCTCCATCATCATCATGAGAAGTGACTTTAGATCCATGACTTGCTTTTCTGGTGTGATGGTATATCCAGGTCTTGCTAAGGTGGGAGAGTTTGGTTCTGATGATGCCAAGTAACCTTGGTTTCTGTTGCTTCTGTTCTTAAGCTTGCCTCCTGTCATCTGATTATCTCAAGGGAGCCTGTCCTTCCTATAATCCCAGTATATTCAGGACTCCTCAGAGTCCAGCTTTCTCTGTGATCCTTTGATTGTGGGGTCCTGTGAACCTGAGATTCTGGGTGTGTCAGAGTTTTTGGCAGTCAAGCTTCCTCTGAGACCCTGAAATACTGGTGTGACCCAGCTCCTGTTATCCTGGGATCCTGTTGTCCTAAAATCCTTGGCGTGTTACAGTGCCTGGAAGTGGTGTCTCCTTTGAGGACCGTAAACCTGTCTGGTCAGTGATCCTAAGATCTTGTGGAGAGTCCTCTAGGGACCGTGGGGGTGTCTGCTGACTCCATGTCCTAGGTGACTGGGTGCTGGTGCTGACTGGAAGGGCCTGAATCTGTTTTTATGTTGAGGGACATCTGGATTGTTTCCAGAGTCTGGCTATTATAAGTAAGGCTGCTTTAACATAGTGAAACATGTGTCCTTGCTATTTGTTGGAGTGTCTTTTGGGTATATGTTGTCCAGTAGTGGTATAGCTGTGTCTTCCCTTCTTTCCTTCTTTCTTCTGGACTCATCCCTTCTCCTCCTCACTATCATCCTGAACTAATTTTTCAGCATCTTTTATTTCTAAACTTACTGAGTACAGATCTTAAAGATGGGAAGAACCATTACTGGGCAGTGTTTGGAAAGTGAGACTTCCATTCCTCACAGATAAAGTTTCTAATAAAGAAGAGAGCTAGATTTCTGGTAGTGGAAGGAACAGGGAAAAGACAAACCTGCCAATGTCCCCTAACCTTTCTGGGTCTTTCCTCACATTCAAGTGCATGTTTGGACAACCAATCTTCCTGACATTGTTTGCACTTGGTGTCTGAGGGCTAACCTGGGAACCTCCAGTCCTTAGGTATCTCCAGTCTGACCTGTCAGTAGTTGAGCCAACCTTTGCTAACATCATGATGGCTAGAATGTATTCTAAGAAAGGTTTTGGGAAACATTTCCAGCAATACCTATGTGACATGCCTTTGTTATGACATGACACCCACAATCCCCCACCTCTCCACACCCTGTCACTGCCCTGTGAACCTTCCTTGTTTACTAAAGGGATTGATCTTTACTCTCCATCACCCTGACCTTATTTCTTACCATCCTTTATTTCTTATCTTATTCCTTATATGCTTAAGCATGGGATGAGCCATTCTGGGCTGTGTTTGGAAAGCGAGTCTTCACCTCCCCACAGGATAAAGCAGTGAAAAGATTCTAAGGAGGCATAGAGATCTCTGGCTTTGTTAGGATGAGATGCTGAAGGGCTTCTGGTTCTCAAGAAAAGTCTCTAAAAATGCATATTGGCTTATGATGAATTGGGAAGAGCTAATCAGAAGATAACTGTGGGCTCCTGGTGGTGAACCTAACAGTTATTACTCTGAACATTTGATTGTATCTTGGAAAGCCTTTATTGTCCTCTGTGTTGTGACCAGTGTTGTGGTAACAGCAGTTGTTTGTTTGTGTGTGTGTGTGTGTGTGTGTGTGTGTGTGTGTGTGTGTGGTATTTGTTCTGAGCCTATAGGGTTACCCATTGACATGTTGAAAGGACTGACCAGGCTGCTCCATAGAGAGAATGGAGAGTAAAGACCAGAGACAAGCAGAAGTAGAGACAAGAAGAAGCTTTTGTTTCATTATAAAACAATAAGCAACGTATGGTCATGGGGATGATGCATTGAGTGTTGGGTGAGGGATGCAGAGCTTGCTGGAGTGATTGGGCTTGGGCTCGGTTTCCAACAGTGGGGCTCTGGAGCTGGGAGCTCCTAAGAAGCAATTGGCCTAGCCTGCTATTTCTTTTAAAGAGAAGACCTCAAGTACAGGATTTCTGATGGTTAGCTTGGCAGAGGGCCAGTAATTGTCAAGGCTGTAGCTACTGTCCTGGGAGCTCCTCAATTTAATTCTGAGGGCGAAATCAAGCCAGAGAGTGCACAGGTTGTTCTGTTTGTGCCAAATGAATAGTAGAGCCTGTGTCCTGGAGCACAGTCTGAGGATGGGGGAAGTAGTGTACAATCTCTCCACATACATTTCAGGAGGCCATGGCAGGTATTAGCTTCTGGGAGACTCTAGGTTCTGTGAGTCTATGGTGAGTCTTTGTACTTGACCAGCAGATGCTTCACAGCTGATTGCTCCTGGCAGCAGTTGGAAGGGCCTGGTCTTGCTTGGCCCATCTCAGTGTGTGGCTGGAGCTCATCAGTGCTTCTTTCTTGTATCCTTCCTTATACTCTGAGTCAATGTCACCTCCCTGCATTTGTATGATGTGTTGTGTGTGTATGTGTGTGTGTGTTTATATGTGTAAAACCCTTTGAATTTTGCTAGTAAGGGGCCTGGTTGTCATTCCAGGATTATACCAGTGCTGTGGACAGGAAACCCTCTATAGACCATCATTGCTCTTTGCCTGTGTGCTCACCTTGGAGGCATATTAGGATTCTCTGCGGGAGGTAATCCAGCCATCTTGATGGTGGGTGTCTTCTGCTGTGAAGAGATGCCATGACCAAGGCAACTCCTATAATAACAGCATTTAATTGGGGCTGGCTCACAGGTTCAGAGGTTCAGTCCATTATCATCAAGGAAGGAGCATGGCAGCATCCAGGCAAGCATGGAGGAACTTAAAGTTCTACATTTTTATCTGAAAGCTGCTAGCAGAATTTTTGCTTCCAGGCAGCTAGGACTAAGGTATTAAAGCCCACACCCACAGTAATACACCTTTTTCAACAATGACACACCTCCTAATAGTGTCCCTTCCTGGCCCAAGATATACAAACCATCACAGTGTATCTACCTGAAAACACTGATGGAGTTCCCTGGACCTCTGTGTATCAGTAGGAATTTAGTATCAAAAATCGCTGTTCTGAAGACAGGAGAATTGTCATTGCAGGTTTCAGTTTGGCCTAGATCTATGCCCAACTCCTGGGACCTGCCTAGAGACCTATACTATTCCTCCAGGCACACTGAGAGTGCTCCTTCATCCCGACTCCCTCTCTCTGAACTCCTTGCCTCTGATGTTCTAGGGCTATGAGGAGGTTTTAATAAGTGCCAGGAGGCCCCAGTGCATATGTGCCAGGATGTGGCACCCACTGAGCTGAATTCAGGGCTCAGTCTGAATTCATGAGATCCCCGAGAGCTGTGTTCATGGGGTTCTTTGCTTTTGGGGTCACAACCTACCACAGGATGAATGAACTCAGAATACTGAAAATGAAGCATGAACAGGTGGTATGGGATCTGCAGACATGGCTCAAGGAGATTAGTGAGGCCTGGGTCAAGGAGCTGATAGGGAAGACTAACTCCTACAGGTGAGTGCTTGACTTTGCTGGGACCCCAACACATGGAAGGGAATGCTTCTGCTCTTTGTTTTTGAACTAAAATGAGGGTTCTGGTTCTAGCCTATCTGTTTCTGAGTAAGCAGCCTGCCTTGTGGCACCTGAACTTGGCACTTGTAAACCTAGATTGCTGAAAGTGAAGGGATTGTGAGCCCCTCCCAGCATTATCCTGCTAGACCCAGGAGCCTCTAGATCAGTGGCTCTCAGCCATCCTAATGTGGTGATCCCTTAATCCAGTTCCTCATGTTTTGGTTTCCACAACTACAAACTTTTGTTGCTATTTGATAACTGTAATTTTATTATGGTTATAAATTGTAATATAAAGCCGGGCATGGTGGCACACGCCTTTAATCCCAGCACTTGGGAGGCAGAGGCAGGCGGATTTCTGAGTTCGAGGCCAGCCTGGTCTACAAATTGAGTTCCAGGACAGCCAGGGCTACACAGAGAAACCATCTCGAAACCTCTCCCCCACAAAAGATTTTGTAATATAAATGTATTTGTGTTTTTTTATGTTCTTAGGTAACCCAAATCAGGGTCCTTCAACTCTAAGTGGTTATGATACATAGATTGAGAACTTCTACTCTGTTGGGAGCCGCGCCCACATTCGCCGTTACAAGATGGCGCTGACAGCTGTGTTCTAAGTGGTAAACAAATAATCTGCGCATGTGCCGAGGGTGGTTCTCCACTCCATGTGCTCTGCCTTCCCCGTGACGTCAACTCGGCCGATGGGCTGCAGCCAATCAGGGAGTGACACGTCCTAGGCGAAGGATAATTCTCCTTAATAGGGACGGGGTTTCGTTTTCTCGCTCTCTTGCTTCTTACACTCTTGCTCCTGAAGATGTAAGCAATAAAGTTTTGCCGCAGAAGATTCTGGTTTGCTGTGTTCTTCCTGGCCGGGCGTGAGAACGCGTTAATAACAATTGGTGCCGAATTCCGGGACGAGAAAAAACTCGGGACGGGAGTTTCACCGGCGCAAGGAAGATCCCTCATTCCAGAACCAGAACTGCGGGTCGCGGTAATAAAGGTTCCCGTAAAGCAGACTGTTGAGAAGGATTCAACTGCATGAATTCAGAACTTTTCAGCTGGGGAACGGGAGTACCAGTGAGTACAGCTTTACGAGGTACGCCTGGCCTTGAACTTTCTAAGGAAATTCAAGACAGTCTATCAGAAGTAAAGTGGAAAATGTTTGGCCTTGAATTTTTTCTAATGTTAGAAGCCCTTTTGTTCCTTTTCACATGTTATCAAGTGGTTAAGGCAGGGCGGATTCTAGATGAAATTCAGGGCAATCTATCAGAAGTAAAGTGGGGAGAGAGAGTAGGAACAAAGAGGAAATATGGTACACAAAATAAGTATACAGGCCTTTCCAAGGGTCTTGAACCCGAGGAAAAGTTAAGGTTAGGTAGGAATACCTGGAGAGAGATTAGAAGAAAAAGAGGAAAAAGGGAAAAGAAGAAAGATCAATTAGCGGAGGTCTCTAGGAAAAGGAGCCTGTGCTCATCGCTGGATGGGCTCGGGGAGCCAGCTCTTGGTAGCTCTGAATCAGATGATGAATTCTCCTCTGAAGAAACAGACTGGGAGGAAGAAGCAGCTCATTATGAGAAAAAAGGGTACCAGCCAGGTAAAGTGCTAGCTAATCAGTTAAGGAAGCCAAAAGCGGCTGGCGAAGGCCAGTTTGCTGATTGGCCTCAGGGCAGTCGGCTTCAAGGTCCGCCCTATGCGGAGTCCCCGCCCTGCGTAGTGCGTCAGCCCTGCGCAGAGAGACAATGCGCAGAGAGGCAGTGCGCAGACTCATTCATTCCCAGAGAGGAACAAAGGAAAATACAACAGGCATTTCCGGTCTTTGAAGGAGCCGAGGGTGGGCGTGTCCACGCTCCGGTAGAATACTTACAAATTAAAGAGCTTGCCGAGTCGGTCCGTAAATATGGAACCAATGCTAATTTTACCTTGGTGCAGTTAGACAGGCTTGCCGGCATGGCACTAACTCCTGCCGACTGGCAAACGGTTGTAAAAGCCGCTCTCCCTAGTATGGGCAAATATATGGAATGGAGAGCTCTTTGGCATGAAACTGCACAAGCGCAGGCCCGAGCAAACGCAGCTGCTTTGACTCCAGAGCAGAGAGATTGGACTTTTGACTTGTTAACGGGTCAGGGAGCTTATTCTGCTGATCAAACAAACTACCATTGGGGAGCTTATGCCCAAGTTTCCTCCACGGCTATTAGGGCCTGGAAGGCGCTCTCCCGAGCAGGTGAAACCACTGGTCAATTAACAAAAGTTGTCCAGGGACCTCAGGAGTCCTTCTCAGATTTTGTGGCCAGAATGACAGAGGCAGCAGAGCGTATTTTTGGAGAGTCAGAGCAAGCTGCGCCTCTGATAGAACAGCTCATCTATGAGCAAGCCACAAAGGAGTGCCGAGCGGCCATAGCCCCAAGAAAGAACAAAGGCTTACAAGACTGGCTCAGGGTCTGTCGAGAGCTTGGGGGACCTCTCAGCAATGCAGGTTTAGCGGCTGCCATCCTTCAATCCCAAAACCGCTCCATGGGCAGAAATAATCAGAGGACATGTTTTAACTGCGGAAAGCCTGGGCATTTTAAGAAAGATTGCAGAGCTCCAGATAAACAGGAAGGGACTCTCACTCTTTGCTCTAAGTGTGGCAAGGGTTATCATAGAGCTGACCAGTGTCGCTCTGTGAGGGATATAAAGGGCAGAGTCCTTCCCCCACCTGATAGTCAATCAGCTTATGTGCCAAAAAACGGGTCATCGGGCCCTCGGTCCCAGGGCCCTCAAAGATATGGGAACCGGTTTGTCAGGACCCAGGAAGCAGTCAGAGAGGCGACCCAGGAAGACCCACAAGGGTGGACCTGCGTGCCGCCTCCGACTTCCTATTAATGCCTCAAATGAGTATTCAGCCGGTGCCAGTGGAGCCTATACCATCCTTGCCCCCGGGAACCATGGGCCTTATTCTCGGCCGGGGTTCACTCACCTTGCAGGGCTTAGTAGTCCACCCTGGAGTTATGGATTGTCAACATTCCCCTGAAATACAGGTCCTGTGCTCAAGCCCTAAAGGCGTTTTTTCTATTAGTAAAGGAGATAGGATAGCTCAGCTGCTGCTCCTCCCTGATAATACCAGGGAGAAATTTGCAGGACCTGAGATAAAGAAAATGGGCTCCTCAGGAAATGATTCTGCCTATTTGGTTGTATCTTTGAATGATAGACCTAAGCTCCGCCTTAAGATCAACGGAAAAGAGTTTGAAGGCATCCTTGATACCGGAGCAGATAAAAGTATAATTTCTACACATTGGTGGCCCAAAGCATGGCCCACCACAGAGTCATCTCATTCATTACAGGGCCTAGGTTATCAATCATGTCCCACTATAAGCTCCATTGCCTTGACGTGGGAATCCTCTGAAGGACAGCAAGGGAAATTCATACCTTATGTGCTCCCACTCCCGGTTAACCTCTGGGGAAGGGATATTATGCAGCATTTGGGCCTTATTTTGTCCAATGAAAACGCCCCATCGGGAGGGTATTCAGCTAAAGCAAAAAATATCATGGCAAAGATGGGTTATAAAGAAGGAAAAGGGTTAGGACATCAAGAACAGGGAAGGATAGAGCCCATCTCACCTAATGGAAACCAAGACAGACAGGGTCTGGGTTTTTCCTTAGTGGCCATTGGGGCAGTACGGCCCATACCATGGAAAACAGGGGACCCAGTGTGGGTTCCTCAATGGCACCTATCCTCTGAAAAACTAGAAGCTGTGATTCAACTGGTAGAGGAACAATTAAAACTAGGCCATATTGAGCCATCTACCTCACCTTGGAATACTCCAATTTTTGTAATTAAGAAAAAGTCAGGAAAGTGGAGACTGCTCCATGACCTCAGAGCCATTAATGAGCAAATGAACTTATTTGGCCCAGTACAGAGGGGTCTCCCTGTACTTTCCGCCTTACCACGTGGCTGGAATTTAATTATTATAGATATTAAAGATTGTTTCTTTTCTATACCTTTGTGTCCAAGGGATAGGCCCAGATTTGCCTTTACCATCCCCTCTATTAATCACATGGAACCTGATAAGAGGTATCAATGGAAGGTCTTACCACAGGGAATGTCCAATAGTCCTACAATGTGCCAACTTTATGTGCAAGAAGCTCTTTTGCCAGTGAGGGAACAATTCCCCTCTTTAATTTTGCTCCTTTACATGGATGACATCCTCCTGTGCCATAAAGACCTTACCATGCTACAAAAGGCATATCCTTTTCTACTTAAAACTTTAAGTCAGTGGGGTTTACAGATAGCCACAGAAAAGGTCCAAATTTCTGATACAGGACAATTCTTGGGCTCTGTGGTGACCCCAGATAAGATTGTGCCCCAAAAGGTAGAGATAAGAAGAGATCACCTCCATACCTTAAATGATTTTCAAAAGCTGTTGGGAGATATTAATTGGCTCAGACCTTTTTTAAAGATTCCTTCCGCTGAGTTAAGGCCTTTGTTTGGTATTTTAGAAGGAGATCCTCATATCTCCTCCCCTAGGACTCTTACTCTAGCTGCTAACCAGGCCTTACAAAAAGTGGAAAATGCCTTACAAAATGCACAATTACAACGTATTGAGGATTCGCAGCCTTTCAGTTTGTGTGTCTTTAAGACAGCACAATTGCCAACTGCAGTTTTGTGGCAGAATGGGCCATTGTTGTGGATCCATCCAAACGTATCCCCAGCTAAAATAATAGATTGGTATCCTGATGCAATTGCACAGCTTGCCCTTAAAGGTCTAAAAGCAGCAATCACCCACTTTGGGCGAAGTCCATATCTTTTAATTGTACCTTATACCGCTGCACAGGTTCAAACCTTGGCAGCCACATCTAATGATTGGGCAGTTTTAGTTACCTCCTTTTCAGGAAAAATAGATAACCATTATCCAAAGCATCCAATCTTACAGTTTGCCCAAAATCAATCTGTTGTGTTTCCACAAATAACAGTAAGAAACCCACTTAAAAATGGGATTGTGGTATATACTGATGGATCAAAAACTGGCATAGGTGCCTATGTGGCTAATGGTAAAGTGGTATCCAAACAGTATAATGAAATTTCACCTCAAGTGGTAGAATGTTTAGTGGTTTTAGAAGTTTTAAAAACCTTTTTAGAACCCCTTAATATTGTGTCAGATTCCTGTTATGTGGTTAATGCAGTAAATCTTTTAGAAGTGGCTGGAGTGATTAAGCCTTCCAGTAGAGTTGCCAATATTTTTCAGCAGATACAATTAGTTTTGTTATCTAGAAGATTTCCTGTTTATATTACTCATGTTAGAGCCCATTCAGGCCTACCTGGCCCCATGGCTCTGGGAAATGATTTGGCAGGTAAGGCCACTAAAGTGGTGGCTGCTGCCCTATCATCCCCGGTAGAGGCTGCAAGAAATTTTCATAACAATTTTCATGTGACGGCTGAAACATTACGCAGTCGTTTCTCCCTGACAAGAAAAGAAGCCCGTGACATTGTTACTCAATGTCAAAGCTGCTGTGAGTTCTTGCCAGTTCCTCATGTGGGAATTAACCCACGCGGTATTCGACCTCTACAGGTCTGGCAAATGGATGTTACACATGTTTCTTCCTTTGGAAAACTTCAATATCTCCATGTGTCCATTGACACATGTTCTGGCATCATGTTTGCTTCTCCGTTAACCGGAGAAAAAGCCTCACATGTGATTCAACATTGCCTTGAGGCATAGAGTGCTTGGGGGAAACCCAAACTCCTTAAGACTGATAATGGACCAGCTTATACATCTCAAAAATTCCAGCAGTTCTGCCGTCAGATGGATGTAACCCACCTGACTGGACTTCCATACAACCCTCAAGGACAGGGTATTGTTGAGCGTGCGCATCGCACCCTCAAAACCTATCTTATAAAACAGAAGAGGGGAATTGAAGAGATTTTACCCCGAGCACCAAGAGTGTCTGTGTCTTTGGCACTCTTTACACTCAATTTTTTAAATATTGATGTTCATGGCCATACTGCGGCTGAACGTCATTGTACAGAGCCAGATAGGCCCAATGAGATGGTTAAATGGAAAAATGTCCTTGATAATAAATGGTATGGCCCGGATCCTATCTTGATAAGATCCAGGGGAGCTGTCTGTGTTTTCCCACAGAATGAAGACAACCCATTTTGGATACCAGAAAGACTCACCCGAAAAATCCAGACTGACCAAGGGAATACTGATGTCCCTCGTCTTGGTGATGTCCAGGGCATCAATAATAAAAAGAGAGCAGCGTTGGGGGATAATGTCGACATTTCCACTCCCAATGACGGTGATGTATAATGCTCAAGTATTCTCCTGCTTTTTTACCACTAACTGGGAACTGGGTTTGGCCTTAATTCAGACAGCCTTGGCTCTGTCTGGACAGGTCCAGACGACTGACACCATTAACACTTTGTCAGCCTCAGTGACTACAGTCATAGATAAACAGGCCTCAGCTAATGTCAAGATACAGGGAGGTCTCATGCTGGTTAATCAACGCATAGATCTTGTCCAGAAACAACTAGATGTATTATGACAAATAACTCAGCTGGGATGTGAACAAAAGTTTCCGGGATTGTGTGTTATTTCCATTCAGTATGTTAAATTTACTAGGGCAGCTAATTTGTCAAAAAGTCTTTTTCAGTATATGTTACAGAATTGGATGGCTGAATTTGAACAGATCCTTCGGGAATTGAGACTTCAGGTCAACTCCACGCGCTTGGACCTGTCCCTGACCAAAAGATTACCCAATTGGATCTCCTCAGCATTTCCCTTCTTTAAAGAATGGGTGGGATTGATATTATTTGGAGATACACTTTGCTGTGGATTAGTGTTGCTTCTTTGATTGGTCTGTAAGCTTAAGGCCCAAACTAGGAGAGACAAGGTGGTTATTGCCCAGGCGCTTGCAGGACTAGAACATGGAGCTCCCCCTGATATATGGTTATCTATGCTTAGGCAATAGGTCGCTGGCCACTCAGCTCTTACATCTCACGAGGCTAGTCTCATTGCACGGGATAGAGTGAGTGTGCTTCAGCAGCCCGAGAGAGTTGCACGGCTAAGCACTGCAGTAGAAAGGCTCTGCGGCATATATGAGCCTATTCTAGGGAGACATGTCATCTTTCAAGAAGGTTGAGTGTCCAAGTGTCCTTCTCTCCAGGCAAAACGACACAGGAGCAGGTCAGGGTTGCTCTGGGTAAAAGCCTGTGAGCCTAAGAGCTAATCCTGTACATGGCTCCTTTACCTACACACTGGGGATTTGACCTCTATCTCCACTCTCATTAGTTGGGTGGCCTATTTGCTCTTATTAAAAGGAAAGGGGGAGATGTTGGGAGCCGCGCCCACATTCGCCGTTACAAGATGGCGCTGACAGCTGTGTTCTAAGTGGTAAACAAATAATCTGCGCATGTGCCGAGGGTGGTTCTCCACTCCATGTGCTCTGCCTTCCCCGTGACGTCAACTCGGCCGATGGGCTGCAGCCAATCAGGGAGTGACACGTCCTAGGCGAAGGATAATTCTCCTTAATAGGGACGGGGTTTCGTTTTCTCGCTCTCTTGCTTCTTACACTCTTGCTCCTGAAGATGTAAGCAATAAAGTTTTGCCGCAGAAGATTCTGGTTTGCTGTGTTCTTCCTGGCCGGGCGTGAGAACGCGTTAATAACACTACTCTACATAGAAAAAAGGTTTTCCTCCCACTAAGGGATTTGTAATTCATCCCTGGGCCTCTGGACTCCTGGTAGGACATGTACAGAGCTGGATTCCATAGAACCCAGAGATAGACTGTATTCTCATTT